>NC_065542.1:30582775-30948324 GCF_932294415.1 Quercus robur
AGGGACCAGAAGGGGAAGGATGTGGTTGATGCTGGAAAATCTCGTCCGACCCGAGAAGAAGAAGCCCAGCGAGCTGCAAAGCAGCAAAAAGTCAGCCACTTGCCACAACGGGGCATGGAGAGAGCTGACTCTCAACCTTCAGAGCCACAAGCGTGGCTTCCAGCACCCATGTTTGGAGGTGAGCCCATGAGAGATGATGCGTCAATCCGGGACTTCAACGAGGGCATTGGGTGCCATGTCACTTCAGCCCTGGAGGAATCCCTGTTACTCCCCAAAGATATGGCCGAGCTGCTGCGTATGGGGAAGAACGAGGTCTTTAATAACAGCAAAAGATATTTGGCCATGGTATGAAATTACTGTTACCTTATAATTCCAATTGGCTTAGTCGTTTCGTTTTTCGTTTTTTTTTTTTTACTTGTTGTTATATTGACCCTTCCCTTTTTAGATCATCCAAAACACTTTCAGGCTCGAACAGATAACAAATGCCAGCTATCAACAGTTGGAAGATGAAAGAAAAAGACGGATGGCAGTAGTGCAAACACTGACCACCTCTGAAAATGAAGTTGCAGAGCTGAAGAAAAAGCTGACCGAGGAGGAGCAAGCCCGAAAGAGTGCGGACTCGGCTTTGGACGGCGCGCAAAGGCAAGCCGAGGACCAGAGGAGGCGCCTGCGCGATGCATCTGACGAATTAACCGCAGCTAGGAATCATATGGCAACCCTTAAAAAACAATTGGAGGAAACCCAACAGCTAAAGGATCAAGCTGAAAAGTCTAAGGCTGAAGTTGAGAAGGCAAAGATCGAGGCTGAGAAAGAAAAGGACGAGGCCGAGCAGAAGGGTTATGACCTCGGAGTAGCTGAGACCGAGGAAACCCTTAGGGCAGAAGTCCTAGCAGTGTGCCGCATTTACTGTGTCCAAACTTGGGATGAAGCTTTCAACCGAGCTGGAGTTGAGGCTTCATCTGAGTTGAGGAAAATAGAGAATGTGTTTTTCCCTTCTGCAATCCGAGTCTCGGATCCTCCTTCCCTTCAAGCTAAAGTGACTTCCATAACCACTGATCCCAATCCAGTAGTATCACCTCAGGACCTTCCTCCTCCTAGCCAACAGGAACCGGCCAAAGAGACCAGTGCTCCCCAAGAGGCACCCTTGGATAAAATTGCAGCCGTTCCGGTGGCAGAGGTAGCTTCTCAAGGCTTTCAGCAAGATTTGGCCTCTACAGTCATGCTAGCCGAGGGAGCTGCTAAGGACAAAGGGGGAGCAACTAATTCTGAGGCGGAAAAACCGGCCAACCAAACTTCTAAGCTTCAAATTAAGCTGAAGAAATAGGCCTTATTTTGTAATTTAAGTAGAACCTTTGCAAAGGGTATGGTTTCCGTTTGTTTATTTTTTTTTCTTTTTCATAGACATATCCTAATGAAGCATGCACTTTTACTTTTTGAAATTCGTTTGAATTGCTGTTTATCTTATTTTTGTGTTGTTCGTTTAATCATTTCAGTTTGAGTGGTTTCACCCTGATTATCCGTTGTTTATTCAAGAGGGAAAATATAACTTACATACACTAACAGTTGGCAGCCAAAACTGATGATAATCATTAAGACTATGACATCACATAGATACATTTCAAATACGTATATATCCATTCATAAATTGAATCTTAAGGAAGCATTCAAAAGTTGGATAAAGTTAGTTCTAAGGAACCCATATTATACATCAAGTGATGCTCACAGGCCTATTGGAATTTATATCTTCAATAGGTAATTAAGAACCTTATGATCCGAGGACGGTACTTGAGGGTTTATTATTTTGAACTTATTTAATGCTTCAAAATATGTCATAGGCTATTAATTTCCACTAAGTTTGTGGTCCGAGGAACATGGCATAACTTAGTTTCTGTTTAATACTTCAATAGATGTCATAGGGTATTAATTTCCACTAAGTTTATGGTCCGAGGAACCTGACATAACTTAGTTTCTGTTTAATACTTCAATAGATGTCATGGGGTATTAATTTCCACTAAGTTTGTGGTCCGAGAAACCTGACATAACTTAGTTTCTGTTTAGTACTTCAATAGATGTCATGGGGTATTAATTTCCACTAAGTTTGTGGTCCGAGGAACCTGACATAACTTAGTTTCTGTTTAATACTTCAATAGATGTCATGGGGTATTAATTTCTACTAAGTTTGTGGTCCGAGGAACGTAACATAACTTAGTTTCTGTTTAATACTTCAATAGATATGGAAACACATGATGTATGATTGGCATAAATTAAAAGAAATCCAAACTAGATTACGTTTATTAATAATAATACCTCTTGAGATTGTTTACATTCCAAGGATGGAGTATAGCTTTTTCATCTAGATCTTCCAAATAATAGGCACTTCCCAATTAGGCCCCAATTTTCCCCAAGCTGGATTCCTAGTGTTTCCTAGAACTTTTCTCAGCACTAGGTCTCCTACAGCTAATGGCCTCAGCATTACATTAGTATCATAGCCTTGCTTGAGCTTATACTGGTAGTAAGCCAATTGGACCATTGCATTCTCTCTTCGCTCTTCGATCAAATCCAAACTTTTTCTAACAGCCCATTATTATTGTCCGAGGTAAATTTACTAGTCCTTAACATTGGGAAACCAGTTTCTAGAGGGATGACGGCCTCAGCTCCATATGTCATTAAGAAAGGAGTCTCTCCTGTTGACTTTTGAAGCGTTGTTCGATACGTCCAAAGGACATGTGGCAATTCCTCCACCCATTTTCCTTTCGCATCATCCAACCTCTTCTTAAGTCCATTGACTATAACTTTGTTGACAGCCTCAGCTTACGCATTCCTTTGAGGATAAGCCTAAAGGCCTCAGCTTACGCATTCCAAGTCTGAACAGTATTGCCTAAAGGCTTTACTATCAAATTGAAGGCCATTATCCGAGATAAGGGTATGCGGAGTTCCAAACCACGTCACAATATTCTTCCAGATAAACCTCTTAACATCAACATCTCTGATGTTAGCCAAAGGTTCAGCCACGACCCACTTAGTGAAATAATTCGTACCGACCAGCAGATACCTTTTGTTTCCTAATGCCTTAGGAAAAGGACCTACAATATCTAAACCCCACTGAGCAAATGGCCAAGGGCTAGAAAGGGGATTAAGAATTCCTCCAGGCTAGTGGATGCTAGGAGCGAATCTTTGACACTAGTTACACTTTTAACGTACTCCTGCGCTTCCTTCTGCATATTCGGCCACCAATATCCTTAAGTAATGGCCCTGTGAGATAGAGACCTTCCCCCCGTGTGACTTCCATAAATTCCTTCATGCAGTTCCTCTAGAAGTGACTCTGACATCTTGGGGTGTATACAAAGCAAATACGGCCCGAAAAAAGAGCGTTTATACAACTTTTTGTCCTCAGATAACCAAAACCGAGGAGCTTTCCTCCGTATCTTCTCGGCTTCTATTTTCTCTTCAGGCAAGGTGTCACTTTCGAGGAATTTCAGTATAGGATCCATCCAGCTCGGTGCTAAGTCGACTTGATGGACTTGAAGCACATCCTTCCTTACTGGCATGGGAGTGCACAAATCCTCAACGATTATCACCCGGGAAAATTCCGTGCTGAAGAGGTGGCAAGGGTTGCCAAGGAATCGGTGTGGGTATTTTCACCTTAGGGAATACGTGACAAGTCAAAAGATTGAAATTTCGTATGCACATGCTTAACTTGACTAAAATATTCTTGCATTCTTGCATCTCGGGCTTCTAGTTCCCCTTTCACCTGGCCGACTATCAATCTTGAATTCGAGAACACTTCCACTACCTTTTCGCCCATTTTCTGGACCATACTCATTCCTATCAACAAAGTTTCATATTCTGCTTCGTTGTTCGTGGCTGAGAATCCCAGTCTCAAGGACTTCTCAATGATGATCTTTTCGGGGGATACCAGAACTAGCCCCACTCCTGCTCCCCCCTGATTTGCTGTACCATCCACATATACTTTCCAAGATGAGTCATCCTGTGTAGAAATCAGGCCAATTGATTTTTCATCCATGTCATGCTGCTTCATCTCAGCTTCTTCTGGGAGCTCGACGAACTTGGCTACTAAATCGGCGAGGACCTGGCCTTTCACAGAGGTGCGGGGCATATATTTGATGTCGGAAGCCCCTAGGATCGTGCCCCACTTAGCAATCCTCCCCGTATAGTTTGCGCTTCTAAGTATGGACTTGAGTGGTAGCTGAGTTAGGACCACCACGGTATGCGCCTGAAAGTAATGCGGGAGCTTGCGAGTGGCATGGACTACGGCCAAGATGGCCTTTTCTAACAATAGGTATCTCACCTCGGCCTCATGAAGTGACTTACTTACATAATAAACTGGCCTTTGAATACTACCATCTTCTCGTATTAAAACAAAACTAACTACGTGAGAAGCAACTGCCAGGTAAGCAAACAGGACTTTGTCTGCCTTAGGGCTGGACAAGATAGGTGGCCGTGATAGGTACTCCTTCAGCTGCTGAAACGCTACAGCGCATTCCTCGGTCCACTCAAATCCTTTCCATTTATGCAGTAAACGGAAGAAAGGTATGCACCTATCAGCTGACCGGGATATAAATCGGTTCAAGGCAGTTGTCATTCCTGTCAGTTTCTACACCTCCTTCAGATTCTGAGGTGCTTGTAAATCGTGAATGACCTTTATCTGGTTTGAGTTCACCTCAATTCCCCTATGAGTCACCATGTACACCAAGAACTTTTCGAAGCCTACGCCAAAGGAACTCTTTGAGGCATTCAGACATAACTTATGCTGTCTCAGAATCCCAAAAATACTCGCAAGATCTTCCTCGTGCTCGGACACCACTTTACTCTTCACAACCATGTCATCGATATAGACTTCAATGTTTCTACCCAGTTGTAGTTCAAACATTTTAGTCATCATCCGTTGATAGGTGGACCCCACATTTTTCAAACCAAAGAGCATCACTTTATAATGATAGTTCCCAATGGGGGTGACAAAAGCTGTCTTCTCTTGATCATCCAATGCTAGCGGTATTTGGTAATATCCTTGAAAGGCATTCAAAAAACTCATCCGGGGATGACCAACTGTTGCATCCACCAATTGGTCAATCTTGGGCATAGGAAAAGGATCCTTGGGACAAGCCTTGTTGAGGTCCGTGAAGTCCACGCACACTCGCCATTTCCCAGTCTTTTTCTTGACCACCACCGTGTTGGCTAACCACTGAGGATAAAAAACTTCCTTGATAACCCCTGTCTGCTTGAGCTTGGCCACTTCACTCCTAACCGCTTTGGCGTGCTCTTTTGATGGGCGCCGAGGTGGCTGTCTCTTTGGAATAATGGAAGGATTCACATTGAGTTGATGACAAATGAAGCTCGGATCTATACCTGGGGCTTCGTATGGATTCCATGCGAACACACTGACATTTTCTCTGAGGAATTCGACCAACTGCTCCTTCTCTCGCAAAGGCAGTTTAGCCCTAACTTGGAAGAATTTCTCCGGATCATCAGAAACAATTACCTTCTCAAAATCTTCGCATTTCGAATTATCGGCCGGTCCATTTAAGGGTATTGCTGGGGCTTTTAATTGCTATAATCCATTATCGACGGTAGCCGAGGTCTTCGCCTCTGGCCGATGTTGGATAGCCGCTACTAGGCATTACTGAGCTACAACCAGGCATGGATTCCCACTATCTCTAAAACTCAGCCTCAGGATGGGTACTTTACCTTTTGGTGTAGGGTAGAGGAGACCGCACCTAGGGTATGGAGCTAAGGTTGGCCCATAATAGCCGTGTACGGAGAGAAAACATCTACAACTATGAAGTCCACCTCTACCACATCAGTACCGGCCTGCACAGGTAGACTTATCTGACCTTTTGGGATGACCATTCTTCCCTCAAAACTCACCAGAGGTGAACTGTAAGTTGTCAAGTGCTCAGGCTTCAAGCCTAGCCCGTTGTATAAGTTAGGGTACATTATATTAGCAACACTGCCCCTGGTCAACCATTACCCTTCTCACATTGTACTCGCCTATTCTCAGTGTAACCACCAGAGCATCATCATGTGGTTGTATGGTTCCCACTTTGTCTTCATCTGAAAAGCCCAAAACCAATGGGATGTCCATCCTAGCTCTTTTAGACGTTGAGCTACACTCCTCGGCTGGAGATCGGGATACTGATAGTACCCTGGAAGGGCAAGATCCAGTCCTCCCCGGGGCAGCAAAAATAACATTGATTGTTCCAAGGGGGAGCCTCGAGGAAGCATCACCCCGCATCTCCAAACCTGCATGGCCTGCTCGGCCACTGGAGTGGTGCAATAATTGCTTCAACTTCCCTTCTCGGACTAATTGTTCCATATGATCCCATAAATTCCTACAGTCCTCAGTTGTGTGTCCGTGATCTTGGTGGTAGTGGCAATAGAGATTCTGGTTGCGTCTCGTAGGTTCTCCTGCCATCTTATTTGGCCATTTAAAAAATGGTTCGCTCTTGATCTTCTCCAGTACCTGTTGCACCGGCTCCCAAAACATAGCATTAACCGCCTGGGTGTTGGCAGAACCTGACTGCCCAACAAAGTCTTTCTGAGGCCGGTTATTGTTGTACCGGTCTGACCTGAAATCCCTCCTTTCCTGCGGGATTACCTTAGCCTTTCCCTTTCCTTGCAGTTGGTCTTCTTCCACTCTTCTGTACTTGTCAATCCGATCCATCAATTGATGTACACTAGTGACAAGTTTACTAGTTAAAGATTTCCTCAAATCATGCTCGGCTGGAAGACCGGCCTTGAAAGTACTTATGGCCACATCATCATGCTCTCCCTTTATCTCATTAAACATTTCTCAGTATGTATCCGAATAAATTTTAAGAGTCTCATCCTCTCACATAGACATAGACAACAAAGACCCCAAAGTCCGAGGAACCCTACTGCAAGTAATAAAGCGTGCGCCAAAAGCCCGGGTAAGTTTCTTGAAGGAATCGATAGAATTAGCCCTTAAACCCTTAAACCACCTCATCGCCACCAGGCCCAAACTTGATGGAAAGACCTTACACATCAAAGCTTCATCTCTGGAGTATATAGCCATCCTTTGGCTGAAATGGCTAACGTGTTCTACTGGGTCTGTTCGGCCATTGTACAGGGTAAATGTAGGCTGATGAAATCGCCGAGGAAGATTCGCATCCTCTATATTCCTTGTGAAGGGTGATTTGGAAACTTGGCTTAGAGCTTTGTTCATGGCGTTATTCCCCAAGCCTCTGCTTGGCGGACTTTTGTACTTATGTTAATGGTGATACTCCTCTTCATAGGTAAAAGTCTCACTGGGCGGGGTTCTGGATCTTCATATATAACTAGCACCATCTGTCTCCTCGGACGAAGGCTTGAAGTTGGGCGGGGAACACCGTCGTCGTGCGTGACGCAACTCTCTTTTCAATTCATCAATTTCACGTTGCATGTCTCTGTCATTCTTTGCATGGGAGACATGACTCTTCCCTCGAGACTGGCTTTTGCTGGTATGAGTTGTGCGTACACTTCCCTCACGGCCCTCTCTCCGTTTGAGGCTCTGGTGTGGATTACCATGCTGGGAGCCCCTCGAATCTGCTTGGTGTGGGCCTGCTTCTGTCTAGCGTGGCCCCACTGCTGCCTGATGTGGACCTGCTTCCTCCATCATGAACGTTGTAACCGAATTTCCTTTAGAAAGATCAAGCTCTTCCCATAGACAACGCCAATTGTAAGGACTGAAATTGGATTGGTCCCAAAACTGGATTGGGCTCAAACGCTAATGGCCCAAACAATAAATTTGTAAAGCGTGGGTAGAAGAACTAGATTTATCCTAGAAGAAAAACGATTGGACTTAGCGATTCAAGATGGTTTGATACAAATAAGATTATCAGATTTTTTCTCAGAGCAAACAAAGCTGTTTGTTTCATATGGTTCTTTTCAAGACAGAAATTGTACAAATTTTTTTTTCTCGCCTTTTTCAGTGTATTCTTCCGGGTTTATATACTTGCAATCTTGGTGTCATCCTTACCACACACGTGTAGGTTAGATTCGGGGGACTCCTTCCTGTCCCATCCAACACTTCCTAGAACCGTCAACTAGTAGCTGTAAAGCTGCTTGACCACTGTTCAGGCATTACTTCTACATTAATGAGGCCAAAGAGTCGGTTGGAAGGCATTTAATGCGGAGATAGCAGCCTTTGAAGATATTTGTTTACCTTTCTTGTCTTACCCCTGGCCCAATATCCCATTCTTTGTTGTGGTGTAACTCTGAAGTCTATGATGATATGGCACTCAGATTTACCTCGAACGCGAGTTTCCGAGAAGACTTTTGTCCTCGGATGCATATTGGACTCATCTCATACTGTCTCTATTCCTCTCTTTACTTTATTTTTTTCATAGCCGAATTTGGGCATCCTCGGATGGTCAAATGTCCTCGGATAGGGCCATAGGCCTAGCTAATACTGCTTTTAACAGTACTTCCTAATTAACTAGCCCCCACAATATATATATTGTGTTGAAATAATTGGTACCTTTCATTATTGCTTTATCTCCTGAGTATAAGAAATTCATGGATTTAAGCCAAATATTCTTACTAAATATGTATATATATATATAGAAGTCAAATCTTTCTTCTCATTGTTTCGGACAAGTGGTAAAGGGAGGAAAGTGCATACTAATTGCAAGTCTCCATTAACAGGAGAAAATATATATTGATTCTTTTTATTTCCTTCTTATTGAATAATTTTTATAGGTATGAATTCTCTTATTTTGTAGATAATATTTTCAAGTGGAGATTAGAAGTTGTACACTGGAGATTTGTTTTGCCTTTGTGTATAAAGATCTTGGGAATTTCTAAATATTCCTGTGAAAGCTATTTTGGTAGCTGTTGTATCTTTATTTACTTCTGCTTGAATAGAAGTTTTTAAAGTTTGCGAAAGAGGGAGTATTTATAACTTATGTTGTATGAATTTAGTAATAAAATTATTTATAAAAATAGTTAAATCAATAAATTATTATCCCTAAAGTTTGTTATGAGTTTCTTCCTTTATATTTTTTGGGAAAATTGTATTCTCTTGATATTTTTCCTCCTTTTGACTCTTATATTTTAACTTTTTGTGCTCGTGTAGAATATGAGTATCATCTACTTGTCTAGATTTTTTGTAAATCTAGATATTTTGCAATAATTGACATACAATTGTTTAATTTCCATAGATCTAAATGTTGTTGAATTGTTCTCAAAAAAAAAAAAAAAAAAAAAAAAAAAAAAAAAAAAAGAAGAGTAATCATTGAACTGCTGAATTACCTTTTAAATGGGAAAAATCTTTTACTTTGGACTGGAATTTTTATTTTTCTGGTCTTAAGTTTTGGTAACATTAGGGATTTTCAACCTTGATTTTAATAGCCAGATTTCAACATGGATGGTTTAAAATCTGAAAGTTTAGAGTATACAGTAATTATAATTTTTTTTGTAAGTGGGATTATGAGATTTTCTAGGTTAATTACTACATTTAAAATAAATAAATTAACAAATTGATAACTAATGTATTGTTATACACTTTCCAACAAATTGTTAGACACTGTTATCAACTTCTTTACAACGATTACTCCAGACTCTTTTTGTGGTCTCTCTATCACTTTTTTCCCTACATTTAAAAAAAAAAACATTTGAATGTCCTTTTGTTTAGATAGATTTATAATGTTCACCTAGCGTTTTTGCAAGAAACGTTGGTGTATAAAACTGGCAGGCTAGGACAACCTTACTATTCCTCTATTTACTTATATTTTTAATTACGTTTTGTCGATCAATGTGTGTGTATTTTTGTTGGTTTTTCTTTGCTAAAAAATGTCAGTTCTCAGCACAAAAAAAAAAGAAAAAAAAAAAAGAAAAAAGAAAAAAAAAAGAAAGAGAGAGAGTAGTTTGCTTTGGTTTAATTTTTTATAAAAAAATTATATATATATATATATATATATCTCTCTCTCTCTCTCTCTCCCTCTCTTTTAGGGCTTTACAATTTATATTTCAATCTATGAGATACAAAATTTAATTGTTCTATAAAATGAATGGATGTACTACATTACCCGGATTAATTTTAGTGTAAATTATTGTATTGCTATGTCAAGTTTGTGGTATTTTAATTATGTAGAATGTTGCCAAAGGCGTTGTAGTTGAATTAGCATCTTCTCATGTACAAAGTGCTTGGAGGTCTAAGAGGGAAAGAGTTCGAGCTGCGGAGTTAGTAGCATGTTGTAATTATTTCTGAAAAAAAAAATGTAGAATGTTCCTACACGTTGTGCAAGTTAAATGCTAGTTTGTATAATGTGAGACCAAAAAAAAATTAATAATAATAATAAAATCTAGCTTTAAAAAAAAAAAAATGAAACTTAATTGAAATGAAGCTAATACAAAAGGTAGTGTGAGACATGTAAACGATAAATAATTTAAGCAAAAAACTAACTTATAATATGTTGCCAAGCTCACACAAAAATTGTTCCATTTTTGAAAAGAGGAAATTCCATGGTTATTTTGAAAAAGAGAAGTTTATATTGAATAAGTAAATTTAAGGTTATTTTGAAAAATAGAAGTTTATATTGAATAAGGAAATTTATTTTCAAAGAGGTGAAATGTTCCTTCCAAAAAAGAAAAAGAAAAAGAGGTGAAAAGTTCAAAGGAATTTTGAAAAATTAATTTTTATTTTCATAGAACAAAAATTCAAAGAAAAGACCGCTGATTTTTTTATCATTTTTCCAAAAACAAAAACAAAAATCTCATGAGCTTTGGAAAAGTATTCTTTAAATGAAAAGGGCCCCATAGGTTTCTGGGAAACGCATAAATATTTGTAAGGTAACTTAAAATTTTGATATTTGAATTTTTGGAATAGGTTTAAGTTGAAACTATTTTGAAATATGCATGCATCAATCAAATATTTGTATGGAAAATAAGTGGAATTTTTTAATTACATATGACTACCCTCTCTTGTTTTTTATTTTTTATTTTTATTATTATTATTAATTTTATAGATTTTTCATGTGAGAAATTTTATTTTATTAATAGTTTGAGTTTTGAAGTTTGAATACATTCTTGAGCATATTCAACCAATTTTGAACATACATACATTAATTTATTCATCACAAACAGAGATTATACTAAATGACAGGGAGTCACACAAAATAGAAAAAGTACTACATGCATGATAAAGAGATACATAATAATGCATACATAGTCATACCCACACATTATTGATATCCATAAACCCATCAAATGATCGATGATTCCATTCTCTAGTTACTTTTGCTCGAGAAATTCGACGACTCCTCGAAGAGCAACATTGGGATCTTCACTCTTCAAAAGTTCCTCAGCGATTTCAGCTGGAGTAACTTTTTTATTCTTCAGCAATGCCTCAATCACTTCAAAGAGTTGGTGGTCACTATTGATACCAAGATAATTAGAAACCAACTGCTTGAACGCAGGATCAAGCTTCTCCTTATGATTGGTGGTGAACACAATAATTCGCTCTTCTCCACAGCTCGATCATTATCCATCAATGAAGTTCAATAAACTTGAAAATGTGAACTAAAAAAAAAAAAAAACATGATAGTAAATATTGTTAAATGAAATCATAAGGTAATGTCATTTCCATTAGCTAGTGTGATAGTAATGGTAATGGTTGTTGACATATAGCATCATGACACATGTATTCAGTGGAAGTTGTACTCAACAAACAAAACTCCGATTCCCATGGGTTCTAGGAGAGATGATTTTGGTATGCACCCTATTCCCCCTTCTTTCTTTCTTCTTTTTTTTTTTTTTTTTTTTTTTTTTTTTTTTTTTTTTTGAAAATGTTAATTCTTGAACTCAAACCATTGGCAGGAAAATCTGCTGCTATGTAGAAACTAATTAGATGGTGAGTTTGACATCATTTTTAAGCTCCAACTTTTAACTTTTATGTACATTTTTTTAAAACTTATTTTTTTAATTTTTTCTCACCTTTCAAAATTTTTCAAGGCTATAAGTATACTTTAGCAAACTTTAATAAAAAAGTTTTCAGCAAAAAGCTAAATAAAATGTTTCCAACCGACACCATTGAGCTAACTATCTCATAAATAAAAGTTATATCCACATCAAACAAAAACTAGCACACACCCTTGAGTCATTGAAAAATATGAATCATAGGTCCTAAAACTGATAGCTATATTGACAAAATTAAATGAACGGCATCCAGTTATATAGCTTGATAGAGATATTGTCAAAAGGAAAGTACTATATATATATATTTGCACTATAATCTAAAAGAACTAGTCAAATTAATGATTTGGAGAAATTTTAATTATAACATTCTTTCCTATTAAAATAAGTTATAATTGTAAGCGAGGGTATTTGCTTCACTTATAATCCATTTGAATGTAATAAACATCTAACGTCAGACCTCAGCATACACAACACATTTAGCAGATCAAACCTATCTAAGAATCACACGAAACTATCTAAAATATATAAGACTAAAATGCAAAACTGACCCTTTAAGTTTCACATTTTGTTATTTCAGTCATTTAAATTTCAGTTTTGTCATTTTAGTCATCTGTTAGCCTTCTGTTAAGGGTTGCCGTTTACTAATCAAAACGATGTCGTTTCGGATGATTTTTTAAAATTTTATTTCTTAATTTAAAAAAACTGAAAAATGTTAATTACAAAAAAAAAAGAAAAAAAAGAGCAAAAGACAACTAAGGGCTTTGCCGCTCTAGGAACTACGCCATTGGAGGCACAGAACAAGATGTTGATAATGGTAGAGCAATCATTAATCCAAAACCGAAGGAAAATGCAAGACCAAAAGGCCTTCAAAGCATGCCTGAGTACTGCATTTATGCCTATGAGCTCCCAAAGATGCCACCAGTTCGGAGCCATATTGGCAGCTTAGTTAAGAATTTGTCTAAATACTTAAGGCTTTTTTACTTTCTCGGAAAAGTTGGATTTTGGTGTTTGTTTGGATATAGACCCAAAGGAAAGCTGAGGAAAAATATGGCAGAAAGTTATAGGAATTGCAAGCAGAGTTGGCTTCCTCCAATGAACTATGGCAAAAACTGGAACGAAAGGTTTGCGCTTAACCTGCTCGACGAAATGCCCATGATAAAAAATCTAAAGTTATTGTTAGTAATAGGATTTTTCTTTAATGGTTTTTGTTATTGATTTAATTATTCAAGTATTTTACTCTACACCTTTTGAGAAGCAGTTGCAAGAAAATGAATTCAAACAATATTGTCTTTTACTTGAACAAAATGGGTGTAAGAAAGTTCGTCTTTACTTGAACAAAACAGGTGTAAGAAAGTTCCTCTTTCCATTGTTGAAGAAGGAACTAGGGGCTAGGGGTGCTAGGGGAATGATGTCGTTCCCTGAGCCCTTAGTTTCTTTCTTTCTTTCTCCTTTCATTTTTTTTTTTTTTTTTTTTTTTTTTGGAATTAAGGATTTTCAGTTTTTTTAAAAAAATTTAAAAAAAATCATCCAAAACGACGTTGTTTTGGTTAGTAAACGTTAGCATTTAACAGAAAGTTAACAGAGGACTGAATTGATGAAATTTGAAACTTAAATAATTGAAATGACAAAACTAAAACTTAAAGGACTAAAATTGTTAGGATTAATGCCCCTAAATCCTATTGTATGATGCTATGTATGTTATTATATATAACATTATGTATGACTTAATGTTGTGATTAATAAAGTTGTTTTATTATTATCTAAAATAATGACGACATGAATATTCGGACATTATCATATAGTCCATGAAATGTATAGTATGTGATTTATGTGAAAAGTTACAGAAGATATAAATTACAAGTTCTTTGTAAACTTAAAATTTTAGTTCATAGTCGGTGATGAAATTGGGCGTTTTATCTACGAAGACTATAATATATCAACTAAAATGATTTGTCTTGATCATGGAAGTGGAGACTTCTAGTTGATATATTGATATGTTTTAAGAGTTAAGATATATTGAACTGGACCGCTGTGAAATTTATTATTCTCCTAACGACTGTCAATTGAATAATAATTCTCACGACTTCTATTCACATGAACTTTTAATCCTGAGAGAATAATGAACCTGATTATGAAGTGTAGATTACTTTGATATATTAATCGTGAGATCTAAAGTAACGGTCAGGGATTAAGATGTAGTAATCTACAAAGTGGCAGTTTACATTTACAATTTTGTATTACTATGAATATTTTATGGAGGGGTTACATGTACAATAAAATTTTGGGATATAATTTATTAATAAGGTCTAGAATTCAATTATATTTATATAGTAGTATTAAATATAATTAATGTTAACTTTGAACTTGTCAAGAGTTGACAGAAAAACTCAAGGCCCATTGGAGCTATTGTCTTATTTGTTTCCTTTTGGTCCCACTTCAAGCCACATACTGAAACTCAATTGGAAATGTCTAAAATGCTAGTCCAATTAGATAATCAGTTATAAGGAAAGAAACATACAAAATTTTTGTAAGTACATGAAATGGTATGTATGTGAGTGTTGGACACTTTCTCGTTCTCTCTTGAACAAATTCATAGAAACTGATTGAGAGACCACACTTCTTGAGTGTTAGTGGAATTGGAGTGAAGATTAAAAGTGTTCTCAAGAACTTCTGATCTTTGTTTTGAAATTCACCATACCAAGGTACACTATCTTGTTCTTATATTCTGAAAATTACATAGTACATGTTATTGAATGCGAATGAAGTAGATTCGTTAATTTTCCGCTGGGTATGTTTTGTATGCGATACAAACATGTATTTTCCATCAGAAATGATAAAAAATAAAACTTAGTGGGTCAGTTTTGTATTTTAGCCAATATATAATAATCTAATTACTACCATACTAGTTTTTATGAGAATAAAGAAAGCTAACCTTAGGCTCTCAGAAGATCATCAAACATATCTTCATTCTCTCGATCTTCCAACTGTGCACAATCAATATCCTCAACTACCATTATTGAACGATTAGATGTGGAAAGAAATATCCTTCTCAACGCTGAATCTGAGTGTATGCGTGAAAGGTTCAAATCATAGATATCAAACTTGAGGTAGTTAGCCATGGCAGAGATCAAGCTTGATTTACCAGTACCCGGAGGGCCGTAAAGCAAATACCCTCGCTTCCATGCCTTGCCAACTTTCTTATACCACTCCTTTCTATTAACAAACCTGTACAGATCATCCTCGAGCATCCTCTTCTGCTTTGGGTCCATTGCCAACTTCTCAAATGTAGTTGGGTGTTCAAGAATAATAGGACTCCATTCATGACCAAGATCACGGCTATAAAGCTTTACCACCCTTTCTGCTTCTTGTATAGCCTTAGAACGAGATATTACTTCAGCTAAATAAGACTCTAGCACAACCTCTTTGAGTTTCTTATCAAAGGAAAGCGTAAAATATCTACGAAGTTCATATCCATCAATTCCTTTTTCTATAATTAACTTCCATTTGAGCCCTTTCAAGCCTTGAAAGGAATCAATAACCTCTGCACCAATCAAAGGTCGGCATCTCTTGCCTAACGGTTTTGCCAACATTGAGATATTTTGATGAACTAACAAAATTGGTACGGAGGTAGGTTGAGGCAACATCATACATTTGATTGTCACTGAGATCACAATCCGTGTGAAAGAAGAGAGTGATTTTAGGCGTACAAAAATATTCTTCATAGATGGAGAAGAGATTATTGAGGAATGAGGAAGGTACGAGTTCTTTTATACTAGGGGACATAGTACAATCACACCAGCAGCTGTGATCAAAGATGTCAGCATCTCCATGAAAGTTAACATGGTTTGAAAATTGAGGGTCAATCACCCCTCTTCCAAATCCTGTAAAAATGAAAACGATATAGTTAAGGATAGAACTTTTTTACGCCTTGAGGGCCGCTTTATAGAAGTTTGGACACCAAGTATATATTTCTTGGTTTGTCTATGAAAGTTTTGGGTCACTTCACAAGGATGACATCTGCCATAAATTTGTTGGGATAAATCACTATGTGTTAATAAATTTAAATAGGACAAAGTTCATATATTACAAGAAAAATGCTTTTTAGTGACGAAGAATTTTTGCCGAACCCAAAAAGCCTTCTCAAAAAATCCTATTTTTGACGGCAAAATAATGCCTCACAAATACTTGGTAAAATGTGAAACATTTGTGACCAACAAGAAAATATGTCACAATTATGTGTTATAGTTGTCACAAATGCTAATATTTTGGAGGGAAATTTTCCCTCCATGTTATTTGCGAGGGACAACTAAAAATCTCTCGCAAAATATTACAAAAAAAATGCCTTTTAGTTATGAAGAATTTTTGACGGACCCAAAAAGCCTTCTCAAAAAATCTTATTTTTGACGGCAAAATAATGCCCTCGCAAATACTTGGTAAAATATGAAACATTTGTGACCAATAAGAAAATATGTCACAATTATGTGTTATAGCCATCACAAATGCTAATATTTTGGAGGGAAATTTTCCCTCCATGTTATTTGCGAGGGACAATTAAAAATCTCTCACAAAAAGTGTATTATTTGTGACGGTTAAAAAAATGCCATCACTAATACTAAATTATTTGCTAGGGCCAAGATCGACTTTCACAAATAATCATTAAAATGTTAAAATTTTTGGAGCGAAATGTTCCCACCAATTTATTTCCAAGGGGCAATAAAAATCCCTTGCAAAAAGTTTATTTTTGTGTGAGTTAATACTAAATTATTTGCGAGGGCCACAATTGGCCTTCGCAAATAATCATTAAAATATTAATTTTTTTTTGGAGATAAAAGTTATCCTAAAATTCAAAGAAAAATAAAAAGAAACGCATAAACATATAGCACTTTGTATTCTTTAGATGAACCTTTTGTTTACAGCCTAAAAAAAATGCCTTTTATATACATCCTATATATGAAAGGTCTGTCCTTATTTTCTAATAAATTTTACCCATAAAAAAAATGATAGCACTTTCAACTTCAAAATGGTAGCCTGAAATTCAAAAATAGCAGCCTTTTGTACTCTCTCTTTCTCAAAAGTGAATAAAATTTTCTTCCCCTCATGGAAAGTGAGCTTGTCCAATTGAAATGTAAGCCAATCACAATATAAATATTATCAAATAAGTCAAGTCTCTCTTTCTTTTTTTTTTTTTCTTTTTTTTTCTATTTTCTATTTTCTTTTTTTGAGTTAAAAAGGATAGAAATGCTTTATTAGAAACGAAGAAGAATTACATTAAATAGTCCTTTTAACACGGTAGCATGAAGAAATTTTTAGCAATTACAAACAAATAACCTGTGTTTCCTTCCCATTTTGTGGAAAATGCTTATTAGATAGATGTCCAACATCAAATTTGTCCTACAAATAATACCCAAATGCATGCTATCATTTAAAAAAATGCATGCTTAGACATTTTAAGTCTCCATGAAAGATAAGAATAATTTTAGGCAATTACAAATATATTAGTGACCTTAACATAGGAAATTCACTTACATTAAATAGTCCTTTTAACATGGAAGCATGAAGAAATTTTAGGCAATTACAAACAAACAACCTATGTTTCCTTCCCATTTTGTGGAAAATGCTTAATGGATAGATGTCCAATATTAGATTTTTCCTACAAATATATCATACCCAAATGCATACTATCATGTAAAAAATGCATGCTTCAGACATTTTAAGTCCCCATGCAAGATAAGAATCTGTCAAATTCTTAATTTAAAGCTTTAATGAATTATTTGTTTATTTATTTATTGAGAAGAAAGACAGTACATTATATTTTTAAGGGAGGCTGTTGAAATCAGCCTGGAGAACAGGAACAATGTTAGGTGGTATCTTCCATCTAGACTACCATATGGGAGGAGTGAATAGCTCTCCATGCAAGTGAGTGTGCAGACAGTATTACAAAGCCTATGTACATGAGAAAAACGATAATCAGTGAAAGACTGGGAGGCTATGTATTGCAAATCAGCAGCTAAGTGACCAAACCGTGCCAATGATCTACATCCATGTTGTAAGGTGTTGATGAGTATCTCAGAGTCCCAATACAATCCGATCCAAACAAAGTTCTGCAGCAAATACCACTGCCCTTCTAGCTGCAAGTGCTTCCACCTCTATGACAGTGAATGTGAGAGGTATTTTTTGAGAGAGGGATGCCATCACCTAGCTGCAGCAAATTCCACTGCCCTTCTAGCTGCAAGTGTTTCCACCTCTATGACAGTGAATGGGAGAGGTATTTTTTGAGAGAGGGATGCCATCACCAAGCCTTGCTCATTCCTTATTACTACCCTGACACCTGCACAGTTTTCTTTAACAAAGAGGGCTCCATCAAAATTTATTTTATACCATGATGCATCTGGAGGATGCCAATCAGCTGCTGTAGGGATCTGCTGAGGTGCTGGGATTTCTTGCAATGCCGACAAAAATTGATATCCAAACTTCACTGCAAAGTTCCCATCTGCAGTAAATGGCCAGGTTAGGATGTCACTCTGCTGTGAATGGTAGAGGGATATTTTTTTTAACAATTCAAAGCCCAAAGAGATGTTGGTCTAACCAGCACTTTCAAAGATGTTACTTGAATAGAAAAAAACACCATTGATACCACTGAGTTGCTGTAGCACATGTAATCCAATTCCTATTTGCAGCATTTGGTAGTAATCCATCAAAAGGGGATTCTAGTTTAAAAGAACAGAAAACAACCTTACAAAAATTAAATAATTCTTTTAAAAAAACCAGTCTACCGTTAAAGGAAACCAGTATCTCTTTCCCTTGAGATCTGAAAACCAGATTGTGGTTCTTTTGCTTGTTGATGCTACAAATCTCTGTAAAAATTACATCAATAATAAATGATGGTAATGTTAGAAAGAGAGTTGAAGTTGCACTTGTGTAATAATATTATTAATGTCATCTAGATTAATAATATTAAAACCCCTCAAATATATGGCTATCATACAAGATAGAGAAATGCAATCCCCCACTTCCCTTCCAAAGAATTAGAACATAAAACTATTCACTAACTAAATTTTCACTCTCTTCACAAACTCAACCTGGGCATTGTTTCACTGCCGACTTATAGTAATATGCAGGGCCGGCCCTAGGCCTAGGCCATTTAGGCCATGGCCTAAGGCCCCCTAACATGGAAAGGCCCCAAATATTATTAATTCATTTTTTTTTTCCTCAAAGTCTAAAATATTAGAGTTATGCTAGTATATTGCAAATTTTATTACACAAGTCCTATAAATTGACATGTCACCAATCACACGAAATAATTCAATACTCATTTATTCTTCTGTTGAAATGTCACCTCATTGTCACATCAATTTGTAAACTTTTTGTAATAAAATTTATAGTAAGTTTAGCATTTTCTCAAAAAAAAAAAAAACAAAAAAATGAATTAATAGAAATGCAACCTAATCTCCATTAAATAAATGAAAAATGCTAAAGCTAATACAAATTTTACGAAAAAAAAAAAAAAAAACTTACAAACTAATGTGACAGTAATTTGATTAGTATCACTTAAACAATATAATAAATGAATGTTTCATTAACTTTTTTTTTTTTTTTTTTTATATTGGTGATATGCTAGTTTGTAAAACCTATATAGTAAGTATCATTAGCTCACTTTGGGTGAATTAGTCATATTAATAAGTATGAATTAATAATAAATTTGAAATAAAAAAAATAAACTAAATATTATTTAAGTGATATTTAGATGTAAAGGGTCCCTTTAAAATTTTCGCTTTAGGCCTCAAATTATCTTGGGCCAGCCTTGGTAATATGGATTAATGTGTATCCACTTCTCAATCTACTTCTTTTAAATACCATATACAAAATAAAAGGGGAAAGGAAAGGAGATATATGCATGACTAGATTCTATTTAATGTCTTCAAGAAACTGACACAGCCAAATAAAGGTCTTAGTAGAAACTTGATTATCTCAATGAAGACAAGTATGTGAGAAGGAGGTAATAATTGAAAACTTGAGACTAGCTTACTTGATTTAACTGGGGCAGAACCAAAGCATTTACAGTAGCCGCCATAGCAAGAGATGTGACTGGAACAGCTGAAAGGAACTGGGGCAAGCTGAAATGGAAACCAATGAATAATTACAAAGAAAAATTAAGTGGTATTTGACAAATGTACTGTTAATGCAACAAAACAAGATTACCTTCTCCACATGATCAAAAACAATCCTAAAATCCGATTCCTATTATGAATGAGACCTACCATGGGTTAGCCAACTTGTAGGAAAATAAACATGCCTTGAGAGAAACTTTATTGAAATATGCACAAAACTTACACGTTTATATATCTCTAGCATTCATTAATGCAATATTTCAATTAAGAGGGTTATTGAGGAAATTGTTTGAATAAATTATCTGCTGAATCAGCAATAAACAAAAAAAATTTATTTTCTCTGTGCACTTTTGTTTCAGCTTGAGCATAGCATATCCAAGAAACCAACTTTAAAACTAAATTAGCACAAAAGTTTGGCATATTATCTTAAAATGTATATCAAATTTCATCAGTAAGCAAGGTATATATTATGCAACATAATTCTCATACCACAAAATGTGCCTGGGAGTTCATCAATAAGTTGAGGCTTCCAATCTCCTGATATTCTTCTAAGAATCACCATTGGATCTTCAACAAACTCTTCAGTCAAGTGACCTTCCTCATGGTCCATTGTCGTTACCTTATATTAATTATAATACTATTTTTACAATTATTTTACTTACTCTAACCTCCATGTATCCAAGAATTTTGATCAAGCTCAAATATGCGGTTCAAATTGTGTCCATGACTCCATTGTCCCTACCTCCCTAGTCTAAAGTGCATGTTTGAAACAAAATAGATATATAAGCATGAAGGGGACACATAAGACTCTAGCACAACCTCTTTGAGTGTCTTATCAAAGGAAAGCGTAAAATATCTACAAAGTCCATAGCCATCAATTTCTTTTTCTATATGTAACTTCCATTTGAGCCCTTTAAAGCCTTGAAAGGAATCAATAACCTCTGCACCCGGTACCAAATCAAAGGTTGGCCTCTCTTGCCTAACGGTTTTGCCAACATTGAGATATTTTGATGAATCAACAATCTTCGTACGGAGGTAGGTTGAGGCAACATCATACATGTGATTGTCACTGAGACCACAATCCGTGTGAAAGAAGAGAGTGATTTTAGGCGTGCAAAAATATTCTTCATAGATGGAGGAGATTATTGAGTGATAGGCCAAGAATGTATTGACCATTTGTGATGAATTAACCAATTAATTAGTCAAGTTGATTAATTAATTAGACTAACATACAATACGCGTGGTAGCACAAATAAATCACCAACTAAGTAAATATGCAGCGGAAAATAAATTGACATGGTGATTTGTTTACGAATGGGGAAAACCTACACAGCAAAAACCCCATTGGGTGATTTTTAGGTCACCACTCCCAAGAATCTACTATTATCACAACAAGCGGTTACAAGTAAAGTAATCCCAGTACCTTGTACCAATCTACAGTTAAACCCTTATCCCAGTACCCAATTGGACTTGTTCTGTAGTGACAATCTCTCCTTTTAATGCACGGCTCCCAGTACGTGACTAACCAATAGATGCGCGGATCCCAGTATGCAACTTAATCACCAACTTGAGAAGGATGTTGGCTGCAAAGTTCTTTAGTTTATCACACGGTGTACAAACACAGCAGCTTCTTGAATAGAAAGATGAACTAGGGCATATGTCTCCGGCTCACAATATGCTTGTGAAAAACCTTTGCATTTAGTTTCATCAGTTGCGACGGCCCTTAAAACAATCCTTATATATGTTTAGGGTTGTGAGAAAAGAAAGCCCAAACAACTATTCATGGATTGGAATGAAATCAAATCTGAAAAACTGATTTTCATAAACCTTGACAGATACCCTATCTATTGAGCAGCAGTCAAGTCTCGAGCTAAAATAGCTTTTTAAGCCTCAATAGATACTAGCTGTCGAGTTTTAAATTCCAACACTTCTTCACTTGATTCTTGGACAGACTTGCATGGTTTTAACACTTAAACTTGAAACTTTGTTCCTTGAAGTATTAAACACATCCTAGATCTACCCAATTACAAGTAAAGTGCATTTTGTCAAAGGATTAGCCAATTCTATATTAACATATGTTCCTAACATGATTCACATATGTCCTAACAATCTCCCCCTTTGGCAATCCGTGACAAAACCACAACAAACAAATGAACATATGAGAGAAGTCATAAATCATTCAACTCATACTCACTTGTTGAATACAACAAAATATATCCTAACACAAACTCTTGAAAAACCTTGCAAGAAGAAAGTTCACGGCAAGAAGACTTTCACAGCCTGTATTTCTGAAACACTTTAAACAAAACTCATCAAGGCTTCTTAGTGTGAAACAAAAATAAAAGATTGCATACAAGATATAAGAAGCATGTGCATAAAGAAAGAAAAGAAACAACATATGTAAAGATAGGTGAATAACATACATCAACATATATATATATATATATATGTCAAATGGTCATAAGACCAATATACATGAGGTAAATGTAAAAAGATAAAGAAAAGAAAATACATAAAAACCTCACTACATCCCTCAAAATATAGACACTCCCCCAAACAAAAATCTCCTATGCTAACTCTCCCCCTAAGTATATGACTACTCTCATATCCAAAACTACTCCCCTTTTTTGTCATAAATAACAAAGGGTAAGTAAGTTAAGTAGACATCTTATCATCACTGGGCGAGCTAGCACTATTGTCCTCATCAGCATTATCACTGTCGGAGCCATCATCACTCTCATCTGCTGAAGCTGGTGGAGATGGAGAAGAAGCACTGAAACCACCCATGATAGCCTGTCGTCGTGCAATACAACTAACACGGGTGTTCACCTGACATAACTCATCACTGAGAGTGTCAAGGTGAGCATCCATGGGCACAAGCTATGCTATGATAGCCTTGAGAGTCACTCCACCCATAGAAGAAGAAGGAGCGGAGGTGGATGGAGCTAAAGAAGCCAGAGAAGCTACTGTCTCGGTCTACATCCGCCTTGGGCGAAGCTGAGCATCACTCCATTTAATGGTAGCAGCAGCAATGGCACCCATGACGAGGGAAAGGAGACAGAAAAATGGCGAATGATCCTTGTGATAGCCGAAGGAAAAATGAGCTTATCACAGATCGTCGTTTCCCTATAGACATCCATAAGGGATAGAATGAAGTGAGAAGAGAAGTCAATAGAAAGATCCTCAATGAGGGATAACAAAAATCGAGCACGAGACTTTGTGATAGAGTTATAGTGAGACAATGGATGGAGAATGAATGCCATTACCATGTTAAGGAATCTCGGCCCTTTAGCAAAGGTCGAGCATCGGGTGTTTTGACGATCACCCCAAGAAGAAGGTGTCTCACGGAATAGAGACATGAGTTCATCTTTGGACATAGTCCTTAGACGATCACAACCAGGGTAGTCAAGATGCGCTACCCTAGGAACGTGTAGCATCTCGGATATAAGATTCGGAGTGACTACATTGCACATACCCCGAACGCGAGTGACAAACTGGGGTTTAGAATAGTAAAATCCGTGCATGTTGGAGTAGAACTCTTGTATGATCACGGAGGGACAAGTGACTAGGATGCCACACAGTGACTCCCAACCCCTACTGTAGATGCAATGGGAAGGTCAGTATCGGAAAAAATCTGATAGGATGACTTGGCGTTCCAAATGAATGCCTCGTCTAGAAAAGTTCTTCGAAAAGTCCTTTCGAGTTTTATCATCATGGAACCGTACATGAGAAGGAGTAGGATTAGAAGAAGAAGATGCCTCAGAATGAAGAGGGTTCTGGGATGGAGTGGATTTGCATTTAGGTGCCATAGAGTAGACCAACACAAGAAAAAGAGGGAGAGAGAAAGAGACAAGCAAAAAAGCACCAACAACATCAATGCAAGAATATAAAGAATTGAAGGTACATATGCATGAAAATGCAAGAGAATGTGACATGCAACATATAAAGCAACATGGGCTCAGCCCTATCCAAGCCTAACAGCACACATCATTGCAACAAAGTAAACACATATCTAAAATGCATGAAACATTGTTATAATGCAAATGTGATGCAATGCATGATGATTTAAAACCATTTAAGTAAAATCCAACCCAAAAATGAGAGGGAAATATATTACTTAAGCAAGAGATTCCATGATTACGAGACTAGGTACACTCCCATAGAAAAGTCATGCTTTGCACTTGTTTGGGCCGTACAGAAGTTAAGGCACATTGTTTTACCCTTTCAAATATGGGTGGTAGCAATAATGGACCCATTGAAGTACCTCTTTGAGAAGCCCGCTTTGAGTGGAAGATTGTCAAGATGGTTAATCTTATTGGCAGAATTTGATTTGAAGTACGTGGCTAAGAAAACTATTAAAGGAAGTGTTGCATCATATTTTTGTGTCGAGAATCCCATAGAGGGGGAGGATGGTAAAGAGGATTTTCTGGATGAGGATATTTTGAATGTTAAGCTTAGGACATGGAAGAGAAGTGTGATCTTCACTCCAATTCCACTTATGTCTAAGAAGTGTGATCTCTCAGTTAGTTTATATGTATGTGTTCAAGGGAGAATAAGAGAGTGGCTCACAGTCACATACACACCATTTCGTTCTCTTACTAAATTTTGTATGTTTCTCTCCTTATAACTGATTATCTAATTGGATTAGCCTTTTGGGCCATTCCAATTGGATTTTAGTATGTGGCTTGGAGTGGGACCAAAATGGAACAAATAAGACACTAGCTCCAATGGGTTTTGGGCTTTTTTGTCAACTCTTGACAAGCTCAAAATTACCATTAATTATATTTAATTCCACTATATAAATATAATTGCACTATAGGCCTTATTATTAAATTATATCCCAAAACTTTATTATACATATAACTCCTTCATAAAATATTCGTAGTAATACAAAGTCATAAATGTTGACTGCCACTTTGAAGATTACTACATCTTAATCCTTGAGTACCCGATTTAATCCTTTAAGTTATTCATCATATATTTATGAAATCCAATTTCATAAATATATATTTTAGTAACTTTTTACTAAAGTAGTTAGGCCTAACATTCTGGATAACCAAACCCATTAAACTTATCTTAAGGGAATATTTTATATCTCCGTTAAGAGATTATGAATTTCATTTTAAGAATATATGTTCCTTCAATACTAAATGTGGCTGCCCAACATACTAAGGTTCTGATCGTGACTTTAGATCTTACTCCTGATATATCAAAGCAACCTACACTTCATGATCAGGTTTATTATTGTCTCAGGATTAAAAGTTGATGTAAATAGAAGTCATGAGATTTATTATTTATTTGACAGTTGTTAGTAGAATAATAAATCTCACAGCGGTCCTGTTCAATATGTCTTAACAATTAAACATATCAACATATCAACTAGAAGTCTCTACTTCCATGATCAAGACAAATCATCTTAGTTGATATGTTATAATCTTCGTAGATGAAATGCCCAATTTCATCACCGACTATGAACTAAAATTTTTGAGTTTACAAAGAACTTGTGATTTATATCTTTTGTGACTAAATCACATAAATCACATATTATGCATTTCATGGATTATATGATAATATCCAAATATTCATGTTAGCATTATTTTAGATAATAATTAAAAACAACTTTATTAATCACAACATAATGTTATACATAGCATCATACAACAGGATTTAAAGGGCACATATCCTAACAATCTCCCATCGGCCCTAAAGACTATTGTGCACTAATCTAACTCCCATACCTTCCAAATGTGACTCAAAAGTCCTTTGGGCCAAGGCTTTGGTAAAAGGATCTGCTAAATTATTTGCACTATCAATTTTTGCTACTACTACATCTCCTCATGCAACAATGTCTCGAATGATGTGATACTTTCTTTCTATGTGCTTTCCTTTCTTGTGATTCCTTGGATCTTTGGATTGTGCAACTGCTCCACTATTGTCGCAAAACGATTTGATAGGAACTTGCTCCATTCTCACAACACCAAGACCAGAAAGGAATTTCTTGAGCCAAACAACTTCCTTTGCTACTTCACAAGCAGCAACATATCCAGCCTCCATGGTGGAGTCAATATTACAAGATTGCTTAACACTCCTCCAACTTATGGCTCCACCTTCCAAGGAGAACACACAACTTGAAGTGAACTTTCTGAAATCAAGATCTGACTGGAAATTTGAATCCTTATAACCAATGGGAATCAAATCCTCACACCGGTAAACAAGCATATAATCTCTCGTTCTCTGTAGATACTTGAGAATATGTTTTACAGCTTGCCAATGTTTTGGTCCTAGATTTGATTGATATCAGCTAACCATGCCAACTAAATAACAGATATTTGGTCTAGTACAAAGCATGACATACATGAGACTTCCCATATAGAAGCATAGGGAATTTGTCTCATCGTATTTTCTTCCTCAAGAGTCTTAGGCCTTTGGTCATCAGACAGAGGAACTCCATGTCTGAAAGGAAGTAGTCATTTCTTGAAGTTTGGCATGCTAAACTGTTCTAGAACCTTATCTATATATCCAGCTTGTGACAAACCTAACATTCTATTCTTTCGATCTCGCCAAAGCTTGATCCCTAGAATGAAGTTAGCTTCGCCCAAGTCCTTCATATCAAATTGGCTTGACAACCAAATCTTTACTGATGACATTACCCCTACATCATTTCCAATGAGTAGAATATCATCAACATAAAGCACTAGAAACATTACTACTTTATCTTGATATCTTTTGTACACACATGGTTCATCAAGATTTTATTTAAAACCAAATGACTTAATTACTTGATCAAATCTGATGTTCCATGATCTAGATGCTTGCTTAAGTCCATAAATGGATCTTTTCAACTTGCATACCATATGCTCTTGGTTCTTCGCTATGAAACCTTCCGGTTGCATCATATAGATTTCTTCTTCAAGATTTCCATTTAGAAATGTAGTCTTGACATCCATTTACCAAATCTCATAATCATAATGAGCAGCAATAGATAAAAGAATTCTGATAGATTTAAGCATTACTACTGGTGAAAAGATTTCTTCATAATCAATACATTCTTTTTGTGTATACCCTTTCGCCATTAGCCTTGCTTTAAAGGTTTCAACCTTTCCATCTATCCCTCTCTTTCTCTTATAAATCCATTTGCAACCAATAGGTTTAATGCCATTAGGCGCCTTTACAAGATCCCAAACTTGATTGGAATACATAGAATCCAATTCAGATTCATAGCTTTGACCCAATGATGTGTATTTATATCATTCATTGCCTCTTCATAAGTGTAAGGATCAGTTTCAACCTCTTCTGAGATAGCTTTATAAGTTTCTTCTAGACCTATAAATCTTACAGGTGGCCTAACAATCCTTCCACTACGACGAGGCTCTTGTGTACTAGTCATTTCATGAGTAATATCTTGTGGTGTATCCGATACAACCACATCATTCCTAGTTTCATTCATTGATTGTTCAATTATAAGTTCATTTATTTTAGCTAAAATAACTCTACTTTTTGGAGTATAATCATTCATATAGTCATTTTCCAAAAAATTGGCATTTGTACTAAGAAACACTTTATTATTTTTATGACTATAGAATAAACCTCCAACAGTTCCTTTTGGATACCCTACAAAGAAAACCACTTCTGTTTTAAATTGTAACTTGTTAGACTTTCCTTTCAACACATGTGCTTGGCAACCCCAAATATGGAGATGTCTCATACTAGGCTTGCGCCCAATCCACAACTCTACAGGTGTTTTAGGAACGAACTTCAAAGAAACAAAATTCAGAAGATACATTGTAGTATTTAAGGCATATCCCCAAAAAGAAATTGGTAGAGTCGAATAACTCAACATTGATCTAATCATATCTAAAAGAGTCCTATTCCTTGTTTCTGATACACCATTTTGTTGTGGAGTTCCAAGTGTAGTCAATTGGGATATAATCCCATTTTCAGTTAAGTAATCCTTGAAATCCCAAAAAAGGTATTCAACACCATGATCAGATAAAATGGCCTTTATGCGTTTACCTAATTGATTCTCAACTTCAGCCTTAAACTCTTTGAACTTTTCAAAGGTTTCAAAATTTCATTTCAATAGGTACACATAACCAAAGAGTAATCAACAATGAAAGTAATGAAATACTCATAGCCACCTCTTGCTTGGGTTGACATAAGACCATATACATCTGAATGTACTAGTTCTAGCAAATCTTGAGCTCTTCTACCTTTTACATTAAAAGGTCTTTTGGTCATTTTTCCCTCCAAACAAGATTCAAAAACTAGAAATCCATCAAAGTCCAATGGCTCTAAGAGTCCATCTTTGATCAGTCTTTGAATCCTCTTTAAATTAATATGACCTAAACGTAAATGCCAAAGGTATGCATCACTAGTAGAAGGAAACTTTCTATTTAATGATTTCACACGTGAATTGTACATTTTTAGATCCCTTAAACACAACCAGATTAACCTAGTTATTTAGCCAAGTGATTAACTTAGGTAAATTATTCAGATCTTGATTAACACAAATAAATCATATCATTGAAACAGTGCGGAAAATAAATAACACAACGATATGATAACCTAGGAAAACCAAACTGGTAAAAAACCTGAGGAGGATTTAACCTAGCTATCCTCAAAGTAAAACAGATCCACTATGAAAGAATTGAAGTTTTACAATAGCGACTTAGACCATTAACATCCTATTGCTACATCGAGTAGAAAACTTACTACCATGACCACGTGACAGCTCCGAGTCCACGGACTACTTCTTTTTTGGATTCACAGCAACCACAAGTACTCCCACTTGTGTTTTCTTTAAGCTCTTTATGCAGCAACTGAAGCGATCACCAAGCTCTCGACATCAATCTTGAGATTGGAAACCCTAAGTATGTATCAAGGCAAACACCTCTAGATCTCACAAGAGATTCATACACACAGCATAAACAACAACTATAAAACGTGGCTAGGGTTTTTCCTTTTATACTTAAGGCAAAACATAAAACCCTACATGTCATATAGGCCTAGGCTGAGTTGGAAAATTCTACAGAAAAACAATCTGCATGAGCTTCGATCGATCGAGTCTAATTTTCGATCGATCGAGCCTTACAGATTTACATAATAAATCTTACAGTACACTCGATTCCAACTTTACAAATAGATACACTTTGAGCAGCCTAATTCTAGACTCTAAGTTTCGATCATGGTTTGCCAAAATAATACAAATTGAAGCTCTGATACATTAGTCCCTAAAGTCTTAGAACCTAACTAACTCCCCATTTAGCAATCCGTGACAAAACACATAATAAAACAAAATGCTCAAAGTTACAAAAATAGCCTATTACAATATAATTGCCCAACAAAACAATTCAACCTAACTACTATCTATCAGTTGTAAGTGTAGACAGCAGCATGACTGAACCAACCTGTATATTCTTGTAACACATGACAAACACATAAATGCATGTGTGGAAAATACAAGTAAAACAAAATAAAATCTTGATATCACATAACATAAACTAAAAGACATATATCATGAATAACCTCATAAATATAAAACAATAATCAATGTATCACAATGTGAAACAAGAAACAGAAATAAAAAACAAGATGTCTCCCTCTATCATATACAACTCATCAAAAATAAAGACATCAAAATAAATACATCATGAGCCCAAAAAAATAAGTACAAAGTAAAGCACCTTGATACAATCTAAAGCTCCAAAACTCCAAAACAACAAAAAATCTCCCCCTATCTCCATCCATATGTACTCCCCCTTTTAGTGATGAATTGCCAAAGGGAAATCAAGACCCATCATCAAAAGGAGGTGGTGGAGGTGACCATCTAAAACTCGCCAAATCTGCACGCAAAGCTTGAAGCTCCGTAAGAACGTCCACCAAAAGCTAACCATGAGCCGTCTGAACGGTCATGACAGTGTTCAACATACGACGAATGCTAGAATCATCAGAAGTAGAAGGTGGAGGAGCAGCAGCAGCAGTTGGATCAATAAACTCATCAGCAGTTGGATCACCTGAAGAAGGAGAAGGAGGAGGTGCAACATTCAAAGAAGACTCAACTTTAAGGCGTTTAGAGCTAGCTTGCATCTGAGCAGCTCTCTGCCTAAGGAAGGTGGTACTGATAGGAGCTATAACATGTTCGAGCTCAAAAGCAGGAAACTCATCTAAACTTGAATGGAACAAAATCCGATGAATAAAAACTAGAAAGAAAAGAGCATGAGCAGAAGAACTACTCCTATGAACCTCAACCAAGGAACGAATGAAAAGATGAGGAAAACTCATAGGAGCATCTATGGCATGAGCATACAAAAATGCGAGCATACAAAAATGCACATCTCTTGATAGGAATAGTATGAAATGAGAGATGGGCCAGATAGAATGGCAAGAAATTCGGAAAACAAGATAATGAATCTCGGTCAACTCGTGAGAGGAGATCCGAGGATCAGAACTCCACTGGATAGAAGACCTAGTAAGATATGACATAATGTCATCAAGTGGAGGAGACTCATCATAAGGATAAATGGGATGCTGGACCTTAGGCACCCCAAGATTAGAGGCCACTACCATAGGAGTAATGACATACTCTTCACCCCTTATCCAACTCTTCACAAATTGAGTGTTGGAATCATTAGAGTAGACAGAGAGGTTCGAATAGAACTCTCTGATCAAGGTAGCCGGAGGAGGATGGTCAATGTCCATCAAAGGTAACAAGCCCCTACGCTCAAAACTACCTTTCTCTTAGCCTACACAGATCTAAGAAGGTTCAGCTTCTCATACGTCTCTTGATTTTTCTCACTCAAAAACTTCTCACTATCAAAAGAAGGAGTAGAAGAAGAAGTGGATGTCCTATGGGCTCTAATCTTCCTAATCATGATGCTAAAGAGCAGAAAGGATAGACAGAAAAGAGACAAAAGACAAAACAAAAGAAAAACCCAAGGGCAAACTACATCAGACATAGTTAGAGCAAAAATAATATAGAAAATAACAATCTATATAATGCATGAACTATATTAACACATGATGCATGCCCTAATGCAGTGAGAATGGTTCAATTTTACTTTAAGAAACACAGAATTGGCTTGAACATAGAGTTTATATCAAAAACCCCAAATTTTGAAAACCCATGTTCAAAAATCCCAACAAATTGATCAATTTATCATTACACAAGTTAGATAACAATATATAATGAAAAAATAAATCAATAACACAAGCCAATTTCATCAAATTATGCTTCATGGAACAAAATCCCCAATTCGGGTAGTTTCAAGCCCTAGAAATTTCAATTTTTTCCAATTCAGTAAATTAATCAAATTAAACCATGAGGAACATGTTAATATCATCCAACAACAAAAACCCATTGATCAATTTTGAATGAAATTATCAAAAACACCAAAACCCCCAAATTTCTATAGGTTCGAAATTTTCCCTTAAATGCATAAAAAATGAGATTAAACCAAAAAAGAAAGGGCAAAATGGTCTTACCGGTGCTAGATGACAAAAACCTTGAGAAGAAATTGAGGGAAAAATGACAAAAATTTGCTTGAGTTGGATCGATCGAAGAGAAAGAGCCAAAAAGCTTTTGAAAATTTTTTGAAATAATGAAGAACACGTGAAAAGCCTAAGTTTTAAAAAACTCTCTGAACAATTTTCGATCGGTCGAGAAATAGGTTTGATCGATCGAAAATCACATTCGATCGATCCAGCATCAATCGAGCAGCGATTGTGCCAGGTAGATTCAAACAAAATTTTTAATCGCAATTTCGATCGGTCGAGCAACAAGTTTAATCAATCGAAAATCTGGAAAAATAAATTTTTTGAAAAACACAGCATTTTAATTCAAAAACTCCTTAAAGCACAATATTTTATGAATAAAATGCATGAGTGTGAGATGAAAAGTTTTCCAAAAACCCCTGAATTTAACCCAGATCTTCCAAAAACAAGATTTTCAATCAATTTGTCCTCAAATCTCAAACTTTAAACAAATTTTGCATTAAAATCAAGGAACTTTTAATCTTGGATGGCCACAACAAGATCACACACAATATAATGTACTAAGTTTAGCAAAGAGTAACTTGTGTAGTGTATATAACTAGCAAGAACATGAGCTACATGTGAGGTGATAAGAAAATAGTGATTAATCACAATTTCTACAAAATTCATCATATAAGTTTGAAAAAGACTATCACCTAAAGAGTTACATCATATAACTCTCACATCTCCTAGAATAAAAGCTTGCAATCATGTAAGTTTCTTGATTTTCCTTATAATGTACACACCAATTTTATTTGATTTGAAACTTATTAAAATAGCCAAGATAATGTACACACCAATTTTATTTTATTGTGAATTAATTATAGCCCAATAATGTACACACCAATTTTAGCATTTAATTTGAGGCTACACCTTATGTTCTTTTTGTGCATGTGCTACACTTTCTCGAGTACAAAAATCTTATGATATGCACTAAGGTGTTCGTGATTGGTTAGTAAACAGTGGTAAAATAGTTATTTATGCCTTTCTCATTAAGTTTAAGTCTAACAATCAAAGGTATGTGACTTCAAGATCAAGATCATGTAATCAAAAACTATAAACAACTCCTACACAACATGCACTACAAAGTTCAAACTAGTAAAGTGCAGTAAAATAAGCTCATCCAAGCTAAACAAGGTACATAAACATGTTATGTAAATATAATATGGCCAACCTTGATTTCAAATCCAAGAAAAATTAATGCAAAACACGTTTTTTTTCCCTTTTCCTCCTTTTATTTTATTTTATTTTTTATTTTTGAAAAGAATAACAAAAATATCCTAGTATGAAATGCATGAATGTTATGCAATGCAAATCCTAGAAAAAAACAAAGAAAGCAAAACAACAAAGAGGAATGGTCACAAAGAATAGAGAGATGAAGCATAAGGACCTTGTCAGAAAGACTCAATTAGATCGAGTCTTTTGCATTCAAAACTTTTTAGATGCAACTCTTGCATTGGATTTATTATTTATATTAGAATGCTGAGCAACTCCAATATTGGAATAAAGGTTTAAAACCTTTACCAACTCACTAATAAGTACCATGAGATCTTGTGCTTGAGGCACATGTATTTTTAGCTTATTTGCTCGCTTAACAGCTTGCAACTTGAAACAGTTTGGACGAATGTGCCCAGACTTTCCACAAAAATGACAAACCCATGCAAGTCTATCATGCAACTTGTCCTTAGGAGGGTTAGGAGTCTTAGGTTTAGACTCTTGAAGATCAACCCTAATCTTCCTAGGAGGAGTAACTTCAGCTAATTTGACAATCTCACTCACGGGAGGCTCAGAAGAAGAAACAAAGTTAGTGGAATGATTCTTAGTCACAAAGATGCTATCTTCAAAACCTAGACCAATTTTGTCTAAGGGAGACCTCTGAATACTCAATATGTGTTCAAGTTTGGAACTAGCAGACCTATTTATTTGTTTTCTAGCAACAGATAATTCAAGTTCCAAATTTTTAACTTTATCAAGTAATAACATGTTCTCAGTCTTCACATTATCAAGCAATTCATTAGCACCAAACAATTTCAAGATCAAAATTTTCTTATCAAGTTCAAGAGAAGCAATCTTTTGTAAGCATAAATCAACATTCATAGCATCCTTTGCAGCAACTTTGCAAAACTTATTATAGACTTCTTGCAAATCAACATTCTCAAAGAGTTCCCCATCAGAAGGGTTCTCATCAACAACAATACTTTCATCAACTACAACAGTAGTTGTGAAAGCAATTAAGTTTCCATCCTCATTACTACCAGACTCATTATCAGAAACTTCATCATCACTAAAGGTTACAGTCATAGTCTTACCCTTTGATCTCAAGAATGTATGACATTCTGATTTCACATGACCATACCCTTGACAACCCAAACATTGTTGACCATAGAATTATTAGAGGTTTGACCTACTTTCTCTTTTGGTTTTTCAGTATTGTTCACCTTAATGGGTTCATTCCTCCTAAAATTTCTAGGTTCAGTATTGTTTTTAACTCTGGCACTTCTGTTGTTGTTCCTAAGAAAATTTCTAAAGTTCTTGGCAAGGTAAGCAATCTCTGTAGTAAAGAGTTCATCATCAAATCCATTCCCATCAACATCATCAACTGACTTAATAGCCATTAATTTGGATTTGTTTGTCTTGGGTAGGTCTAACTCATAGGATTAAAGGGATCCTACAAGTTCATTGTAAGGTTGAATTTATTCAACCATCTAATTGGCTTTATTCCGTGCCAAATTTGCTTGTAATTCAGCATTTAGTAACCCTATATTTAGGTGGGATTGTTGTAAGGGTAGTGAGTGAGATAGAGTGAAGTTTGCTCAAGAGTGTGCAAGAAAACAGAGTGTCGCGGCTGGGACTCGCGGGTGGACTCGCGGCTTCAACCCGCCAGAAGATGCACACGTGCCAAGCATGCTGGAAGATGAACAGTCATGCTAGCTAGAGCACTACAGGACAAAACAGGACAACTGGCCATACGGTTAACTCGCGACTGGAACTCGCGACTTAGTCAAGCCGCGAGGTCAAGCCGCGAGCCACCCCTGTTTTGGAAAAACCTGACGTTTCGCATTCCTCTTCACTCCAGTATAAATACCCTTTTAACCCACGATTGAAAGAGAGCTTCCAGAGAGAATTTTGAGAGAGAAACCCTAAAGAAAAACTAGATTGTTTCACCCACAATCTCTACCTTAGAGTCTCATCAAATTCCCTCACTCTCTTCCTCTCCATTGTCAAATCCTTGAGAGGCATTATACCAAACCTGGTTCTCACCATTATCATCTCTGTGAGACAGACATTTGGAGTTCTGGGAAGCAGTTAGGAAGGAGCCAATATTCATTGGTTGATGCTACGGTGTAGTAGCGGAATCCGGAAAGCTAGAAAAGAAAAAGGTTCGGCGCAACCTCGTTGGAGCAAGAAGCTTGGAGGGCTTAGGTGCATTGGGTAGATTAGGCTTGGAGGGTCTATTGCTGTCCTTGTATCCCAACTGTATTTTCTAGTGGATTGATTACCGCTTGGAGGGCGGCGGAGAGGTTTTTCGTCGAGGTCTTCGGTTTCCTCTTCGATAACATATCTGGTGTTATCTCTGTGTTTGCATCTTCCTTCCTCTCTATCTCTGCCTTTACATTATCTGCTGTGGTTTATTTTGTTGTGGCTTAGATAGTTGTTTAATCAATTCCATATTATAGCATATGTTAAGTTTCCGCACACTAGTTGTTTGACATATTGCTTGGGTTGGTTAAGTTGGTTTTTGGGGGTCTAAACGTTCAAAAGTATTTTTGTACACGTTTTTGAACTTTCAATTGGTATCAGAGCGGGTACACAGCTGTTTGGTTTCATTACCATTGTGTGATCCTTGACTCCCTTTTTGAGATGGATAGGTCTCAATCCCTTAATGCACCTCCATATTTTGATGGAAGTAATTATGCATTTTGGAAGGTTCGTATGAGAGCTTTTTTATGCTCTATTGATGAATCCGTGTGGGATGCTGTTGAGATTGGTTGGACCAAACCTGAGGCAGCCAAATCCACATGGGATAAGGCAGCACTTGCTGCATCTAATGCTAACAGTAAAGCACTAAATGCTATTTTCTGTGGTGTGTCTCCAGATGAATTTCACAGGATTTCTCACATTACCATTGCCAAAGATGCATGGGAGATTCTGGAAACAACTTATGAAGGCACGAAGAAAGTAAAAGATACCAAGTTACAAATGCTGACCACTCGGTTTGAGGAGCTCAAGATGAGTGAGGATGAGTCTTTCGACTCTTTCTATGGGAAGTTAAATGAAGTGGTTGTCAGTAAGTTTAACTTGGGGGAGAAGATGGAGGACTCAAAGATTGTAAGGAAGATCCTTCGATCATTGCCGGAAAGCTTCCGTGCTAAGGTGACAGCCATTGAAGAGAGCAAGGATCTTGACGACATCAGAGTACAGGAGCTGGTTGGTTCTCTGCAGACCTATGAGATGTCGCTGCCAAATCAACGGAAGAGCAAATCCCTTGCTCTAAAGACCACTAATGAGAAGGTGGAAGATCAAGGCTCATCGGGAGAAGATATGGTAGACAAGGATGTAGCCTATCTTGTTAAAAATTTCAAGAAGTTTTTGAAATTCAAAAACAATGGAAAATTTGATGATAAGAGAAAATTCCAAAATTCTGGAAGGGAGAAGAGGGATTTCAACAGGAAAGATGGAAAAGAATCCCAATCCACACAAGGTGTCACTTGTTTTGAATGCAACGGGCATGGACACTTTAAGAGGGAATGTCCGAATTATTTGAAATCGAAAGGCAAGGTGTATGCCACGACCCTGAGTGACTCAGATTCGTCTGACTCAGAATCTGAAGAAAGCTGTGATGGAGAGGGGAACTATTCAGCTTTCATGACTATTGCTCATGTTGAGTCGTCGGACGAGTTGAATTTGCTTGTACAAGACCTTGGAGAACATAGTGATGATGAATCACTAGGAATTGTTGAAGAATCAGAAGCTGAAGAAGAAGAGAGCACAGCAACTCTTCAAGAAAATTACAATTCACTCTTGGAGAAGTCAGGAGAATACACAAGGGTAGCCAAGGCTGCTGTGAGAAAGATGAAGAAGGCTGAGGAGGACTACAAAAGTCTCCTAATCCGGTATAGGGAGGCCAAATGCGAGATTGAAACTTTGAATGGTGAGTTGTCCGAAGCTTACACTAAAGTAAGATTTCTTGAGAATGAGGTGATGCAAGCAAATGCTAAAATAGAGAGGGTCACCACCAAGAAGCTAGATGATGTTATATCATCTCAAAAGAGCTTCTCAGACAAATCCGGACTGGGATATACCGGAGGAGGTAGTTCAACTGGAAATGTCACCAAAGAAGTGAAGTTTGTCAAAGCCAAAGATCCAGTTGTAGCTGACCCTACTGATGTGAAGCTCGAGGTGGAGGAGAAGAAGAATGTGGTGGACCAACGGATGCTGAATCATCGTAATCAGTATGTGGGCAGGTCTGAGTCTCGTGCCAAGTCACGTCCACGACCACAAAGAGGTCCTAAAGGAATGTATGTGTGCCATTATTGCGGACTTCAAGGGCACACTCGACCAAATTGCCAAAAGCTGAGAGCAAAGAACAGTGCAACTCCTCAAAGGTTAGGAGGACCAAGAATTGATAGGAGAACTTGGGCAGGTGATCAACCTAGAGAGCAAAATGGAGATCCCGGAATGATGAACGTGATGAAGATGATTGGTGCATTCACCAACTGCTTGGAAAGCTTCTCACGAAGGTTTGAAAGCCCTAACTCCTGTACCCAATCCTTTAAGGAAATCACCCCAAACGCAAGTGACGTGTGGGTGAAAAGGGGTACTCATGCATAAGCATTACAACATGTCCATGCATTAATACTTCCTATGCTTTGTGACTATGTTTGTTTGGTATGCTTGTTGTTTTTGATTTTGGTTGTTTGCTTGATTATTCTTCTTGTGAATATTTCTTAATTGTGTTTTATCAATCTTTATGTTTCTTGAGTCAAAAATCCAAAAATTACATAAAAATTTGAAAATCAAAAAGCTTGATTGACTTTGTTGAGTTTTTGTCTTAAAACTCGTTTTGCCTTGTACCTTTGTGCTAATGGCTTTGTGCATTTTCGAGCATTGCTTGTTTTCATGCACTCATATCACTATGGGAAAAATCTTGAAATCTATGTGATTGTTGTAAATAGATCTTCAAACTTGTCATGAATGATTAGTGAATGGTTATGTTGATCTTGAAACATGCATAGACTTGTGTCTATATCTCTTCCCACTTTTTATTTTTTTTGCTAAAAAGAGCTCACCAAATGTAAATCTCCAAATGAAAAGAGATATTGAGCTGCAAAAGCCTGTCGCACATTCTAGTATTTGACTAGGAAAAAGGGTAAGCGACCTTATTTTAAAAGTGAAATTTCATTCAAAAAGGCCAAAGGCCTGTTCTTCAAAGAGAAATGTTACATATCCCTCTCACAATGAGAGATGATTGTCTCAAAAAAAAAAAATCAAAAAGATCAAATGTTATGATTGAAAGTGGAGTCAAATGAAAAGCTCCAAGTTATGTTATCAAGTTGTGTGGGAGGTCATATATTCATATTTCTATAATTGAGATTGGTCACATGATCTAGTGCTAATTGTGTATGCCTTGGTTGAATTGATCATTGAAGCTTCACATTAGACAAAGGACTATCTCATTGTTGATATCCACACACAACACACAAGTTTATGTTCAATAAATGCCTTATTCATTTGTGTGATTGTACTTGATAAAATGTGTTTTCACATGCTCAATCTTTGTTAATTCAAGCACAAAAAGATTTTTGAGTGTTTTAGGTGTTTTTGGAAAGTGTTTTGTTGGAAAAATCTGAAAATTTCAAAAATACAGTTTTGCCCTGTTTTGGCGGCTCAGTCGCGGGTATGTCAAGTCGCGTGCCTCAGTCGCATCTTCGCTGGTCATGTTTGGCGACTTCTTCACGAGTGGAAGGTCCAGTCGCGAGGATCACTCAGAGATTTTCGCGGTTCAGCTCGCGACGCACTCGCGGGTAGACCTTCCAGTCGCGAAAAACACTTAGAAAATTTTTTCAAAATTTGGTTCTTGAGTGCTTTGGCGGCTTGAGCTGGCGACTGTGTGGCGACTTAATCCAGTCGCGAAAATCGCGTGTTTTGCAGAAACAGGAGCAGTTTTTAAACTTTTTCTGTTTTTCCCTCGAATTTTTGTGACTGTTCATCTTCTTTCTAAACTCTCTCCCTCCCAAACACTCCGTGCTCCCTTTTCCAATCTCTTGTGTTGCACTCTTGTAGCTCAAAATCGTCAAGTTACAGGTATGGGTTTTCTGTTTTTCACTCTTTTCTTCTTGATTTTGTGCTTTTACCCTTGATTTTTCGCATATGATTGTGTTTTTGAAATGGGTTTGTGTTTCGGTCTCTGCTTCTTGTTCTTGATTAGCTTGTGGATGCTGTTGCTATAGTTTGTGTTAAATGATTGTCATATGCTTATTGCTCTTCATCTTGTGCTTAGCTAAGTGTTTATTTTATTTCAATCTGATCTTTGAGCTGTTGAGTGATTTCTATTGGTTCGTTCTTGTTTCTGTGCTAGATTTGCTGTGAGTTTTACTGTGCTAGATTTGCATGTTCTAGTGTGTGTCTCTGTGGGTAGCTTCTGTTTGGATCAATATATTGTTTGAGTGTCATATCATTTTTCCATTATCTGCCTCAATGTCATTTATCTGCCTTCAGGATAGTTTCACCATGTTGTTCATGTGTTTCCTATCCTAGGCTTGGTTTATCCATTTGTTTGAACTAAATAGCTTGCTGTTTAAGTTTTTGAAGTTCATTTGTTTGGTTGATATCTCTCTCTGTTTACTACATGGTTCTGACTGGTTCTGCACATATATTGCTATATGTTGTTGTGGCCTTTTCTGATTGTTCACAGATGGCTCCCTCACCACAGAAGAAGGAATCTACTGCCAAGAAGGCTGACAAGAGATTAAAGATGGATTCTAGATTGTTTAGGTCTGTTCACCACTTTGAGAGATACAAGGATAACTTCTTGAATGCAGGAATCATTCAAGAGAGATTTGTGGATTTGGAGGACTTAAGGCAAACTTTTATTCCCAGTTGTTTTGAAGGAAGAGGATGGGAAAAGCTTTTGGGTGGTTTCCCTGTTGTGTGTGAACCCTTAATTAGGGAATTTTACTCAAATGCTGTGATAAAGGATAATGAATTGAGTTGCTGGGTGAGGGGTAAAGAATTTGTCTTGGATGCTCATGTCATAGATGATGCATTAGGGCTTGCAGGATTAGATGATGAAGAATTTATCAATTACAAGGATAGGAGTGTGTCTATTGAAACAATTCAACAAAGGATAGGTGGGCAGAGAGAAGGGAAATGTTTGAATACCACTGCCTTTCCAGTGGACATGAGGTGCCTTACTATAATCATGATGTTTAACCTCTATCCCATTAGGAAATTGACTACAATCAACTGTGCTAGAGCAGTCTTTCTGATGGATCTCAAAGAAAAGAACTTCATAGACATAAGTTCCCACATTTATGACACCATTGTGGATGAGACTAGAACAACCTCTAGGCCTAAATTGATCTTTCCAAGTTTGCTAATGAGGATTTTTAGGAGTAAAGGGGTTCCAATCCCTCAAGACATCAGTCCCATGTCTACACCCTCTGCAATCAACAAGCTCACCTGCAAAAGGATAAGTGTCAGGCTTCCAGGAGAAGAAGATGAAGGTGATGAAGGAGAGGCTGCTCCAATGGAGACTGAAGCAGAAGCAGCTGGACTTGCATCAACTTCAACACCTAGGAGAAGTGGCAAAAGACACAGAGCTTCAACCTCTGCAGACACACCTCCAGATGCTTTCCAGATCATTCTGGAAAGGCTTGATGGGATCAGGGCAGTCCAAACTGAGCATTCTGACAGGATGAGAGCCATGCAAGACCAGATTGATGTCTTGGCTGCTACACTTGACAGCTTCACAACTCAGCATGACAAGTGACCCTTTGGCCATTCCATGTCAAAAAGGGGGAGAAAGTTCATTGATGATTGAGAAGCAGAAAAGCAGCTCTTAAGGGGGAGTAATTAGTTGAGGGGGAGTAATGTGGTTATATATGTTTATGATTTGGGTATTTTAGTGTTTTTATGGTTTTTGATACACTGTGTTTTGGTGTATAACTGTTTCTAACTCTTTTCATATACTCTTGGTTTAAACTTTAATATATGTTTGATGATGTTATTCAGGTATTTGTTGGTTTGTACCCATATGCTTTTGTAAGCTTTTAGGGTTTATGTTTTATGCATAGGTTTGTAGGCTTTATGGTATGTACCATGCTTAAGTGCAGCCTTTATGCTATGTTGAAATCAGTACTTTAATCTAAATGTTCTGCATTTTGGTTTATGTACTGTCACTCTTGTGCCCTTGTAGGATTGTTCCTAGATGCATATGCCTTGTGTGCTATGCATTGGTTGAGTGTTGAGCATACAAGTGTCTTGCCTTATGCTTGTTAACTTGTATGTTCTTGTGTTCATTCCAAGTGTGAATGAGCACTGTGATCACTACCTTGTGGTGTTCACTTGGTTGATCAAGCCATGGTTTGTTTATTAACTCCATCTTTGCTTGATCTCATTCTGCCTGTTTCATATGCATTTATAATTTTCTGCCTACAATGATCATGGTGTATTGTTGTGTTTCAGGAGTTTATGTTCATATGATTCAAGTGCTTCACAGCTTCTAGAGTTAGGTGTGAGTGAGTTTTGTTCAACTGTTCCCAACTCACATGTTAAGTCTAGAGTCTGTTTTAGGGTTTTGTCACGGAATAGCCAAAGGGGGAGATTGTAAGGTTGAATTTATTCAACCATCTAATTGGCTTTATTCCGTGCCAAATTTGCTTGTAATTCAGCATTTAGTAACCCTGTATTTAGGTGGGATTGTTGTAAGGGTAGTGAGTGAGATAGAGTGAAGTTTGCTCAAGAGTGTGCAAGAAAACAGAGTGTCGCGGCTGGGACTCGCGGGTGGACTCGCGGCTTCAACCCGCCAGAAGATGCACACGTGCCAAGCATGCTGGAAGATGAACAGTCATGCTAGCTAGAGCACTACAGGACAAAACAGGACAACTGGCCATACGGTTAACTCGCGACTGGAACTCGCGACTTAGTCAAGCCGCGAGGTCAAGCCGCGAGCCACCCCTGTTTTGGAAAAACCTGACGTTTCGCATTCCTCTTCACTCCAGTATAAATACCCTTTTAACCCACGATTGAAAGAGAGCTTCCAGAGAGAATTTTGAGAGAGAAACCCTAAAGAAAAACTAGATTGTTTCACCCACAATCTCTACCTTAGAGTCTCATCAAATTCCCTCACTCTCTTCCTCTCCATTGTCAAATCCTTGAGAGGCATTATACCAAACCTGGTTCTCACCATTATCATCTCTGTGAGACAGACGTTTGGAGTTCTGGGAAGCAGTTAGGAAGGAGCCAATATTCATTGGTTGATGCTACGGTGTAGTAGCGGAATCCGGAAAGCTAGAAAAGAAAAAGGTTCGGCGCAACCTCGTTGGAGCAAGAAGCTTGGAGGGCTTAGGTGCATTGGGTAGATTAGGCTTGGAGGGTCTATTGCTGTCCTTGTATCCCAACTGTATTTTCTAGTGGATTGATTACCGCTTGGAGGGCGGCGGAGAGGTTTTTCGCCGAGGTCTTCGGTTTCCTCTTCGATAACATATCTGGTGTTATCTCTGTGTTTGCATCTTCCTTCCTCTCTATCTCTGCCTTTACATTATCTGCTGTGGTTTATTTTGTTGTGGCTTAGATGGTTGTTTAATCAATTCCATATTATAGCATATGTTAAGTTTCCGCACACTAGTTGTTTGACATATTGCTTGGGTTGGTTAAGTTGGTTTTTGGGGGTCTAAACGTTCAAAAGTGTTTTTGTACACGTTTTTGAACTTTCATTCATCAACAGGGATGAAATCCACATCCTTACTTTCAGTTATGGCAGTCACTTTGGGTCTAAAGTTCTCAGTCAAAGATCTAAGTATTTTGCTAACAATTTTAGGTTGATCATAGATGTCACCCAAATTATAAGCAGAGTTGACAATATCATTCAATTTAGCATAGAATTCATCAAAATATTCATCATCAGACATTCTAATACTTTCAAATCTAGTAGTTAACTGCTGCAGTTTGTTAATCTTAACTACCTTTGTTCCTTTATACACAGTTTGGAGAATATTCCAAGTAGTATGAGCAACTTCAACATTAGAGATTCTCTTGAATTTCTCCATAGAAACAGCATTAAAAATAGTATTAATGGCTTTGCTATTAAAAGCGGCTGCTTCTTTCTGAGAAGTTTACCACTCACTAACTGGAATAGTGGGCTTCTCCCATTCGTATTCAGCAAAATTCTAGACTCTCTCATCAATAGATTTCAGGAATGCTTTCATCCTTACTTTCCAGTAGGCATAGTTGTTCCCATCAAAGTGAGGTGGAATCACAAGAGAGTGACCGTGTTCTATGACAGTAGGGGTCAAGGATCAACTTTTACATCAAAGGATCTAAAACACAATCGCTAACCTGCTCTAATGCCACTTGTACGTTTTTTGACCCCTTAAACACAACCAAATTAACCTAGTTATTTAGCCAAGTGATTAACTTAGGTAAATTATTTAGATCTAGATTAACACAAATAAATCATATCATTGAAACAGTGCAGAAAATAAATAACATAACGATATAATAACCCAGGAAAACCAAACTGGTAAAAAACCTAGGGAGGATTTAACCTAGCTATTTTTAAGGTAAAACAGATCCACTATGAAAGAATTGAAGTTTTACAATAGCGATTTAGACTACTAACATCTTATTGCTATCTCGAGTAGAAAACTTACGACCACTATCACGTGACAGCTCCGAGTCCATGGATTACTTCTTTTTTGAATTTATAGCAACCACAAGTACTCCCACTTATGTTTTCTTTAAACTCTTTATGCAGCAACTAAAGTGATCATCAAGCTCTTGACATCAATCTTGAGATTGGAAACCCTAAGTATGTATGAAGGTAAACACCTCTAGATCTCACAAGAGATTCATACACATAGCATAAACAACAACTATAAAACATGGCTAGGGTTTTTCCTTTTATACTTAAGGCAAAATAAAAAACCCTACACGTCATACAGGCTTGGGCTGAGTTGAAAAATTCTGCAGAAAAACAATATGCACTAGTTTCAATTGATTGAGTCTAATTTTCAATCGATCGAGCCTTACAGATTTACATAATAAATCCTGCAGTACACTCAATTCCAACTTTACAAATAGATACACTTTGAGCAGCCTAATTCTAGACTCTCAGTTTTGATCATAATTTGCCAACATAATACAAATTGAAGTTCTAATACATTAGTCCCTAAAATCTTAGAACCTAACATGAATTATTATCTAATTTAGAATTATATAATTCATGCTTATCAGGAGTAATAATATAAAGACCATCAACAATATTTCCAGAACAAATAAACACTTTATCCTTCTTTATTACAACATTGTCTTTTAAGATAACACAATATCCATGTTTACCTAAATAAGTTGCAAAAATTAAATTCCTACGAACATTAGGTACATATAGATAGTCTTTCGATATTAAAACCCTAGAATTAAAGCATAAATTAAACACTCCAACAGCTACAACTAGAATTCTACTCCCATCAGCCAAAGTAAGAAACAATTCCCCTTCATTTAGCTTTCTGGTCTCCTGGAACCCCTACAAAGAATTGCAGATATCATTAGTACAACCTGATTCCACACACTAGGAATCTGTGGGATTTTGTACTAAACATATTTCAAGAAGGAATAAACTTTTCATACCCTTATTATTGGCAGCTTTAAATTTTGGACAATTCCTCTTCCAATGACCTTTCTTGCCACAATGGAAACACTTTCCTTTGGCGTAGTCCTTCTTCTTTCCCTTGTTGGCAACTCCTAAGACAATTTGCTTATCATCTTGCTTGGTGAAGTCCTTCTTCTTCTTCTTCTATTTACCCTTGCCTTTCGACTTAGGTTGAGAAGTAGAAGTTTCAGCCATAATAGCATCAACACTGGTTGTACCAAGTATGCCTTCCGCCACCACCAATTCATTCATTAATTTAGACAATGTATAAATCTTTTTGTTCATGTTATAATTAAGTCTAAATTCCTTGAATGATTCTGGTAGTGACTGGAGTAACATATTTGCTTGAGATTCTCCATCAATATCGGCACCTAAAACCTCCAGTGTATTCAGATGAGAGATCATCCTAAGACAATGCTCCCTCATTGAAGTGCCTTCAGTCATTTTGGTATTATAAATTTGCCATATAATTTCTTACCGTGCAGAATGGCCTTGCTCACCAAACATCTGCTTCAGACTTAGCATTATGTCCGAAGCTAGTTCTACATCCTTCATTTGATGATGTAGAACATTTGAAATAAATGCTAGGATATAGCACTTGGCCATCTCATTAGATTTCTGCCAACGATCATATCGCTGTTTTCCCTCAGGATGAGCATCTAATGATGGAAAGTTAGGACATGGTTGACTAAGCACATACTTGTGCTCTTCAACAGTAAGAACAATGTCCAAATTTCTTTTCCTGTCAACATAGTTGGATTTAGTCAGTTTATTTTGATTAAGAATAGCAACAAGTGAGCTAAATGATACCACGATTAAATCTGAAAACAATAAACATGAATATAATAAGTAAACTGGACATTATCAATTTAGCATATAAACATATAATATGGAGCCTTAATAAAACCATAATATAAAATATGCAACGACAACCCAATCCATATTCAATATCCCTCAGCATAGAGTGAACATTAAATACTTTAATTGATTGAGAACTATTCTCATTATTAGTGTTATCATGATAACTTTTATCAAACACTAATAATATGCCGTTATACATTTAGCCTCTAAATAATAATAGTAAGAACTCAGCATAGAGGATACTATAATATTTAGTCTAGTGTATACCATTGTCTAGAGTCATGTTAGCCACGTTTCGTCTACCATTAACAGGTTTATCTTGTAGTACCATGATTCAAAACACCCTCCGCATGGAATGCAAAGCTCAAGGCTAAGACAAGGTGTTTGATCAAACCACTATAAACCAAGAAGTTCAATCCTGTAGGACCATGAAATAAATACTCTCTGCATGGAATGCTAAGCTCTGTAAGGTTGAATTTAATCAACCATTTTATTGGCTTTATTCCGTGCCAAATTTGCTTGTATTTCAGCATTTAGTAACCCTGTATTTAGGTGGGTTTTTTGTAAGGGTAGTGAGTGAGATAGAGTGAAGTTTGCTCAAGAGTGTGCAAGAAAACAGAGACTCACGGCTTGGCCTTGTGGGTGACTCGCGGCTGCAAGCCGCTAGATGCAGCACACGTGCCAAGCATGCCGGAAGGTGAACAGTCATGCTAGCTGGAGCACTACAGGACAACTGTCCATACGGTTATCTCGCGACTGGATCTCGCAACTTAGTCAAGTCGCGAGGTCAAGCCGCAAGCCACCCCTGTTTTGTAAATCCTGACGTTTCACATTCCTCTCTCACTCCAGTATAAATACCCCTTTTACCCACAAATGTAAGAGAGCTTCCAGAGAGAATTTTGAGAGAGAAACCCTAAAGAAAAACAAGATTGATTCACCCACAATCTATACATTAGAGTCTCCTTAAATTCCTCATCTCTCTTCCTCTCCATTGTCAAATCCTTGAGAGGCATTTTACCAAACCTTGTTCTCACCATATTCATCACTGTGAGAGGGCTGTTTGGATTTCTTGGAAGTAGTTAGGAAGGAACCAATCTTCATTGGTTGATGCTACGATCTAGTAGCGGAATCCGGGAAGCTAGAAAAGAAAAAGGTTCGGCGCAACCTCGTTGGAGCAAGAAGCTTGGAGGGCTTAGGTGCACTGGGTAGATTAGGCTTGGAGGGTCTATTGCTGTCCATGTATCCCAACTACATTTTCTAGTGGATTGTTTACCGCTTGGAGGGCGGCGGAGAGGTTTTACGCCGAGGGCTTCGGTTTCCTCTTCGATAACACATCGCGTGTTGTCTTTGTGTTTGCATCTTCCTTCCCTTTTATCTTTGCTTTTTATTATCTGTTGTGGGTTGTGATTTTAATTTGGCTTAGATAGTTTATCCAATTCTATATTATAGCCTATGTTCATTTTCCGCACGCTAGTTGTTTGACATATTGCTTGAATTGGTTAATTTGTAAATTGGTTAATTTGTAAATTAGGGGGTTTAAACGTTCAAGGGTGTTTATACACATATTTGAACTTTCAAGCTCAAAGCAAAGACAAAGTATATATGTCATGCTACTATGAACCGACAATGGAAGCCATGAAATGCAACCCTTGTATCTCTCTCCCACTAGATATTTTAAAAGAAAGGTTTTTAATAAGAAATCATGTGTAATCTCATCACACATAGCCTTGCTCTTTTAAATGTGTAAACACTTAGTGAAAATTCAAAATTCACAACTTTTGATCGATCAAATGTATCCCTCGATCGATCAAAATTATGAAGAAAATTTTAATAAACTTTCTGGATGACTCGATCGATTCTCGATTCCTATTCAATCGATCAAAAATTGAAAGGAATTATCGATCAGTCGAATTTTTAATAAATTCATCACAAACTCTTGGGTTGACTTGATCAATTCTCGATTCTTGTTTGATCGATCGAAAAAGAACATTCGATCGATCGAAGGGAATTCTCAATCAGTCGAAACTCGTGAAACTGAATTTTCCAGAATTTTTACCAATCAGTTTTCAACGGTTTTTCATGAACAAACTACCATCATATGAACATAATAGATTGAGTTTGAGATCAAAACTGAATTCCATTGATGCTATATCCTTAAAGTTCAATTTAACATACTTAATATCAAACTTAAACAAAATCATAACATCAAAATTAGTTTTTTATAAAACAGTAATTTCAACAACCATGTAGAAAATTGATTGTAGAATCTTCTAACATCATGAAATTACTATCTCTAATTCCAAAACTCACAAAACATGTTATACAAATTCGAAATTGAAGACTGCTCTAATACCAATTGTTGGAAAAACATAGTTTGTATTGCATACAAAACATACGCAGCAGAAAATTAACAGATCTACTTCGTTCGTAATTGATAACATGTACTATGTAAATTTTAGAATTTAAGAACAAGAGAGTGTACCTTGGTGCAGTGAAATTCAAAATCAAAGATTAGAAGTACTTGGAAACACTCTTAATCTTCACTCAAATTCCACTTATGCCCAAGAAGTGTGATCTCTCAATCACTTTTATATGTATGTGTTCAAGGGAGAATAAGAGAGTGGCTTACACTCACATGCACACCATTTCATTCTCTTACTAAATTCTGTATGTTTCTCTCCTTATAACTGATTTTCTAATTGGGCTAACCTTTTGAGCCATTCCAATTGGGCTTTAGTATGTGGCTTGGAGTGGAACCAAAAGGGAACAAATAAGACACTAGCTCCAATGGGTTTTGGGCTTTTCTGTCAACTCTTGACAAATCCAAAATTACCATTAATTATATTTAATACCACTATGTAAATATAATTGCACTCTAGGCCTTATTAATAAATTATATCCCAAGATTTTATTATACATACAACCCATTCATAAAATATTCGTAGTAATACAAAGTCATGAATGTTGACTGCCACTTTGAAGATTACTATATCTTAATCCTTGAGTACCCGATTTAATCCTGTAAGTTATTCATCATATATTTATGAAATCCAATTTCATAAATATATACTTTAGTAACTTTTTACTAAATTAGTTAGGCCTAACATTTTGAATAACCAAACCCATTAAACTTATTTCAAGAGAATATTTTATATTTCTGTTAAGAAATTATGAATTCTATCTTGAGAATAAATGTTCCCTTAACACTAAATATGGTTGCCCAACATACTGAGGTTTTGATCGTGACTTTAGATCTCACTCCTAATATATCAAAGCAACCTACACTTCATGATCAGGTTCATTATTCTCTCAGGATTAAGAGTTGATGTAAATAGAAGTCGTGAGATTTATAATTCATTTGACAGTCGTTAGTAGTATAATAAATCTTACAGCGGTTCAGTTTAATATGTTTTAACACTTAAAATATATCAACTAGAAGTCTCCACATCTATGATCAAGACAAATCATCTTAGTTGATATGTTATAGTCTTCGCAAATGAAACGCCCAATTTCATCACCGACTACGAACTAAAATTCTAAGTTTACAAAGAACTTGTGATTTATATCTTTTGTAACTAAATCACATACTATGCATCTCATGGATTATATGATAATGTCCAAATATTCATATTACCATTATTTTAGATAATAATTAAAACAACTTTATTAATCACAACATAATGTCATATATAATGTCATACATAGCATCATACAATAGGATTTAAAGGGCACATATCCTAACAGAAATTGAGTTCAGTGGGCTCGATTTAGCACCACTCCAAAAATTGAGTCTTTTGCACTCGAGATGTTAGTTTGCTAAATAGTTTTGAAAATGTATTAACTAATGAAATTGTTTGCAAATTTGTGTTATTTTGAAAAAAGAAATCCATTTTCCAGTATCACTTAGTTTAATGAATATCCCTTTTCTACACCCCCCCCCCCAAAAAAAAGAAAAGAAAATGAAAACAACAAAGAGATTCATATTTTATTTTGTGATAAATTAAAATTAAAAATATTTTTTTATTTTCTTAAGATTAGAGAAGAAAAATGAAAGAAAACAAATGATAAAAGAAAATGATTATATATCTCCTTCAATGTATAATCTCCTTTTATAATAATAAAGTCTCAAGTCTCCAGATAGTAAAAATCATAAAAATATAAAATCAATTTTACAAAAGAATAATTATCCAAAGAGATCAAGTGATTGGTTCCTTTTATAGGTTCCAATAGTAATGATGGTTGACAGACTACATTTGGTATATTGGGAGTGGTTGCATGCATGAAAGATATTGTGTGATTGCTTCCTTAGAATGACCCAATATTAAAGATGGTTGACTAGAGTTAGATATTGTAATATTGGGATTGACTTGATTCGGTATCTTATCTTAATTTCCACTAATACACCCTCGCAAGCTTGTCAGCCAGAATTGAGCACTAGTAAGGTCCTTGCCGAACACATAAGCAATTTGATCCAAAGTTTGAATGTAGAACACCCAAAGCTCGTTATGCACAACCTTCTCACGAACATAGTGATAATATCATAATAAACTTTGAGATGTTTCATACAAGCATAAAAAATGTGGATTGGAGGATTTGGAGCAGAGGAAAATGAAGCTATAATATTATCACACCATATTAGTGGAGGTTGAAAAAGATGGAGATTTCGGAAAAGTTGACAGAACCAAGAGAGGTTAGTGGCAGTTTGAGCCAATTAACGGTAGTCGTTTTGGTGCTAAAGCAAGAAATGATGGCCTATCTCTTGGCACTTGATAAGATAGATGAGAACTCAAAATAAATGCAATAACCACGAGTTGAACAGCGATAAATAGGCCTCAAGGCTAAGAGGACTTGGTTTAAAAAGAAGTCTCTTATCGAGATTCTAGAGTGCCTTCGAGACGCAGACTAATGAGATGTCCTAGGTTGATGCATGAATTGGCACACCTAGTTGAAGGCAAATGGAAGGTCATGATGGGTGAGAGTAAGGTTTGGAAAGCACCAAAATGCTGTGGTAGGAGATGGGATTAGGACCATAGGGAAGAGTATGGTTTGGCATAGTCCATGCATTTAAGCATACATTAGCAAAATTAGTGGCATACATAGTTTGTGTGAGATGGAGATTGTCACCAAGTTAAGAGGTTTCATCAATAACCAAGGAAATAGTGTAGGAACTTGAGATCTTTTATAGCAAAGCGGGAACCCAACTACCCAAGTACCACACTATTGAACGAGATGAGTAAATAGACTACAAAATACTTCACTTGTTTCGACCCACTAAATTCGAGGATCCAAACAAACACTGAAAATAGGTCTGAGTGAATAAGTAGGGACAGCTTTATTTCAAGAGACATTAAAACCCTTGAAATAAGCCAATACAACCGTTTAAAAAAAAAAGGCGGAACAGTTTTAGCAGCATTCCCGTGAGAGTTTTGGTTCCAAATATTACATTTTTCAGCACCATTTTAACGTAACCCTCAAAATAAAGATATCCTAAAATTTTCAACCCACAAAATAAAGCCCATAATTTGAAAAATAAAAGGTGCGGCGGTTGATGACTTAGCTCCAACGACGATCTGAGGCGCGGTGGTTGGCGATATCATCTCCGATGACGAGCTGAGGGGCACGGTGGTCGGCAATATCATCTCCTCCACTTCTTCGTTTGATTACAGGTCTCTCTCTATTTAACTCTCTGTTTGTTTCCCGAGAAAAAAAAAAGTTGAAGTTGTCCCAATCTCTCTTCCAATTCGTTCGACTACAAAGTATTCATCCAATTTTGGGTTAGTCCTGGTGTTTTAGGGGCTTAGAGAGAGAGGGAGAGAGAGTCACGCCAAACCGGCTTTGATTCAAAAAGCAGAAGGTGTGGATTTCGTTATTTCTCATTTTCTTCATTTTGCTCAGCATTTCCTGGTTTATTTGTGTTTTTAGGTTTGATCTGAAGCTTTAGTCTAATTCAATTTTGTAGATAAAATCTTTTTATTTTATTTTATTTTTTTATTGTAAGTTTGAATTTTTTTAATAAAATTGATGCACTGGAATTGAATGAGAATGAAATAATTTTCATTTGACAATGGTGGCAATTAAAAATATATTAATTTTTACTTGGGGCATAGAATGTGGGGAGGACTTAAATAGAATCTGTTAAGCTCAATTATCTTAAAGGTTTGGCCGTTTTTAGAGTTTGCCTTACTGCACAATTTCTTGAACAGAGAGAACTATAGCAATGTTATACAAATGTTATGGAGGACCTTGTTAGTTCAATATGGTTAAATTTACATGGAAAGAAGTGCGCCACTTTGGAAAGGGTGTGATCTAAATCATGAATTGCTGGGATTTCATTTTGAAATATATTATTGTTGGGCATGCTTTGTTTTCAATTGGTGTCACGGATTTGTGAAGACCTATGTTGGTATCAATTTTAGATTGTTTGAGTGATGAAACGGCAAAACCATAGCTCTGTGCTTTGTTGGTAACGTGTTATGGTACTAAGGTTTCAAATTTCACTAGAAATTTAAAAAATACAATATCTATTTTCTATCTATTTTATTATATAATGCCCAAGTCAGGTTTTTCACTCTATCAAATTTCACTAGTGATAGCAACTAGTTTATATGTGTGGTTGATTTTTAGGATTTATGCTGGCTGGATCAATACTCATGGTTAGTGGCAATAATGCTCAACTTAAGTTGCTGCATAACTGATGCTGGTGCTGCTTAAGTTGCTGCATAATTGCTGGTGCTGTTGTTGGAGGCATGATGGATGCTTTGATTGATTTGGTATCTCATTACGTACCAAGCACAAATATACATTACACAAGTTTACTTTATCCTAGTTTTTTAATTTTTTTTCCACAACATTGTCTGATGAGATTATTTTGGCAAGAGTTACTCTATAGTTCTGCCTTTTGTTACTACCATCATATGTTGTATGTTTGATTTCTTGAATATTGACTAATAATATGCAATAGGTAACAATCTAGTGGAAGTTGCCCTCACCATATACTTAAGCTTGTACTCAAAACACTAAATAATGGTATCCGGTAGTATAATTGGTTCATTGACTCTTTTCTTTTTTGTTAATCATGTTTTGGATAGAAAATTTACTACTAACCTGTCTATTCATGGCAGCCTCCTTGGATCACCTTTCTGGGAGCATGAGAAGGAGATATTTATCCCTGAAACTTCTCCTGGTGCAAAGCCTTGCGTTTACTATACATATATGCGTTTTTTGTCTTCTTATTTAATATGTTTGACATTGTAAGTTTCTTCTTAACTTTATGTTCTACTATCCATTTATGTGCTGCTAGACAGTATTTCTATAATATATTTTTTTCATGATTTTCCTCTCATCCAGGATATTAATCTTCTTTGGCAACCACTACTCAGTTACATGACACAAAAATATAAAGCAAGATGGTCCATTTTTATTTTGTGCTAAAATTTGTGATGGGCTTGCTCTTGATGCGGCTACAAAAATACCCTTGTCTTGTTTCCAAGATTTTCAGTTACACTGGCAAAGATGATTTTGAAATCTCAATGCAAGTATTTTAAAGTTTTGTTTAATCATTTAATCCCGCACAATCGATGTGGGCTGCATTCTTGAAGTTACCCACTATTCTCTCTTTTTGGCACCTTCTCTCTTCACTTGTTCATATATCATAGCTTTATATTCCTTGTTGTTTATAATCTTGTCTTCTAGTTGTTGTAGAGATAGAAACTTAGTTGAAAGAATTGCAGATGCTACTGCAGTGAAATCATGGTGATGGTGCTGATCAACGATCTTTTGGTTGTTTCTGTCATCTTCAAAAGAAAGAAGCCTCTACATTCCATTATATATGAATATAAAATTTGTATAATATAATCTTCATATATCTAATCCAGCCTTGTAAATGTTTGACTCAGTATTCAGTTTGATTAAATTATACTTCTGCTTTTGTTTGATATACACCAATGTGATTTTTTTTACATGTAAGGATGTTTCCTAATTTTTCCAGCAAGTGGCTATGTAATTAATTTGCATTGATTGAATATTTTTATAGTTTAAGATTTGTGTCTTTGTTGAGGTACTTGTAATTGAGGTACAGATCTCTCTGTTTCTTCCACCCACCGTCAAATCTACCTTTCTGTTTTTGTTTGTTTACTTTCACATCTTCCACTACTTAATTTGCTTTTTCAGAAATATATTACATGTCAACATGGAGTGCATTATATGACAATTTGTCAATCAAACACCTCAACCATGTAACAAGTGAATTACCACATGAATAGGCTGTGGTTAGTTTGGCTGTTTTTGCCATCATTAATCCAAGTTTATTTTTATACCATGATGATTTGTTCAATTTCATAATCTGTATTCCATTTTCTGTTTTGGAAAACGCTACTCTTAAGAGTTGAAAATTCCATCAATATATGTGAATCTGAAAACTGTCTACATCAATTATTTGAAGCCAAGATGTTGTATGTGTTCACTAGTAACTTTAGTTTATTCATTATTCACAAGCCACCACTTCTATTTCTCTAATGCCCCCTTCATGAATGTAAGATTTTTAAAGGGTTTTACATCTTTACATGTGTAACCAACTACATGATTTATGTGTTATACATAGTATCAAGTGGATGATTACTCTCCATGTTGTAGGGGTATATCTTTGGTTGCAGATTACTGACAAGATGAAAGCATGTGCATCCTTTTAGAAGTAATTGACAACAATGTTGGAATATTGGACCCAAGGGCTTATCTAACTAATGGGAACTTCTGATTGAAGCATCTTCTAATCTCTTGGAATGGCCTTGAGAAATCGTTTTTGGCCCAACACTCAGCATGCTATTAAAGACGGTGGGTATAATAGTTTATTGGTTTCGGAATTCTCTAGTTAAAAATAATTATCCGAAGAGATCAAGTAAATGGTTCCTTTCATAGGTTCCAATAGTAATGATGGTTGACAAAGACTACATTTGGTATATTGGGAGTGGTTGCATGCATGAAAGATATTGTGTGATTGCTTCCTTAGAATGACCCAATATTAAAGATGGTTGACTAGAGTTAGATATTGTAATATTGGGATTGACTTGATTTGGTATCTTGTCTTAATTTCCACTAATACACCCTCACAAGCTGTTGGATCGATAAAGAACAAATCATGAGCTTGTCAACCAGAATTGAGCACTAGTAAGGTTCTTGCCAAACACATAAGCAATTTGATCCACAGTGTGAATGTAGAACACCCAAAGCTCGTTATGCACAACCTTCTCATGAACATAGTGATAATTTCATAACAAACTTTGAGATGTTTCATACAAGCATAAAAAAAGTGGATTGGAGGATTTGAAGCAGAGGAAAATGGAGCTATAATATTATCACACCATATTAGTGGAGGTTGAAAAAGATGGAGATTTCGGAAAAGTTGACAGAACCAAGAGAGGTCAGTGGCAGTTTGAGCTAATTAACGGTAGTTTGTTTTGGTGCTCAAGCAAGAAATGATGGCCTATCTCTTGGCGCTCAACAAGATAGATGAGAACTCAAAATAAATGCAATAACCACGAGTGGAACAGCGATAAATAGGCCTCAAGGCTAAGAGGACTTGGATTAAAAAGAAGCCTGTTATCGAGATTCTAGAGTGCCTTTGAGACGCAGACTAATGAGATATCCTAGGTTGATTCATGAATTGGCGCACCTAGTTGAAGGCAAATGGAAGGTCAAGATGGGTGAGGGTAAGGTTTGGAAAGCACCAAAATGCTATGGTAGGAGATGGGATTAGGACCATAGGGAAGAGTATGGTTTGGCAGAGTCCATGCATGTAAGCATACATTAGCAAAATTAGTGGCATACATAGTTTGTGTATAAGAAAATACAGAAACTATGAAGAAGAAAATAATATGCGAGAGAGAGAGAATGAAAATTCTGATCTCAATTCAATAATGAATCTGTACAAGCTCTGCGTCTAAATACTAAAACAGAGACTTGGAAAAATATCCCAAATCAGTTACAACCCAAATCAGTTACGGCACGTGTAGCAGTCTGTTATTCCACGTGTGAAACTCCTCCAACTTAAATACATTGAAAGCTACAAGTAGTTTTATGTATAGAAAATACAAAACTACAACAATAACACTACACTAATGTCGTTTAGACAGAAAAATCATTTTCTCGTTGCTTTCTTCTTTTGCTTTATCTCTTTTCTGTCTTTCTGATGTGAGCTGCAATCTTGATATTGTGTGAGATGGAGATTGTCACCAAGCTAAGAGGTTTCATCAATAACCAAGGAAATAGTGTAGGAACTTGAGATCTTTTATAGCAAAGTGGGAACCCAACTACCCAAGTACCGCACCATTGAACGAGAGGAGTAAATAGACTACAAAATACTTCACTTGTTTCGACCCACTAAATTCGAGGATCCAAACAGACTGAAAATAGGTCTGAGTGAATAAGTAGGGACAGCTTTATTTCAAGGGACATTAAAACCCTTGAAATAAGCCAATACAACCGTTTAAAAAAAGGCGGACCGGTTTTAGTAGCATTCCCGCGAGAGTTTTGGCTCCAAATATTACATTTTTCAGCACCATTTTAACGTAACCCTCAAACTTAAAGATATCCCAAAATTTTCAACCCAAAAGCCCATAATTTGAAAAATAAAAGGTGCGGCGGTCGATGACTTAGCTCCAATGACGATCTGAGGTGCGGTGGTTGGCGATATCATCTCCGATGACGAGCTGAGGGGCACGGTGGTCGACAATGTCATCTCCTCCACTTCTTCGTTTGATTACAGGTCTCTCTCTATTTAACTCTCTGTCTGTTTCCCGAGAAAAAAAAAAAGTTGAAGTTGTCCCAATCTCTCTTCCACTTCTTCGTTCGACTACAAAGTATTCGTCCAATTTTGGGTTAGTCCTGGTGTTTTAGGGGCTTAGAGAGAGAGAGTCACGCCAAACCGGCTTTGATCCAAAAAGCAGAAGGTCTGGATTTCGTTATTTCTCATTTTCTTCATTTTGCTCTGCATTTCCTGGTTTATTTGTGTTTTTAGGTTTGATCTGAAGCTTTAGTCTGATTCAATTTTGTATATAAAATCTTTTTATTTTATTTTATTTTTTTATTGTAAGTTTGAATTTTTTTAATAAAATTGATGCACTGGAATTGAATGAGAATGAAATAGTTTTCATTTGACAATGGTGGCAATTAAAAATATATTAATTATATTAATTTTTACTTGGGGCATAGAATGTGGGGAGGACTAAAATAGAATCTGTTAAGCTCAATTATCTTAAAGGGTTGGCCGTTTTTAGAGTTTGCATTACTGCACAATTTCTTGAACAGAGAGAACTATAGGAATGTTATACAAATGTTATAGAGGACCTTGTTTGTTCAATATGGTTAAATTTACATGGAAAGAAGTGCGCCACTTTGGAAAGGGTGTGATCTAAATCATAAATTGCTGGGATTTCATTTTGAAATATATTATTGTTGGGCATGCTTCGTTTTCAATTGGTATCACGGATTTGTGAAGACCTTTGTTGGTATCAATTTTAGATGGTTTGAGTGATGAAACGGCAAAACCATAGCTCAGTGCTTTGTTGGTAACGTGTTATGGTACTAAGGTTTCAAATTTCACTAGAAATTTAAAAAATACAAGATCTATTTTCTATCTATTGTATTATATAATGCCCAAGTCAGATTCTTCACTCTATCAAATTTCACTAGTGATAGCAGCTAGTTTATATGCGTGGCTGATTTTTAGGATTTATGCTGGATCAATACTCATGGTTGGTGGCAATAATGCTCAACTTAAGTTGCTACATAACTGATACTGGTGTTGCTTAAGTTGCTGCATAATTGCTGGTGCTGTTGTTGGAGGCGTGATGGATGCTTTGATTGATTTGGTATGTCATTATGTACCAAGCACAAATATACATTACACAAGTTTACTTTATCCTAGTTTTATTTATTTTTTTCCACGACATTGCCTGATGAGATTATTTTGGCAAGAGTTACTCTATAGTTCCTCCTTTTGTTACTACCATCATATGTTTCTCTTTTTTTTTTTTTTTTTTTTTTTTTCTTTTTTTTTTTGAGAACTACCATCATATGTTGAATGTTGTATGTTTGATTTCTTGAATATCGACTAATAATATGCAATAGGTAACAATCTAGTGGAAGTTGTCCTGACCATATATTTAAGCTTTGTTACTCAAAGCACTAAATAATGGTATCCGGTAATATAATTGGTTCATTGACACTTTTTCTTTTTTGGTTAACCATGTTTTGGATGGAGAATTTACTACTAACCCGGCTATTCGTGACAGTCTCCTTGGATCGCCTTTCTGGGAGCATGTGAAGGAGATATTGAACCCTGAAACTTCCCCTGCTGCAGAGCCTTGGGTTTACTATACAATATATGCTTTTTTTTGTCTTCTTATTTAATATATTTGACATTGTAAGTTTTTTCTTAAGTACTGTATGTTCTACTATCCATTTATGTGCTGCTAGACAGTATTTCTATAATATATTGTTTTCATGATTTTCCTCTCATCCAGCGTATTAATCTTTGGCAACCACTACTTAGTTACATCTTACATGACACAAAAATATAAAGCAAGATGGTCCATTTTTATTTTGTGCTAAAATTTGTGATGGACTCCCTCTTGATGCCGCTACAAAAAATATCCTTGTCTTGTTTCCATGATTTTCAGTTACTCTGGCAAAGATGATTTTGAAATCTCATTGCAAGTATTTTAAACTTTTGTTTAATCATTTAATCCCTCACAATCGATGTGGGCTGCTTGCTTGAAGTTACCCACTATTCTCTCTTTTCTGTACCTTCTTATCACTTCGCTTGTTCATATATCATAGCTTTATATTCCTTGTTGTTTATAATCTTGTCTTCTATTTGTTGCAGAGATAGAAACCTAGTTGAAAGAGTTGCAAATGCTATTGCGTTGAAATCATGGTGATGCTGCTGATCAAAGATCTTTTGGTCGTTTCGGTCATTTTCAAAAGAAAGAAGCCTCTACATTCCATTATATAAATATATATATATATATATATATATCTCTAATCCAGCCTTGTAAGTATTCAATTTGATGAAATTATAATACTGTTTTTGGTTGGTGTACACCAATGTAATTTTATCTTTACATGTACTGATGTTTCCTATTTTTTCCAGCAAGTGGTTATGTAATTAATTTGCCTGGATTGAATATTTTTAAAGTTTAAAATTTATGTCTTTGTTAAGGTACTTGTCATTGAGGTACAGACCTCTCTGTTTCTTCCAACCACCTTCAAATCTACCTTCTTGTTTTTGTTTGTTTACTTTCACATCTTCGACTAGATTTTTCTCAATAGAATTCCTGAGAAAATTTTGGGTCTTTAATTGCTTCTAATAGTCTTTCTCTATGAGAAAAATTCTAGTTGTTTTCAAATTTGCAAGTTCTGCTTTGCAGATCTTTGATGGATTTTAACCATGTTATTGAGCTCTGCTTTGATCGGTCTTAGCTTCCTTTTTAGGTTTGTTTTCTCATACCTTCTTACTTTTTTTTCCTTGGGTATATCCAGATGCACAAGGCAAGTATTGTTTTTTGGAATTTGCTAGAGTGAGATGGGAGTATTTTTTTTGGAATTAGTAAATTTATGTTTATCTAGCAGAAGCTGGGTTAAATAGAAAATAATTAAGTTGTGTGATTTTCTTGGTGCTCGATATCCTGGCTCTATAATGCAAGTTATGGCTCAATGATGCTAACAATGCATCCTAGCTAGGCAGCTGGCATTCAGTACTACTTGAACTATACTACTTGGTGACTCTCTTGGTGGAACTAGATGGAGCATGAGTGAGTTCAGTTGGGATGTTAGGTATGCTGGGGTTCAGACACTTGTGGTCAAGGCAATAATTCAAGAATTGAACTATACTTAATTCATTGTATGACAATTTGTCAATCAAACACCTCAACCATGTAACAGCATTGCCACATGAATAGGCCGTGGTTTTTTTTTTTTTGAGAAACCGAATAGGCTGTGGTTAGTTTGGCTGTTTCTGTAATCAATAATCTGAATTTATGTTTGTACCATTATGATCTGTTCAATTTCATAATTTGTATTCCATTTTGAGTTTTGGAAAACACAACTCTTAAAAGTTAAATATTCCATCAGTTTATGTAAATTTGAAAACTGTCTACATCAGTTATTTGAAGCCCAGATGTTGTATGTCTCTGATAACTTTAGTTTATTCATTATTCATATGCCACCACTTCTATTTCTCTAGTGTCCCCTTCATCAATGTAAAATCTTTTAAGGAGCTTTACATCTTTACATTTATGTAGCCGACTACATGATTTTTTTTTTTTTTTTTTTTTTTTTTTTTTTTTTTTTTTTTTTTTTGAGAATAAGCCGACTACGTGATTTATGTGTTATACATAGTGTCAAGTGGGTGATTACTCTTCATGTTGGAGGGATAGTATATCTTCAGTTGTAGATAAGTTATAACGGACAAGATGAAAATATGTGCATCCTTAGAAGTAATTGGCTACAATGATGGAATACTAGACCTAAGGGCTTATTAGATTAATGGAACTTGTGAATGAAGCATCTTCTAATCTCTTGGAATGGCCTTGAGAAATCATTCATTGCTCAACACTTTTAGCATGCTATTAAAAATGGGTGGGTATAATAGTTTATTAGTTTTAGAATTCTCTAGTTAAAATACTAAGTTCCTTTAGCTTAATGTAAGCATATCCTCATAAACTTTAAGAATGGAGGATTTAGTGATTTGGAAAGCCAATTAAATTTTTTTTTTTGATATTTGTGGTTTGGTATAATATAGATTTTGTAATATGTGGTGTTTTAAAGTTTATGTGTGAAAGTTCAAAAACGTGTACAAAAACACTTTTGAACGTTTAGACCCCCAAAAACCAACTTAACCAACACAAGCAATATGTCAAACAACTAGTGTGCGGAAACTTAACATATGCTATAATATGGAATTGGTTAAACAACTATCTAAGCCATAACAAAATAAACCACAGCAGATAATGTAAAGGCAGAGATAGAGAGGAAGGAAGATGCAAACACAGAGATAACACCAGATGTGTTATCGAAGAGGAAACCGAAGACCTCGGCGAAAAACCTCTCCGCCGCCCTCCAAGCGGTAATCAATCCACTAGAAAATACAGTTGGGATACAAGGACAACAATAGACCCTCCAAGCCTAATCTACCCAATGCACCTAAGCCCTCCAAGCTTCTTGCTCCAACGAGGTTGCGCCGAACCTTTTTCTTTTCTAACTTTCCGGATTCCGCTACTACACCGTAGCATCAACCAATGAAGATTGGCTCCTTCCTAACTGCTTCCCAGAACTCCAAACGTCTGTCTCACAGAGATGATAATGGTGAGAACCAGGTTTGGTATAATGCCTCTCAAGGATTTGACAATGGAGAGGAAGAGAGAGAGGGAATTTGATGAGACTCTAAGGTAGAGATTGTGGGTGAAACAATCTGGTTTTTCTTTAGGGTTTCTCTCTCAAAATTCTCTCTGGAAGCTCTCTTTCAATCGTGGGTTAAAAGGGTATTTATACTGGAGTGAAGAGGAATGCGAAACGTCAGGTTTTTCCAAAACAGGGGTGGCTCGCGGCTTGACCTCGCGGCTTGACTAAGTCGCGAGTTAACCGTATGGCCAGTTGTCCTGTTTTGTCCTGTAGTGCTCCAGCTAGCATGACTGTTCATCTTCCAGCATGCTTGGCACGTGTGCATCTTCTGGCGGGTTGAAGCCGCGAGTCCACCCGCGAGTCCCAGCCGCGACACTCTGTTTTCTTGCACACTCTTGAGCAATCTTCACTCTATCTCACTCACTACCCTTACAATAATCCCACCTAAATACAGGGTTACTAAATGCTGAATTACAAGCAAATTTGGCACGGAATAAAGCCAATTAGATGGTTGAATAAATTCAACCTTACAATCTCCCCCTTTGGCTATTCCGTGACAAAACCCTAAAACAGACTCTAGACTTAACATGTGAGTTGGGAACAGTTGAACAAAACTCACTCACACCTAACTCTAGAAGCTGTGAAGCACTTGAATCATATGAACATAAACTCCTGAAACACAACAATACACCATGATCATTGTAAGCAGAAAATTATAAATGCATATGAAACATGCAGAATGAGATCAAGCAAAGATGGAGTTAATAAACAAACCATTGCTTGATCAACCAAGTGAACACCACAAGGTAGTGATCACAGTGCTCATTCACACTTGGAATGAACACAAAGACATACAAGTTAACAAGCACAAGGCAAGACACTTGTATGCTCAACACTCAACCAATGCATAGCACACATGGCATATGCATCTAGGAACAATCCTACAAGGGCACAAGAGTGACAGTACATAGACCAAAATGCAGAACATTTAGATTAAGTACTGATTTCAACATAGCATAAAGGCTGCACTTAAGCATGGTACAAACCATAAAGCCTACAAACTATGCATAAAACAATAACCCTAAAAGCTTACATAAGCATATGGGTACAAACACATTATATTGAATAAAAACTTAAACAATATAAATTAAAAGTGCATAAAGTTTCTCCCCTTCAAAGTGATGAGAAGCTGTGATGCACTTGGAACATATATACTTGTAACCTGAAACACTTGCACAAAACACATTAGACCCTCAAGGTAAAGCAAGTAATAAAAGGACAAGTATAATGTAACAAGCAAATTGCGATCAAGTAAACATGATGTAAAACATATGAGCAACTTGATCAAACACCAAAACAGTCATATAGAAATGACTACAATGATCACATAGCAAAGCAATTGATCATCCGAACATGCATTCAATGAAGCACAATAGCATAAGGAAGTATGCATGTCCAAAGCACAAACATGATGCAATGAGAACAACAAAGCATAACTCAAGGCACCATAAAGCCAACAAGAAAACAAACATAACAAAGTTTTCTAGTTAACACAATGTCTTCTCCCCCTTGGTATATGCATCTCCCCTATGGAATATCTCTCCCCCTACAAATGTGCATGAGAAATAGAATTTCTCCCCCTAAGAATGTGCACAAGAGTCATATAGAAATGATAAAATACTCCGAAACATTCTCTAGAGTATACTCTCCCCCTTTTTGTCAGGAATAGACAAAGAGTCAAGAAGAAACGAGGGCAAGAGATGAAGGTATGAACAATGCTAATGATGCATGAGGGGTGCAAGATGAATGAGAAAATGAAGCTCAAACCTAAGACAAAGTAACATGCTACAAAGCATAAGGTAAGCATGACATGCTAGGATGAAACAGTAAGGTCAAGACCAATGCATGACAAGGGTAGCAAAGGTGTGTGCAAGAGGTGGCTAAGTGCAATGCATGACCAATGCATGAAAAATGCACAAGTGGGGCAAGGTGTGTTAAATACACAACCAATGAACCAAACATGTTCCTAATGAGGAAACATGAGAAACCCCAAAGTTTGGTACTCATCAGAGTCCAAACAAGCGAGAAAATGCCTAAGAGACATTTTATCAAACACCTAGCATGCACACTATGAACAATAATGTGAAACAATGCATGAACATCATGAAATTCACCCTTAATACATGTTCTAATTGCCATAAGGGGCCAACATCCAATGCAAATCAACAAAAGAAACCAATCCCATGAAGAAAATTGACAAAAAATAAGTTTTCCCAACCCCTATGATGAAAATCCCAACCAAGAGCACAAAACTCTCCAAAACATAATCTAAGGATCAAAATCAATGAAAAGAGTTTATAATTACCTTAGAGATGTTAATGGATTGAAAAACCATTCAAATTGGTTGGGTTTTGATGTAAAAATATTGAAAAAGGGGTTTTAGAGAGGATGGGAGAGGTTTAAAACAAGTTTCCCACGAAAAAGCTCTTTAAAAAGCTGATTCTGGGCGACTCGCGATTGGCGAGTCGCGAGCCAAGTCGCGAGTGAGCCGCGAAACCTCTCTGTCTGAGCTCACGGCTTAGATTTGCGGCTTGCAAGCCGCCAAACCGACCAGCCAAAACTGGCAGCTTGCTGGCAGCTCACGCAAGTAGCCAAAATGAGTGGCCAAAAAATCTGACACTTGTTTTTCAAACCAGAACATGTTTAAACATTGAAAAACAAAGTAAGCACTAAACATAAACTCAAAGAGCGATAAAAATCACTTCCAAAAACATATAAAATGATCAAAAAACTTTTTGGATTGAACCATATATGATTGAGCACACACACATCACATTTAGACAAGTACAATCTAACAAATGAATAAGACATTCATTGAACCTAAGGCAAGTGTGTTATGTGTGTGTATCAAATGTGGAATAGTCCTTAGTCTAGAATGAAGCTTCAATGATCAATTCAATCAAGTCATACACAACTAGTACTAAGTCAAGTGGTCTATCTCAATTATAGAAATGAACATATATGACCTCCCACAAGAAAATGATTACATAAGATTGAAGCTTTTCATTTGGCTTCTTACAATTCATATCATTTGGTCATTTTGAATCAATACAACTCATTTTGAGCAATACATCTCATTTTTGAGATTGATGCCTGAAATTTTTGATATTTCAATTTGATGAACAAGCCTTTGGCTTTTTGGGCATCATACATTTTCATATAAGTCGCTTTCCCTTTTTCCTAGTCGAATACTAGTATGTGCGACGGCTTTTGCAGCTCATTATCTCTTTTCATTTTGAGATTTACATTTATTGAGCTCTTTAAGCAATAAAGATAAAAGAGTGGGAAGAGATATAAGCACAAGTCTACGCATGTATCAAAACCAACATGACTATTGACAAATCATTCATGACAAGCTTGAAGATCGATTTACAACAATCACACAAAGATGTCAAGATTTTTCCCACAAAGATATAAGTGCAAAAATAACAAGCTAAGCTCGAAAATGCACAAAGCCATTTGTACAAAGGTACAAGGCCAAACTCACATGTGATATGTGCTCGAACATATACGATCAAACTTTTTGAATTTTTCACTTTTTATGTGGTTTTGGATTTTTACTCACACAAAAATAGAAACATAAAAGTAAGATAAAAAACGAAACAATGCATACAAATAAATGCAAGATGCACAAAATGCATGAAGATATGACATTTAATGCATGAAGGGTCCTACAAAGATCGAAAGAATTAGATCAAGGACCAAAAGAGCAAAAGCTCAACCATAGGAACCCTTCCTCATCCAAACGGAACGATTGTTTGGAATGAGTGTCTCAAGAGAAGCGAGACGAGGGTTGGAAAAATGAGAACCGGAGATGCACATAGTCAAGGAGTTAAGAGCATTAAACATTTTCTTTAACAACATGCTATTTTCACTCAAATCCAGTTTACTCTTTTTAGCACAACTTCCAAAAAACTCAAGTTTCTCTTTTCTTTTGATTCTCTTAAGAGCTTGAAACTTAGAGCAATGAGGTCTTAGATGACCAAAGGCACCACAATGGTGACAAATAATGTGTTTAGGTCCACTAGGCTTTTTGGGAATGGATCTAGCAACATGGTTTTGTTCCCTCTTCAACTTATGACATTGAGGTCTTATATGACCAATCACACCACAATGGTGGCAAGTTGGAACAAACTTAGATCCATCCAAAGCCTTAGGTTGAGACCTAAACGAAGGCTTTGACTTAACAGCCTTTCTCTCCACCTTTTGATTTCTTTTATGTGGAGGAATGTACACCGATTTGTCCTTTAAGGTAGAACACACACTAGGCACAAAATCGGGTACCACAACATGATTGCAACAAATATTTTCATCCTTTTTAACAATAGGTTCAGCAATCAAACACTTGGCATGCATCTTAAGAGATTCATTTTCACATTTAAGATCATCAACAAGTTTGTTAGACAAAACAAGTTTAGCATCCAAGTCCATATTCAAACATTCAAACTCTTTCAGCTTTTCAAGAGAAATTTCAGCAAGTTTTTTATATTTCTCAACCAATTTGTTGGATTCATTGAGCTTAGCAATCAAATCATCATTTTCACAAAATAACTTGCTCAAATTCTTTTGAAACTTCTTAGCATTTTTCTTGAAGAGTTTGTCAACAACACCCATAGATTCAAATAACATGTGAAAGTTCAAAAACGTGTACAAAAACACTTTTGAACGTTTAGACCCCCAAAAACCAATTTAATCAACACACACAATATGTTAAACAATAGTGTGCGGAAACTTAACATATGCTATAACATGGTATTGATTAAACAACTATCTAAGCCACAACAAAATAAACCACAGCAGATAATGTAAAGGCAGAGATAGAGAGGAAGGAAGATGCAAACACAGCGATAACACCAGATATGTTATCGAAGAGGAAACCGAAGACCTCGGTGAAAAACCTCTCCGCCGCCCTCCAAGCGGTAATCAATCCACTAGAAAATACAGTTGGGATACAAGGACAGCAATAGACCCTCCAAGCCTAATCTACCCAGTGCACCTAAGCCCTCCAAGCTTCTTGCTCCAACGAGGTTGCGTCGAACCTTTTTCTTTTCTAGCTTTCCGGATTCCGCTACTTCACCGTAGCATCAACCAATGAAGATTGGCTCCTTCCTAACTGCTTCCCAGAACTCCAAACGACTGTCTCACAGGGATGATAATGGTGAGAACCAGGTTTGGTATAATGGCCTCTCAAGGATTTGACAATGGAGAGGAAGAGAGTGAGGGATTTTGATGAGACTCTAAGGTAGAGATTGTGGGTAAAACAATCTGGTTTTTCTTTAGGGTTTCTCTCTCAAAATTCTCTCTGGAAGCTCTCTTTCAATCGTGGGTTAAAAGGGTATTTATACTGAAGAGGAGTGGAATGCGAAACGTCAGGTTTTTCCAAAACAGGGGTGGCTCGCGGCTTGACCTCGCGGCTTGACTAAGTCGCGAGTTCCAGTCGCGAGTTAACCGTATGGCCAGTTGTCCTGTTTTGTCCTGTAGTGCTCTAGCTAGCATGACTGTTCATCTTCCAGCATGCTTGGCATGTGTGCAGATTCTGGCGGGTTGAAGCCGCGAGTCCAGTCGCGAGTCCCAGCCGCGACTCTCTGTTTTCTTGCACACTCTTGAGCAATCTTCACACTATCTCACTCACTACCCTTACAACAATCCCACCTAAATACAGGGTTACTAAATGCTGAATTACAAGCAAATTTGGCACGGAATAAAGCCAATTAGATGGTTGAATAAATTCAACCTTACAATCTCCCCCTTTGGCTATTCCGTGACAAAACCCTAAAACAGACTCTAGACTTAACATGTGAGTTGGGAACAGTTGATCAAAACTCACTCACACCTAATTCTAGAAGCTGTGAAGCACTTGAATCATATGAACATAAACTCCTGAAACACAACAATACACCATGATCATTGTAAGCAGAAAATTATTAATGCATATGAAACAGGCAAAAAGAGATCAAGCATAAGATGGAGTTAATGAACAAACCATGGCTTGATCAACCAAGTGAACACCACAAAGTAGTGATCACAGTGTTCATTCACACTTGGAATGAACACAAAGACATACAAGTTAACAAGCACAGGGCAAGACACTTGTATGCTCAACACTCAACCAATGCATAGCACACATGGCATATGCATCTAGGAACAATCCTACAAGGGCACAGGAGTGACAGTACATAAACCACAATGCAGAATATTTAGATTTAAAATACTGATTCCACATAGCATAAAGGCTGCACTTAAGCATGGTACATACCACAAGGCCTACAAACTATGCATAAAATATAAACCCTCAAAGCTTACAAAAGCATATGGGTACAAACACATTATATTGAATAAAAACTTAAACAATATAAACTAAAAGTGCATAAAGGTTCTCCCCTTCAAAGTGATGAGAAGCTGTGATGCACTTGGAACATATATACTTGTAACCTGAAACACTTGCACAAAACACATTAGACCCTCAAGGTAAAACAAGTAATAAAAGGACAAGTATAATGTAACAAGTAAATTGCGATCAAGTAAACATGATGTGAAACATGTGAGCAACTTGATCAAACACTAAAACAGTCATATAGAAATGACAACAATGATCACATAGCAAAGCAATTGATCATCCGAACATGCATTCAAAGAAGCACAATAGCATAAGGAAGTATGCATGTCTAAAACAAAACATGATGCGAAGAGAATCACAAAACATAACTCAAAGCACCATAAAGCCTGTGCTTGTTCAAAACAAAGTTTTCTTATTATCTCAATGTCTTCTCCCCCTTGGTATATGCATCTCCCCTATGGAATATCTCTCCCCCTACAAATGTGCATGTGAGAAATAGAATTTCTCCCCCTAAGGATGTGCACAAGAGTCATATAGAAATGACAAAATACTCCGAAACATTCTCTAGAGTATACTCTCCCCCTTTTTGTCAGGAATAGACAAAGGGTCAAGAATAAACGAGCGCAAGAGATGAAGGTATGAACAATGCTAATGATGCATGAGGGGTGCAATGAAAAAATTTTTGTTTTAAAAAAAAAAAAAAAAAAAAAAACAATTTTGAAAATAACCCTCAATATGCAAAACACGCGATTTTCGCGACTGAGTTAAGTCGCCAGGGCAAGCCGCCAAAACGCTCAAAGACAAAATTTTGAAAAATTTTCTAAGTGTTTTTCGCGACTGAAGGGTCTACCCGCGAGGGAGTCGCGAGATGAGCCGCCAAAATCTCTGAGTAACCCTCGCGACTGGACCTTCCACTCACGAACAAGTTGCCAAAAAAAAGACCCGCGAAGACGCGACTGAGTCTCGCGACTTGACTTACCCGCGACTGAGTCGCCAAAACAGGGCAAAACTGGGTTTCTTGAAAAATTTCAGATTTTTTTTTTTAACAAAATACTTTCCAAAAACACCTAAAACACTCAAAAATCTTTTTGCGCTTGAATTAACAAAGATTGAGCATGTGAAAACACATTTCATCAAGTACAATCACACAAATGAATATGGCATTTATTGAACATAAACTTGTGTGTTGTGTGTGGATATCAACAATGAAATAGTCCTTAGTCTAATGTGAAGCTTCAATGATCAATTCAACCAAGGCATACACAATTAGCACTAGATCAAGTGATCCATCTCAATTATAGAAATATGTATATATGACCTCCCACACAACTTGATAACATAACTTGGAGCTTTTCATTTGACTCCACTAACAATCATAACATTTGATCTTTTTGATCTATTGAGGCAATCATCTCTCATTGTGAGAGGGATAGACAACATTTTTCTTTGAAGAACAGGCCTTTGGCCTTTTTGAAAGAAATTTCACTTTTAATATAAGGTCGCTTACCCTTTTTCTTAGTCAAATACTAAAATGTGCGACAGGCTTTTGCAGCTCAATATCTCTTTTCATTTGGAGATTTACATTTGGTGAGCTCTTTTTAGCAAAAAAATAAAAAGTGGGAAGATATATAGACACAAGTCTATGCAAGTTTCAAGATCAACATAACTATTCACTAATCATTCATGACAAGTTTGAAGATCTATTTACAACAATCACATAGATTTCAAGATTTCTTCCACAGTGATATGAGTGCAAAGAAACAAGCAATGCTCGAAAATGCACAAAGCCATTAGCACAAAGGTACAAGGCAAAACAAGTTTTGAGACAAAACTCAACAACGTCGATCAAGCTTTTTGATTTTCTACTTTTTTTATGTGGTTTTGGATTTTTACACACACAAACCAAAGACATAAAAGTAAGATCAAAACAAAAACAAAACAATGCATATAAAGATATGCATGATGCACAAATGCATGACAATGAAGCATCTAATGCATGAAGGGTCCTACAAAGATTGAAAGAATTAGATCAAGGACCAAAGGAGCAAAAGCTCAACCATAGGAACCCTTCCTCATCCAAACAGAACAATTGTTTGGAATGAGTGTCTCATGAGAAGTGAGACGAGGGTTGGAAGAATGAGAACCGGAGATGCACATAGACAAGGAGTTAAGAGCATTAAACACTTTCTTTAACAACATGCTATTATCACTCAAATCCGATTTATCCTTTTTAGCACAACTTCCAAGAAGCTCAAGTTTTTCTTTTCTTTTGATTCTTTTAAAAGCATGAAACTTAGAGCATTGAGGTCTTAGATGACCAAAGGCACCACAATGGTGACACACAATGTGTTTAGGTCCACTAGGCCTTTTGGGAAGGGATCTAGCAATATGGTTTTGTTCCCTCTTCAACTTATGACATTGAGGTCTTATATGACCAATCACACCACAATGGTGGCAAGTTGGAACAAACTTAGATCCATCCAGAGCCTTAGGTTGAGACCTAAACAGAGGCTTTGACTTAACAGCCTTTCTCTCCACCTTTTGATTTCTTTTATGTGGAGGAATGTACACCGATTTGTCCTTTAAGGTAGAACACACACTAGGCACAAAATCGGGTACCACAACATGATTGCAACAAACATTATCATCCTTTTTAACAATAGGTTCAGCAATCAAACACTTGGCATGCATCTTAAGAGATTTATTTTCACATTTAAGATCATCAACAAGTTTGTTAGACAAAACAAGTTTAGCATCCAAGTCCATATTCAAACATTCAAACTCTTTCAGTTTTTCAAGAGAAATTTCAGCAAGTTTTTTATATTTCTCAACCAATTTGTTGGATTCATTGAGCTTAGCAATCAAATCATCCTTTTCACAAAATAACTTGCTCAAATTCTTTTGAAACTTCTTAGCATTTTTCTTCAAGAGTTTGTCAACAACACCCATGGATTCAATCAACATGTCATCACAATTATGAGGATTAGCACTCATAGAGGCATTTTCACAAACACATGGCATGTTACAATCAACAATATCCATAGAAGCATACAAAGCATTATCCATGGCAAAACACACAAGGGGTCAAGGATCACACTTAGGTAATAAAACCAAAACAAGTGTACCCGCTCTGATACCAATTGAAAGTTCAAAAACGTGTACAAAAACACTTTTGAACGTTTAGACCCCCAAAAACCAATTTAATCAACACACGCAATATGTTAAACAATAGTGTGCGGAAACTTAACATATGCTATAACATGGTATTGATTAAACAACTATCTAAGCCACAACAAAATAAACCACAGCAGATAATGTAAAGGCAGAGATAGAGAGGAAGGAAGATGCAAACACAGCGATAACACCAGATATGTTATCGAAGAGGAAACCGAAGACCTCGGCGAAAAACCTCTCCGCCGCCCTCCAAGCGGTAATCAATCCACTAGAAAATACAGTTGGGATACAAGGACAGCAATAGACCCTCCAAGCCTAATCTACCCAGTGCACCTAAGCCCTCCAAGCTTCTTGCTCCAACGAGGTTGCGTCGAACCTTTTTCTTTTCTAGCTTTCCGGATTCCGCTACTTCACCGTAGCATCAACCAATGAAGATTGGCTCCTTCCTAACTGCTTCCCAGAACTCCAAACGACTGTCTCACAGGGATGATAATGGTGAGAACCAGGTTTGGTATAATGGCCTCTCAAGGATTTGACAATGGAGAGGAAGAGAGTGAGGGATTTTGATGAGACTCTAAGGTAGAGATTGTGGGTAAAACAATCTGGTTTTTCTTTAGGGTTTCTCTCTCAAAATTCTCTCTGGAAGCTCTCTTTCAATCGTGGGTTAAAAGGGTATTTATACTGAAGAGGAGTGGAATGCGAAACGTCAGGTTTTTCCAAAACAGGGGTGGCTCGCGGCTTGACCTCGCGGCTTGACTAAGTCGCGAGTTCCAGTCGCGAGTTAACCGTATGGCCAGTTGTCCTGTTTTGTCCTGTAGTGCTCCAGCTAGCATGACTGTTCATCTTCCAGCATGCTTGGCATGTGTGCAGATTCTGGCGGGTTGAAGCCGCGAGTCCAGTCGCGAGTCCCAGCCGCGACTCTCTGTTTTCTTGCACACTCTTGAGCAATCTTCACACTATCTCACTCACTACCCTTACAACAATCCCACCTAAATACAGGGTTACTAAATGCTGAATTACAAGCAAATTTGGCACGGAATAAAGCCAATTAGATGGTTGAATAAATTCAACCTTACAACATGTTATCACACTTATGAGGATTAACACTCATAGAGGCAATTTCACAAACACGTGGCATGTTACATTCATTACCAACCAAATCATGCAAAGAGTCATACAAAGCACAATCCATGGCAAATAAACACAAGGGGTCAAGGATCACACTTAGGTATTTAAACCACAACAAGTGTACCCGCTCTGATACCAATTGAAAGTTCAAAAACGTGTACAAAAACACTTTTGAACGTTTAGACCCCCAAAAACCAACTTAACCAACACAAGCAATATGTCAAACAACTAGTGTGCGGAAACTTAACATATGCTATAATATGGAATTGGTTAAACAACTATTTAAGCCATAACAAAATAAACCACAGCAGATAATGTAAAGGCAGAGATAGAGAGGAAGGAAGATGCAAACACAGAGATAACACCAGATGTGTTATCGAAGAGGAAACCGAAGACCTCGGCGAAAAACCTCTCCGCCGCCCTCCAAGCGGTAATCAATCCACTAGAAAATACAGTTGGGATACAAGGACAGCAATAGACCCTCCAAGCCTAATCTACCCAATGCACCTAAGCCCTCCAAGCTTCTTGCTCCAACGAGGTTGCGCCGAACCTTTTTCTTTTCTAGCTTTCCGGATTCCGCTACTACACCGTAGCATCAACCAATGAAGATTGGCTCCTTCCTAACTGCTTCCCAGAACTCCAAACGTCTGTCTCACAGAGATGATAATGGTGAGAACCAGGTTTGGTATAATGCCTCTCAAGGATTTGACAATGGAGAGGAAGAGAGAGAGGGAATTTGATGAGACTCTAAGGTAGAGATTGTGGGTGAAACAATCTGGTTTTTCTTTAGGGTTTCTCTCTCAAAATTCTCTCTGGAAGCTCTCTTTCAATCGTGGGTTAAAAGGGTATTTATACTGGAGTGAAGAGGAATGCGAAACGTCAGGTTTTTCCAAAACAGGGGTGGCTCGCGGCTTGACCTCGCGGCTTGACTAAGTCGCAAGTTCCAGTCGCGAGTTAACCGTATGGCCAGTTGTCTTGTTTTGTCCTGTAGTGCTCCAGCTAGCATGACTGTTCATCTTCCAGCATGCTTGGCACGTGTGCATCTTCTGGCGGGTTGAAGCCGCGAGTCCACCCGCGAGTCCCAGCCGCGACACTCTGTTTTCTTACACACTCTTGAGCAATCTTCACTCTATCTCACTCACTACCCTTACAATAATCCCACCTAAATACAGGGTTACTAAATGCTGAATTACAAGCAAATTTGGCACGGAATAAAGCCAATTAGATGGTTGAATAAATTCAACCTTACAATGTGCATGGTTGTGGGTGTTTATTTTATTTTATTTTTAAGAGGAAAACCTTATTTTGAGGGTTGGGAGACCCTTAAAAGGGGTTATTGTACTTTTATTTATTTACTAATTTTTTTAGGGTCGCCAATCTGCCCATCCTCCATAAAGAAAAAACATTTGTTTTGAGGCTCACGTTGGCTGTCGAAATTTTTGTTTTGTGGGTCACATAGGCCATTGAAATTTCTATTTCAAAGGCATTTGTTTCAAAGGTTATCAAAGGTCATCTAGATCCTCAAAATAATCTTTTTAAAAGGCTTTTAATACTTTTTAAAGGGTTTTGACCCATGAAAAATAATCAACTTTGTTGAAGTAACTAATATTTTTCAGCTGTGAATGTCCAAGTTTGCCAAGAAGGCATGAAATTTTAAGTGACTACCATGAGGCCTGGGGTAAATTTGTATGATTCAGAAGAAATTTTTTATTGTTGATTTTTAAGCTAGCATTTCAGCCCTTGGAAGTGTGAGCAAGAGAAGAATTTTGTTATACATTTTTCTATTTTCTTTGTTAAATTTATTATTTCATAGCTCCCACGGAAGTTTAAAGCCAGATATTTAAATATCTTTAAAATATGAATTCAGCATAATTGCTCACCTATACAGGGCCTTTGATGGGATCTGTCTCAACCTTTAGAAGTAGAATATCAATTAGTACGAATTAGATGATATTGATTGACCCAAATATTTACTCTTATTTTCTTTGATAACAGACCCAAATATTAATTAGATGATATTGAATACGGAATACCGCATTACCACTTAAGACATTTTCTGGGGCAATGCATGTTCCTTTGTTCTTGTGCCAGATTTTATTCAGTCTACAACATGTGTATAATGTCATACACAGCATGAATCAGTCTACAACATGTTCAAATATATTGTGATACATAAGTTTTTGAGAAAGAAGACTTTTATTAATTAAAATCAAAACACGGCCAAATCAGCCTGAACAAAGGGTAATACATAAGTTCAATTGCATAATACATACATAAATAATTTAGGCTAAATCGACTCAAGAATATTACCATGGATTACCTAACTATCTCCCATCATCCAGCGGTTTCAATACTTCGTTTCTCATGCTATCGTACCCAATACCTGTACTAGATGCACTACTTGGACCAACATCAACACTAAATGATTGAGTAGGCGCACTGAGCAAGAACTCAGTTTCCTCTGTATAGACACTAGTATTTCTCCAAGGATGTTTTTCCATGATAACAAACCCCTCCAATTCCATTGCCACTTCCTTCATAGAAGGCCTATCCTCGCTTGTCACCTTCAAGCACCTTTTTGCAAGATTAGCAACTTCCTTTAGTTCCTCAATATTACCCTCATTAACATTGTTGTCTTCAAGAATTTGAACTAGGCGATCATCTTTCACAGCAGAAACAAAGTACATTGCTAGATTTCTGTCAATTTCAGGCCTATCAAACGAAAGTGCCATCTTACCAGTCAGAAGCTCTGCCAAAACAACACCAAAACTATATACATCACTTTTTTCTGTTAATTGGCTAGTATGAAAATATTCTGGGTCTAAGTATCCAAAAGTTCCTTGCACCAAAGTGTTTAATTGCGTTTGATCAATAGGAACTAGCCTGGAAGCTCCGAAGTCAGACACTTTTGCTGTGAAATTATCATCTAATAGTATATTTGCAGCTTTGACATCTCTATGTATAATTGGCACAGAAGTTGCAGAATGCAAGTATGCAAGTGCTCCTGCAGTTTCTGCAGCAATCTTCAAGCGTTTTTCCCAAGAAAGTAAGGATGATAGGCTTTTATCATGAATATGATCAGAAAGAGTCCCTTTTGTGATGAATTCATAAACTAGTAAGGGCACTTCTGTTTCTAGACAACAACCTAATAGCTTAACCACATTCCTATGGTTAATTTGGGTAAGCACATTTATTTCATTTACGAATTGCTCAATCTGGATCTGATTACCAATTTTGGACTTCTTAATAGCAATCACTTTGTTATCTGGTAATATTCCTTTATAAACTATTCCATAGCCTCCTTGACCAAGGACTCTACTTTCATCATAGTTGTTGGTAGCTTTTTTGATCTCATCTGCACTATAAATTTTGCTTGTCTCGACAGACCCTTTGTGATTAGATAGTTTTTGTTGTAATAATAAGCCACCATTTTGCTGGAAGAATTTTTCTCTAAGCTTGATGAGTTTTCTTTTTTTCAATCCCCAATATATCCAAGAACTTCCCACAAACAATACTAAAAGGCCAACACTGATACCTGCACAAATTCAAACATGCATTCTCACCTTGAACAACTTTTTAACATTTTATATTTGTTAATCCTATCGTCTTTAAGGGTTTTTTTTTTTTTTTTTTTTTTAGAAGATTTCGTCTTTAAGTTTGTAATGGAAAATACATTGACATGGTACGAAATAAATGTTTAACATATTTATCATACAAAGATGACCCAACCAATATTTAGAACATAGTTTGTGACTATAGCATAAACATATATCTACGAGCAGATCTAGAATGTGGTTCATGCTAACTTAAATGAATATTAAACTTATTTACAACAAACATAGAATTAATGAACCAAAATTTTGAATTGACCTCCTTTGTTAAGACCTTAACATTCTTTTACTAGTTGAGAAGAAGCCAATTTAACCAAATTTTTGAATAGCATGATTGACTTTTATTAGTTTTATATTTTTTCTTATTAAATAGGAGTTTCATCTTTTTGTTCCCTGAAACAATGAAATCATTGGAATTAATTTATGTTGAGATCGTGAGTGAGTAGTAGAGAGAAATAAAGAGTGGACTTGGTTTGGCCTTTCTCCATAGTAGAAAGCCTGAGTAACTACCTTTTATTACAAATTATTTTCATCTAGTTATACATTTGAATTTAATTGGGAAACTCAATAAATTATATATATATATATATATATATATTGGTTAATTTGATATTTATAACCACCCAATATGAGGGAGGTGGAAATTTGAACTCTAAATGTCTCACTTAGAAACATCATGAGATGTCAACCAAATAAATTACAAGACTCTTAACAATAAACTCCATTCAAAGGATTATACTTAAGTGTTGTCTCATAATAGATAGTGAATTTAGCATTTTCATATACATAATCCCACCAAATTTGTTCTAACACAAGTTTAGACAAATTAAATATAAAATAAAACCAGGTTAATTTTAATTTTTTTTTAACTTTTTATTTAACTTATGTCATAAAGAAAGTTACTATGTAATTTGCCAAAACACCCCTTTTAAATGCAGTGTGAATTACTTAACTCCAAATAGTCGTTAAAAGAGACAAATGCAAAACTAGTTTCTTAAGAATATATCTTATTCAGCTTTGAACTAGTTTTTTGCACTTAAAGTTTTCCTAAATTGAAATAATTAAAATTTGGTTATATTGTTTCTTGTTTATCAGGATCTATAACGTGTCAAATACAAAATTTATCTGGGCATTAACATACTTATTATATGAAAAAAACGATAGTTTAGTAGAAGAAACTAGAAAATGATAGTGTTTTTGTTAAATTGAGTTATACTATTAAAAGTTATTTTTGCTTAAATAATCTGTTTAAAACATTCTAAAGAAATTTTGAAGTATAATTTAAGTGAAAAATTATAAACTATGGGGTTGATATGCTATTGAGACTTCCTAGTTTAAGTTTGGAGCTTTAGGGATTATTTATTTTCTCTTATTTTTTAGTTTGTTTTATTTATTTTTCTCGATATAGTTTTAAAATTTTTCACTTTTTTTACATACAATTATACATTTATATAACTTGTTTTTTAAATAAAATAAATTTATTAGAATAAGTTTAAAAAACCTGACAAATTCTCCATGACACTGCCCCCCCTTTCTTTCTAGTTTCTAGATCAAAAAAAGAAAAGGAAAAAAGAAAAATAAAGGTATGAGTGGGCTCTGGTTCTGGTCCTAAGCCAATATGGGCCTTTCCATTGGTGCATCTTTATTTATATTCGACTTATAACAGGTTGACTGTGACCTTAGGTTGCAAATTTGGGGGTTTACAAGTATTGGACAGTAGTAGCTTTCTTAAACTATGGGCCCAAGATTGATAAAACATCAGAATGCTTGCCTGCTCATTGTGATCAAGACGGCTAGACCCCACCTGGTTCTATGGCTAACAAAACAGGTCTCCCAAATTTTCCTATGAGACCCAAGAGATTTAACACTAAAATTTTGAAAACGAGTGACTTATACAATTTTGGTTTTTTGTTTTTGTTGTTACCAAAAAAAAAAAAAAAAAAAAATTCACAACGTAATTCACAAGTTGAATAAGAAATCCTAAATCTCCTTATTATAAAACAAAAGCTCTTATTTTGAAATTTGTTCTTAAAAAAAAAGTTTATTTTAGATGGGTAGTTATATATTTATATTATTATACTAATATAAATCTTATATTGGGGGTTTGGGTCTATTGCTTTTAATATATTAGATTCAATCAGACGATGACATATGTTCAAAAATAGATATATATCGCAATTTTAACGGCTCTAATGTCACTGGACACAGATCCTAATCCGGACCCTCTTATATTATAGACATAAAAATGTATAATTTTTTGCAAATTTGTGTGTGTTCTATTTGAATTTTATATTATTAGTACAATGTAAACTAAAAATTTTACATTTGAAAATTTCACTTTTAAACGAGACTTTAATAATTAATTTTACAATTTTCATTAATAAATATTTTTTAAATGTAATTATGGTGGGCTTTTAAGTTTCAAAATTCAAAGCATTAGCTTTTTTTTTAATGAATTACTATAATTTTAGAATGACTTAATTTATTGTTGTATTTAATAAAATAAACTTATTACTGTGCAATTTTTTTTTTTTAATTGTTGAGTAATAAACTAAGGCAAATAAGTTCTTTGAAAAAAATCCAAACACAGTCTTAAAAGAATAAAAATTTACTAGTTAGTATTTTAGTGATATATTTTTTCGGATGAGTAAGAATTTTTTATTCAAAAGGAAGAAAATCTGCTAGCACAATTTCACAAAGCCGCACTCCTAAAACATGTTTAATTTTAGTAATATTATGCATGTCTTTTTTATAAAATATTAAATCAAATATCATTTAATTATATATTCCATGTAAGTATTCTGTTAATAATAATAATAACACAATTAATTATTATGTACTTACATAGTGCAATAATGGTAATCTTGGATTGGCTGACTAAAAGCTTGCAACTTGTTCCGTTTTTCATCCCATCACCTTCGTATCCCTTAGGACAATAGCAATTGAAACCCCCATCAAAGTTATGGCATAACTCTTTGTAGCAGGGGTTTGGATTTTGGCACTCATTAATATCTGAAACACAATGCAACCCATCATAAAGTACTATTAATATGTAAATAAGAATGCAGCATACTAAATTCAGCCAAAGAAACAAAAAAAGTTCTTAGTAAATCAAATATATATTAGTACCTTTGCAACCATCAACGAGGTATGGGTTCCCTTCAAAGCCAGGGGAGCAATTGCAACGATACCCACCACCATTGTTGGATGCATAACATGTACTGTTTTTTGCAATACATGCATAGCTAGTTGAATTCCTCTCAGCGTCTTCGCATGTCTCATTTCCAACTGCCCAATCAAGCACCACTGGAACAGTCTTATTCATGAAATTTTTAAGATCTGAAGAGGAAAAGTTGTACATATTTTCTTCCACTACAAAACCGAAATTACATGGATTGAAGCCAAGTATGGTGGAGTGGTTGCCAAGGCTTGCAAGAGCCACAGTAAAATCTGTTACACCTGTTGGGATAGGAGTCTGGCAACAGCCTATGCCAGCGCAAGATCCATTTTTCACGCTGTCAACACTGCGACAGAGTGATAAGCATCCAGTTCCGTAGTCCGTTCCCCTCGAACCTTGAATAAGCGACACAACGTCACAACCGACAGCTATGAACTTGTTCTTCGTAGATGAGACGGCAAACTTTGTTAAGTTGAGCCCGACATCTGTTTCGTTGACAAGAATGCCTGAGTCATTGTAGCAGGCATGAGCTATGGGGCTTGAGACTCGCAGTTCACCATCCAATGATATGTTGAGGACAGGTATATTGCCACGGCGCAGAAATGGTTTTGAAGTACCACTCTTGGTCTTATTACAAGTGATGAGAAAAGACTTATCATGGTAGCAACCCTCTTTTGTTCCAAAAGGGTAAGGGATGCTAACACTTCCACAGCTCCTTTCGCAGTTCGAATTGGGTTGAGATGCTTCTGTTGCTGCTAAAATTATCAACCCAAGCAGCAGCAGCAGCAGTTGTTGCAAAAGCATTTCACGCAAAGCCATGATTTTCCTTTCTCTGTCTCTGTTTTTTTGTGTAGAATTTAGACTTTCTTTTGCACCACCAGATGGGGCTGTATATTTGGGTTGCTTGGCAACTTTGTTTCTCTGCAGATCAATTTGTTCTATTTTCTGTTTGGATGTGCTAAGACTATAGAGACCCTGCTGCTTTTGAAGGCATAATGAAGGAAACCCAGGTCAATGCCGCAAGTCTATTGGTTAAATTTAAAAGGATAAAAACTATATGCCTACCATTTTAGTTGTTTTTTTAAAATAATACTACTCAATTTAAAAATATATTATTGCATGTCTGTTTCTTGAGGTCGTCTCTCTTTTTGAGAGATGGTCGTCTCCTTTAAAATTTAGTAAGCTAGTGTACAAAATATTCCCACGCGGTTTAATTGTTGTTCTCATCGATGGCTGTCAATGTTTGATTTTTAAGCAAAACTTTTTCATTCAAACACGACACGAGACTCACTGAAAGATGCGTGCAACAAGGCTGTTAGTCCGAGTGGTATCTCTAGCAAGCTTTCTTCAAGGAAAGTTCTGGTTCTATAAGTCCGGGGAAATGGTCCCAGATGTTGTAGAAAATAGAGACAGGAAATTATGGACTTCGAGTTGTCCATAGGATACTCTTTAAAGATAATTGCTCTCACTTCGGAAGACTTTGACCGGGTAATGGTCAATTCACCTCAAAAATAAAATAAAATCACCAACTACATACATACAACAGGTCAGAAGTTTCCTCTTAAAAGAATATCCTAGCAAAATAATATATTTGACTATATATGTAAAGTGTGATAAACGAAAGTCGTGATAAACTCGGTAACATTCTACCAAAAAAAAAAAAACTCGGTAACAATTAATAGATTATGAATAGTTTCAATACAAAACAATTTCACAACTATAAATTATTACTAAAAAATTTGTTATGAAAATGTTGTAAACATAACCTTAGTTTAAATAATTTCTTTCGAGTAATTCTAGAGATAGAACAATTTCACAACATTCATAAATGAGCATAGCAAAAAAAATTTAAAATAGGGATTGTGGTGAACCCATATGTGAGTTGACATGTTAATTTAGGAATATTGTGAAATTATTGTAACATTTAGTTAGGTACATTCCATTTACTAATTTTTTTAATCTATTGACTAATATTTGGTGCCAAATTAATGTTCTTATAGGTATACAAATATCTCTATCTATTGGTTAAAATTTAGAGGCCTTATTCCACTCAGGGCCTTAGGTGACCCCTAATTGACCTAATGGTAGGGCCAGCACAGAATCTTTCCCTATGATACTAGAAAGTGTTTTTAAAGAATTTTTAAGAACGCATCTAAACATTGAAAAATAAATCATTTTTTCCAAAAACATTATACACTAAAATAACTATAAAATTTGTAGTTGTGGAGCTAAATTTAAACTTCGAATTTCTCAAAAAAAAAAAAAAAATTTTAACTTCGTGGAGTTCTTACGCATTGATTCAAAGGTCCGCCTCAAAAATTAGTGCATGCATGTGGAGAACCACCTAGACATTAGTGCATGCATGTTCCATTGTCCTATGCCGAATTTTTTACAACCTCATAGATTAATTGAAAACAAAAAAAAAAAGGTGCGTCTGTATTCTGTACTGTATGTTTAGAATACGTTCCAAATGAATCTAATACAAAAATTTCTACCACTTCTATCCCTAGTCTAACTGATTAACAAGAGATTTATTAATTATTCAGTTCTCAATTGATGCAAAAGTTTTACGGTACTAACCACATATTTCCCATCATCCGGTGTTTTTAATACTCGGTTTCTCATGCTATCGTACTCAGTAGTTGTTCTTATAGAAGAACAACCAATGCCAAAATCAATGCTTAAAGAGTGAGTAGGAGCATCGAGCAAGCACTCAGTCTCTTCTATATAGACATCAACATTTCTACATGGGTGTTTTTTTTTTTCATAATTCTCAACCCCTCAAGCTCCATTGCTACTTCCTTCATGGAAGGTCTACCCTCAGCTCTCACGCTTAATTAAACACCTTATTGCAAGTTTAGCAACTTACTTTAGATACTCAATACTGCCTTTTTGACAATGTGATCCTCAAGAATTTGAAGTAGACGATTCTCTTTTACTGCAGAAACAAAGTGCATTACTAGATTTCCCTCGCTTCAGGCCTATCAAAAGAAATTGTCTTCTTACCTTTAAGTAGCTCTGTCATAACAACACCAAAACTATAAATATCACTTTTTTTTTGTTAATTGACTATTATGAAGGTATTCTGGATCCAAGTATCCAAACGTTCCTTGCACTAAAGTGGCTAATTGTGTTTGATCATTCCTATCAAACACAATAGAAATTTGTTGCAAGACTTTTTTTTTTTTTCCCATTCTTTATTTTCTTTCATTTTCCCTTTCTATCATTCCTATCAAACAAAGCATAAATCAATATTTTGATTTAATTTATGATTGGGACTACAAAAATTAATTTTACAATTTTCATTTAATAAATCCTTTTTTTGGGCATGTATTTTTTCAAAGAATTAGTTTATTGAAAATAAATATATATAGATATATATTGTTGTTTTATGTAATCAAAACTAGGGTTATTATTGTGAAAATCTATTATATATAAAGCATAATTTGGCTGCAAATATACTTGAAGCCTTGGGCTACAACAACGTATAGAAAGATGACATTAGTCCTCCAACCATATAAATCATGTGCATGTGATAGAATACATGCTATCTTCCTATTGGTGATTGGGCTCCAAACATAACTAAAAATTTTCCTTATATAGATGGTTGGGTTTAAGTTACATTTGTATAACTTAAAAAAATGTTACACTACGTACCTAATGACTTTTTATTGAATAAATATATTTGAAAATTTAATCGTTGAATTACATATTCTCTATATTCTAAACACACATACCAAATTTCACATTAATTGGACATTATTTACTATTTGATCCACAAACCATATTTATGCATAATTTTTTTTTTTTTTTTTTTTTTTTTGAAGAGAAAAAGTGTAATATCATTAACACATGAAAAGGGTTACAATAGGGCCTTAGCCTACAACAAACAACAGTCATACAGCATACAACATTCAGCCTATACCCGAATGAAACAGAGAATCTAAGAAAGGTAGAGAAACACCTTTCCATACACAGCTGACATTTTTACATTTTGCATATTGGGCAAGCTCATGGGCAGCCCTGTTGGAGTCCCTTTTCACATGTCGAAAAGAGCAGCTCAAGAAGCGCAATTTCGCATTCTGTATTCCTTGGATCAAGTGGCCCAATTCACCACCACAGAGGTCTTGAGAAATGGCTTGAACGACAGAGGAAGCATCAGATTCAAAGATTGCCTGCAGAACACCCATTTCCTGAGCCAAGAGGACACCCTGCTCCATAGCAAAGAGTTCAGTCCATTCAGCCGAATAGTGCATAGGCAAGGCTTTACTGAAAGCAGCAAACACACCCCCATTAGCATCACGAATGATCAATCCCACTCCCGACACCCCCTGACCATCCAAGGACGACGCACCATCAACGTTAATTTTGAAAAAACTTGGGGGAGGCACTATCCAGCCACCCTTTGATGGTTGTGTCGAGGACAAATGCAGCAAGTTAGCTTCTTGGAAGTCATCAACAACTCTCTTCGCCATTTCCCAGACTTGCAGAGGGGTAAGACCACGCTCATTATGAACTATCTGATTTCGATTATACCATATGGACCAAGATATTGCAAAAAAATATTCTAATGAAACTCCATCAGAGTTTGAATAAATTTGGTGCAGTAGACCTGTAAAGTCTTTTGCATTCAGCAGGGATATTAAAGGGCAGTCTTGCCAAAGTGACCACACCGATAGAGCAAAGTCACAGGAAATTAAAACATGAAAAAGGCTTTCAGGCACTTTCCCACAAACAGGACAATCAAAGTCAGATTTAATACCTCTCTCCACCATCTTTACCTTCACTGGAAGCCCATCCACGCAAGCTCTCCAAGAGAATATTTTGACTTTTGCAGGAAGTTTCAGCTTCCACAAATTTTTCCAAAGATGAGCATTTGAGTCTCCAGAAGAACATTCCCCCACATCAATACCGTCCTGGAGATTGGTAGCTATGTGGTAACCACTCTTGACAGTGAAAACACCCCTTTTGTTTCCAATCCAAATAAGATTGTCCTCCGGTAAATTCTGACTTAGAGGAATTTTCAGAATAATGTCCGCTTCAAAAGGCAAAAAGAGCGCCTGGATAACACTAATTTTCCACCATTTAGTTTCTTGATCAATGAGAGAGGAGACCATGGGAAAGCCCTCGAAATCCCTAGGAGGGGTGATGACTTTGTAAGTGGAAGGGGTGGGGAGCCATTTATCCTCCCAAATGTGAATTAACCGTCCATTTCCCACTCTCCAACGAGTTCCTTTCTTAATGACTTCGAGACTATGAAAAATGCTTCGCCATGTAAAAGAGGGGCTGCTGCCAAGGCTTGCATTAAGGATGTCATCATAGGGGAAATACTTGGCCTTTAGCACCCGTGCAGCTAGGGAGGAGGGGTTAGTAAGAATCCTCCAAGCCTGTTTTGCAAGCAAGGCAAGGTTAAAAGCTTGCAAGTTCCTCAAGCCCATCCCGCCAAGAGATTTGGGCTTGCACATTTTCTGCCATCCAACCCAGGCAATCTTGGTCTCTTGATGTTTTTGGCCCCACCAAAAGCTTCTCATCTCTCTTTCGAGGTCATCACAAAGACATTTAGGAAGAAGGAAACAGCTCATCGTATAAGAGGGGATGGCTTGAGCCACCGCTTTAATAAGAATTTCCTTACCCCCCAAGGAGAGCAATTTACCCTTCCAACCCGCCAGCTTTTTACAAACCTTCTCTTTTATCTCCGCAAAAATGAGCTTTTTTGACCGACCAATGATTGAGGGGAGGCCAAGGTACTTTGTGTGACGAGAATCGGTCATAGGCCCAAGAATGTTTATGATTTCATCTTTGAGCTCCTGAGAGGTGTTTGGGCTGAAAAAGATTGAAGACTTCTCAGTATTTATCTTTTGTCCCGATGCATCTTCATAAGTTCTGAGGATTTCCTTCAACTTGTTGCATTCAGTACCATTGGCTTTACAAAAGAGAAGACTGTCATCAGCAAAGAACAGGTGATTTATTCTTGGAGAACCTCGACAAATGGATATACCATTTAGTAGCTGACTCCGAGCTGCCTCATTTATGAGAGCTGAAAAACCTTCAGCACATAGCAGGAATAAATAGGGAGACAAAGGGTCTCCTTGCCTGAGTCCCCTAGTAGGCACAATACTTCCATGAACCGAGCCATTGATGATAACTGAGTAAGTAACCGAAGTTAGACACTTCATCACTAGACCAATCCATGACTCGCTAAAGCCCAATTTCCTCATTACCATTTCAATGAAAGACCATTCAACCCTGTCAAATGCTTTGCTCGTATCTAGCTTAGCCGCCATGAAGCTATCATTCCCATTCTTTTTGTGTTTTAGATAGTGCATAATTTCATAAGCTACCAAGACATTGTCAGTGATGAGCCTATTAGCCACAAAAGCACTTTGATTTTCTGAAATGATAAAAGGCAGAATAGCTTTGAGACGGTTAGCCAAAGTTTTTGAAATCAACTTATATATCACATTGCAAAGGCTAATTGGCCTAAAATCAGTCATTCTCTGAGGATTTTTGTTTTTTGGTACAAGGGCTATATTAGTTCTATTTATTTCAGAAATAGGCATGCCATGATTAAGAACATTCAGAACTAAATTAGAAACATTAGTGCCTACTATGCTCCAATACTTTTGAAAGAAAAGTGCGGACATACCATCAGGGCCAGGAGATTTTGTAGGGTGCATCTGCTTTAGGGCTACAACAACTTCTTCTTTGGTGAAGTCTCTAGTTAGCTCCATGTTCATTTCATCAGTCACCTTTTCAATCTGACTCGGCAAGGAAGTGGTAAATATTTCCTCAAAATAGGAAATAGCTGCTCTAGCTATACTGTCCTAGTCACCACACCAATTCTCAGATTTATCCCAGATACCTAGAATAGTATTTTGTTTCCTTCTTTCTGAGGCACGGGTATGGAAAAATTTCGTATTCCTGTCTCCCTCTTTGGGCCAGTGAGCCTTAGACCGCTGACACCAGTAAGTTTCCTCACTGTCAAGAAGCTCATTAATTTCTTTTCTAGTCTGATTTATTTCATCCCCCAGCAGACCATCTTTATTAGCTTGAACCAGAGAATTTAGTCGTTTTCTTTTCTCTTGAATTTTTTTCGGGATTTGACCAAAATTAGCAGAACTCCAAGCTTTAAGATCAATTGCACAAGCATTCAAAGCAGCAACCATACCTTCTGATGTATTTGCATTGCCTACACTGCTCCAGGCCGACTCAATAATATCTATGCATGCTTCATTTTTCGTCCACATGGCCTCAAAGTGAAAACGCCTTGCGCGAGGCTGTTTTGGAATTCTGGAGTTTGCAACGAACATAACACAATGATCTGAAGTGGAATCCACCAGGTGGTTAACTCTTACCTCACCAAACTTATCAACCCAATCACTAGTTGCAAAAGCCCTGTCTAGCCTCAGATACATTTTGTTGTCACCAGACTGCATATTGCACCAAGTAAAGTTTGTCCCCGAGTAACCCAGGTCCTTGAAACCACAAAGATTAACCACGCCCCGAAATTTATCCATCTGACTTTGACATCTTGCAACTCCACCTGATTTTTCTTCCATTGATAGAATTTCATTGAAATCTCCATAGCAAAACCAAGGGAGCTGGGATTGACTCTTTAAATAAGCCAGTAAATCCCAAGATTTTTGCCTCATGTGAGTTTGGGGGTGACCGTAAAAACCTGTGAGCCTCCATTTAAAATTTGAGTTCTCCTCTGTAACAACTGCGTCGATGTGGTAGCTGCCGTAGCTTTGAATTTCCAAATTTATCTCCCTTGACCATAAAAGAGCCAAGCCACCACTGCGCCCTTGACACGGAACAAAGAGTCCATTCGCAAGACCGATTCTTTCCTTTATTCTTTCCATTCTCCGCTGCCTGACCTTAGTCTCCGAAAGGAAGACTATTTTGGGATCCAAATATCGCACGAGATCGTGCAATGCACGAACTGACCGAGGGTTCCCAAGCCCCCGGCAGTTCCATCCTAGGGAGTTCATTGCTCCCGGCGGTGCTGCACTGCAGCCACCGCCGATGAAATTGCTTCCTCAGTAACACTTCCATCAACTTCCATACATGTCTTTTTTCTGGCTGTGTTTTCTTCTTCTTCTGCTAAGAGCAAAGCTAACTGACGTTTTGAGCCAATATTTGGACCTTTGGCTTGCTTTTCTTTTCCTTGGGCCGAGCCTTGTTCCCTTGCTATTTTCTTCATACGGCATTTCCTCTGTGAGCTTTTAGTAACTACTTGGGCTGTTGTTGAGACATTATTTTTTCCATGAGTTTCGGCCCAATTTTTGGGCTTAAGTGGGCTGCTTACCTCAGCGTAGCACTCCCCTATTGAAGTGGGGTAACTTTTACTGAGTATACCACTACATTCCTCAAGCCTAGTCATTGATTCAAACTTTTCCATTGGGATTGGATCAGATTTCACTCCACATGATCCTTCAGCTTGTCCCAAAATCATGTCTCCAGTTGCCTTTATGTCCCATCCAAGTCTAACATCAGCCATCTGACTTATGTGAGTGTCTAGCACGCCATTGCCCTGCCTCTAAGTGGACTTGCTGTGTAATTTTGAATTTTGAAAACTTTCACTTTCCTTGTTTTCTTCCATGTGACACGCCGGAGAGACAGAGGACCGGCCCATAGCAGCGGCACCTTCTCCATTTGCTCTGTTTTCAGTCTCAGCATTTTGATTGTTACTTGAGAAAGTTCTTTGCCTTGCATTCCCTCCCTTGAAACTTGGATTTCCTCCTTTGAAGTTTCCATTTGCTCTTAACCATTCTCCATATTGCTTTGGAGTGTCCTGCTGGTTTGTAGAAATCTGGCAGTGCTTATCGTTATGACCGAGCATTCCACATAGGAAGCAGAATGTTGGAAGTCTTTCATACTTGAAATGACTCCAAAACTTCTCACCATCTTTGCTTACAACATTTCCGCCTCTACGAGAGGCTTATCTATTGGAACATCTACTCTGATGCGCATGAACTTTGCCTGGTCCAGTTGGCATGCCCGTTTATCTACTTCAATAAGGCATCCCAAACTTCTTCCAATATCTTGCCCAACCTCCTCTGACATAAGCTCAAATGGCAATCCCCACAGCTGGACCCAAAAAGGGGAGTGAGTGAAGACTATATTTTTTACAGTGAGGCCTTTTCTCCATCTACACAAGAGAAGCAGATTATTCTCAAAGTTCCATGGCCCACTATTTTCTACCCAATCTCTTTGATAACTGGAGCTAAATTTGAATTGTAAAATGTTGCTTCCTACCTCAACTATTCTCAGCTCTGACCCCATTTTCCATGCAGCTCTTAGAGTGCTTTTCAGAGCTCTTACATTTTGCTGCCTCTCTGAAAGAAGCCTACCAAACAAACTTAATGAACACTCTTCTAAAAGATCATCCCGGCTTTGTACTGTTATTTGTATTTCCTCTTCTTCCTCTTTGGTAAGGTAGAGGTTTTGTAGTTCTTCAATCACTGCTTGCTCCATTGGGGAAGAAGTGTGTTTATGGGGGCGGAAAACCCCACTGAGGGGAGCTGAGATCTCTTCCAGACGGGAGAGGAGTGAAAGGCTCTTACAAAGTGAGAGAGAGAGGTGCTCCTACGAGGGAGAGGAAAAGATCTATATTTATGCATAATTTTAAACTATAAAAACTTGCACTTTAAATATTTGATTAATGACCTAGTTATTAATATTTGATTATCTTGAATTTTGCAAGTAAGAAAATTATACGAAGATAATGTAATCCACGGTTGATTTTTTTAACCATTGATTTTTATTAAATTCAATGGTTAAAAAAACACTCTACCGTCACTACAAAAAAATTGTCCTGGTCTAGTGTTTTTTTCCTGGCGTTTTTACAAACCGCTGTAATAGATAAGCTTGTACCAGCACTTTTTGAAAATGCTGGTATAGGAAATCCTATTACGGCGGCTCAAAACTGGTGTTTTACAAAGCGCTACAATAGGAGGCCTATAGCGGGGCTTTTCAAAAACGCTGGTATAGGAAGCCCAAAAGCGCTGAGATAGGGTTACTGATTTCCCTTAGGGGGAAAGACCTATCCCAGTGCTTTAAAAGCGCTGGGATAAGTCTTTCTCCATAAGGGAATGGAGGGACCTATCCCAGCGCTTTTGAAAGCGCTAGAATAAGTGGATTCTATTCTAGCGCTTTCAAAAGCGATAGGACAGGTCTCTCCATTTCCTTATGAGAAGAGGCCTATCTCAACGCTTTTCAAAGCCCTGAAACAACTCTTTCTCCATAAGGGAATGAATGGACCTGTCCCAACACTCTTGAAAGCGTTGGAATAGGTTCAACCTATTCCAGCGCTTCCAAAAGTGCTGGGATAGGTCTTTCTCCATAAGGGAATGGAGGTACCTATCCCCACGCTTTTGAAAGTGCTGGAATAAGGTCCACCTATTCCAGCGCTTCAAAAGCACTAGGACAGGTCCTTCCATTCCCTTATAGAGAAAGACCTATCCCAGGGCTTTTTGGAGCCCTGGAATGGGGTCCACCTATTCCAGTGCTTCCAAAAGCGTTGGGATAAGTCACCTACAGGGAAATTTTTTTATTTTTTTATTTTTACAAAAGATAGAATTTCTACTCTAGCCTAATCTAAGTGTATATGTATATGAAGCTCCTTCCTAGAGATTTGAACTATAGCGCTTGCCCATAAGCACTTATACTTGTTGAGGGATCTATTAATTATCAAATGACCAATACTCCCCTAAACCTAAAAAAAGACCAAAGTACCCCCCAAAACATCCAAAAAGAGCAAAAACACCCCGATACCTAGAAAAAGACCAATATACCCCCGAAACCTAATAAATGACTGAAATACCCCCAAAAAATCAAAAATGACCTAAGCACCCTCTAAGGCATCGAAAATGATTGGAGTATCCCTTGTGTCTAAAACTAGCCAAAATACCCTTGATTACTTGAATAAGAACAAAATACCCCTATAAGTTTGATAAATGACCAAAATGCCCCTAGAAAGACAAAAAATGTCCAAAACATACCTGACACCCAGAAAAGGATTGATACAGCCCCAAAACATAAAAAATGACCAAAATACCCCCAAAACATCGAAATGAATCCTAAAAGCTAGAAAATGACAAAAGCACCCCCCATGCATAAAAAAGATGGAAAACCCCTTGATTACTTGAATAATACTAGGGGTCGCAAAATCAACCCAAATCCATTTGCTCACCCAAACCTGCCTACTTAAATGAGACCCAAACCCACCCAATTATTAATTGGGTTAAATGGGTACTAACCCAATTAAATCCAATTAACATTAATGTTTATTGGGTTTTAAGTAGGTACCCAATTAGACCAAATTATGATCCAAGCATCATTTCTACAAATCAACCAACTTTAAATTACCCCAAAACCACTAAAATTACCAAAATACCCCTGAAACCTAAAAAATGACCAAAATACCCCCAAAACCTAAAAAAAGACCAAAATAACCCCAAAACCTACAAAATGACCAAAATACTCCCAAAACCCAAAAAATGACCAAAATATCCCTCGAAACCCAAAAAATTACCAAAATACCTCCAAAACCTAAAAATTACCAAAATACCCCCGAAACATAAAAAATGACTAAAATACCACTTGAAACAAAAAGAAAATGACCAAAATACCCTTAAAACCCAAAAAATGACCAAAATACCCCCAAAGTCCAAAAATGACCAAAATATCCCCAAAGTCCAAAAAAAGACCAAAATACCCTCAAAATATAAAAATTACCAAAATACCCCCAAAACACAAAAATGACCGAAATACCTCTGAAATCGATAAAATGATCAAAATACCCCCGAAACCTAAAAATTATGAAAATGCCCTTGAAATCCAAAAAAATTACCCAAATACCCTCTGAAACCTAAAAAATGGCCAAAATAACCTTGACGCCTAAAAATTGATCAAAACAACATTGAAACCTAAAAATAACTAAAATATCCCTTGGAACCTAAAAAATGACCAAAATAACCCCGAAGCCTAAAAATTGACGAAAATAATCCTGAAACCTAAAAATGACCAAAATACCCTCCTAAACCTAAAAAATTTCCAAAATGCCCCTGAAATCTAAAAAATGATCAAAATACCCTCAAACCTATAAAATGACGAAAATACCCCTAAACCTTTGAAATGACCCAAATAAACTCAAAACGTTAAAAATGGCCACAAACAACCTGAAACCTCTAAATTTACCAAAAATACCCTGAAACCCCTAAAATGACCAAAATACCTCTAAACCTATAAAACGACCAAAATACCCCTCAGAATATCTAAAATGACCAATATACCACTATTCCTATAAGATGAAAGAAATACACCCAAAACCTCTAAAATTACCAAAATAGGGGTTTAGGGGGTATTTTGGTTATTTGTTATGTTTAGGGAGTATTTTGGTCATTTCTTAGTTTTAGGGGGAATTTTGATAATTTTTTAGGATTAGGGTGTATTTTTATTGACTTACAGGTTTAAGAAGCATTTTCGTCATTTTATAGGTTTCAGGGTATTTTGGTCATTTTTTAGGTTTCGAGGATATTTTGGTTATTTTAAGGCTTAGGGGTTATTTTGGTCATATATATGTTTCAGGAGTACTTTGGTCATTTTTTAGGTTTCAGGGGGTATTTTAGTTAATTTCTAGGCTTTCAGGGTACTTCGATGATTTTTTAGGTTTTGAGGGTATTTTGATCATTTTTAGGTTTCTAGGTTATTTTGGTCAATTTTCAGGCTTTGGGGTTATTTTGGTCAATTTTCAGGCTTTGGGGTTATTTTGGCCATTTTTAAGATTTCGGGGGTATTTTGATCATTTTTAGGTTTCTAGGTTATTTTGGTCAATTTTCAAGCTTTGAGGTTATTTTGGCCATTTTTAAGGTTTTGGAGGTATTTTGGTCATTTTTAGGTTTCGGGATTATTTTGGTTAATATTTAGGCTTCAAGGTTATTTTGGCAATTTTTTAGGTTTTGGAGGTATTTTGGTAATCTTTTAGGTTTCGGAGGTATTTTGGACTTTTTTTTTAGGGTTTGGGGATATTTTGGTCATTTTTTGGTTTCAGAGGTATTTTGATCATTTTTTGGGTTTCATGGGTATTTTCGTCATTTTTTATGTTTTGGGGGTATTTTGGTAAATTTTTTTTTGCTTTTGGGGAGATTTTGATCATTTTTTGGTTTTGGGGGTTATTTTGGTCATTTTTTGGGTTTTAGGGGTATTTTGGTAATTTTTATGTTTTAGGGGTATTTTGGTTATTTTTTGGGTTTCGGGGGTTTTTTTTTTTTTTTTTTTTTTGGTTTCAGGGATATTTTGGTCATTTTTTTGGTTTTGGGTTATTTTGGTCATTTTTTGGGTTTTGGGGGTATTTTGGTAATTTTAAGGTTTCAGGGGTATTTTGGTCATTTTTTGGGTTTCGGGGGTATTTTGGTTATTTTGGTAATTTTGAGGTTTTGGGGTATTTTGGTCATTTTTAAAAATTTTAGAGTACTTTGGTCATTTACACTTTAGAGGCATTTTGGTAATTTTGATAATTGGGTAATTGGCTGGGTTGGGGTTTACCCATAATAATTAGGTTGGATTGGGTTTGGGTTAGAAGCAATTAATTAAATGAGTTTTAATGGGTAAATGAGTTTTATATACCCAATCCAATTAAAATATTAAATTATATTTTAATATTGTTGGTCCTCGAGTCTCATCTTACATTTTTTTTTTTAGCTATTACATAATATTTTACTAATTTTTAGTGAGGAATTATATTTTATTAATTTGAAGTATTAAATTCAAATATATTAAATTAGTTTGAAGTATTAAATTAAATTAAATTTTGTTAAATTGAATTATTAAAAATATTTTTATTAATTAATATAATTTATTTTATTAATTTGTACTGTTAAATTATATTTTATTAATTCGAAATATTATATTCAATCTTATTAATCAAGAAAATATTAAATATTACTATTTATATTACTATTTATAATTCGAGCTATTTATATTATTATTAATCAAGAAAATGCTAATGGAAAGACCTATCCTAGCACTTTTTGAAGCGTTGGAATAGGTGCTAATGGAAAGACCTATCCCAGTGTTTTTTGAAGCGTTGGAATAGGTGGACCCTATTCCAGTGCTTCAAAAAGCGCTGGGATAGGGTTCTCTCCATAAGGGAATGGAGAGACCTGTCCCAGCGCTTTTGAAAGCGCTGGAATAGGTGGACCCTGTTCCAGCGCTTCCAAAAGTTCCGGGATAGGGTCACTCATTCCCTTATGGGGATAGACCCGTCCCAGCGCTTTTGAAAGCGCTGGAATAGGGTCCACCTATTCCAGCACTTCCAAAAGCATTGGTATAGGTCTCCAAAATCACTGTGATAGGTCCTTTGTACCACTTAAAAATTTTCAGACTTCCCACCACTTTGGCCTCTCATTTTTTTTCTCCCTCTTCTTTACTTTAGATGTTTTCCTCTCATCCACATTTTCTCTGCCTCTCCCTCTCCCTCTCCCTCTTCCTTAACCCACTTCCCCTCCTCCTCTCTTCTTCTTTACTCAAAACCCACCATTTCTTTTCCAAGATTTCAAACATAAAAATACTACCCAAAACCACAAACCCTACCCAAAGCAAGGTAAGTCTCTCTAGCTCTCATTTCTATTTTGTAGCAATATTTGTATATATATTTGTTGTTAAATTTCTGGTTTTTTAGTTTTGATTTTGGTTGAAGTTTGGTTTGGGTTATGTGTATATTTTTGGGTAACTATTGGTTGATTGTGTGGTTTTAGTTTTGGTTTTGGTTAAAGTTTAGTTGATTTTGTGGCTTTTTATTTTTGATTTTGGTTAAAGTTTGCTCTATTTTGGAGGAACTGTAGGTGGCAGTAGTGCTGACAAAAATTTGCTCTATTTTGGAATTTAATTTTTAACCACTTGTGATAGTAGTGTCCATGGATAATGGACTTCATTATCGAGCTAAAGTACTCTACTATTCCATGAAAATGAAAAACTTATTTAGCTTCACCTTAAAATTAAATTTCTTTCAGAATGGGATATTCTTGCAATGGACAAAAATGGTAGAGTTTCATCCAATGTAATTTTAATTATATGTTGTTATAAATTGGGTTGAAGATAGTCATACCTATAAAAAAAAGGATTTTTAATTAGTGGATAGAATTTGGAGTGAATATTTTCATAGTACATACAATGGCATGATAATATATCATAAACATACTAGTAATGATGGAAACTCTATAATGTTGATTTTTTTAATTATTATTTACTATTTGATTATGTGATCCATCACGAATTTTATTAATTTTCCAGCCTATATGACCTGTATTTTAGGTAAAGTAAGAACTTGTTACATTTTTTTATATGACCCACAATATTATTTATTGTAGTATAGTTTCATTTGGAATAATTGTGCTTTGACTTTCGAGTAACATTGATTATCAATAATTGTTTTCTGATGTTAACTTCATAATTTATTGTGTTCTATTTAGATTTTTGTAAATTAAGGATTGTTTGATAATTATGAAAATGCATTTATCAGTTAGTATTGAATAGTCATTGATGCATTTATCAGTTTGCCATTTTTGTGTAGTGAATTTTTTGCCAAAAATAATTAATAGCTAAAGCATTAGTTTAGCTTTGTATTTTGGTGGTATATGCTATAGAAGTAGGTGCATCATTAACAACCCTATTCATATGGCAGAAGTTGAATATACTTAGAAATTTTCATTTATAAGGTCCAATATATTGGTTGTAGTTAAGAGTCTTGTGTGGTATTTGATATAGAGCAGGTTCCAGATCAATGATTTTGCCAAGCTGTTTGTGCTATTACTGAGCAAAAATTACTTAGAGGGATGAATTTCATTGCACAGTGGAGTACTATAGGTCTCCATTTCTTGTATTGCAGAGCCGTCCCCCTACAAGAGCTCCACAAAAGGTGAGGACAACCTTGAAGTTGGATAAAATGGATTGGAACTCTATGAAGTGGAGAGATGCAGATGTGTTGGTCTTAAACACTAGGCATTGGTGGAATTATGAGAAGACTATAAGAGGGTAATTAATTCTCCAAATTTTGTGTGTATTTACTAGGGTCATTTTCATTTGGCATGAGTTCTTACCTTTATTTGTTTATTCTTTTTTAAATAAACAACTTTTTATCAACAAAAAAATAAAATAAATAAACAACCATGACTAGGCTGGTTATGAAAATAATAATAAATTCATTGAAGGATCTATGGAAGTGGCAAAAAGGCAATTTCACTAGGTCCATTTCTTTTGAATTTGCTTTCCATATAAGAGGTTGAAATGAAATCCATACGTAATTAAAAGTTGATAGTATACTATCTCAAGGTAGCTAGTGACAAACTGTGCCATCAAATAGCCTCCTAATAGGATTAAGATATTTAGAACTGCTCCTGCTATACATGTCATAGCAATGACCTTTGCCTGTAAGTTCAGAAATTTAGATAGTTGATGGCTTTTTGTGAAATGTCAAAGAATGTGAAAAAAAAAATTCTAGATTGTAAATTAATTTTAGGAAAATAGTAAGTTCAGAAAATATATGCTTAATGGCATAATTTCTGAGAGAGGCCTTTTTTTTGGGGGTGGATTCGTGAGAAGGGGGGGGGGGGGGGAGGGGGGTAGCTGTTTCTTGATTTCTTTTCATATTGTTTGCCCAACAGGTGGATGTTTATAATTGTGCACTTCATTTCTTCTTCTGGATTTTCTCTTCTTTTTTCTTTTTTATTTTTTATTTATTTTAAATTTTTTGATCTCTTAATTTAAGGTGCTATTGTTGAAAGAATTAAGATGCTGAGCTGATGGTAAACTAAAGTTTTGCTGGATAAGTAGGCCCTTTTAATTATGAGGTTTAGTTGAACATTGATGGTATGGGTGCTTGAACACCTATTAATGGTTGCTTGTATTGGATCTCCTTGACTTATAATTCAATAAGAAATGGGGACCACACATCCTATCATCTTTAAATTAAAATTGCAATGAGATTTGCCTTTATATAAGAGTTCAAACAATAAATTTTCTTATGTGACATTTGCACCAAATCCTTTCTAATTTTTTATTTATGTATTTTTATGTTAGGTAGTTAGTATATGTATTTATTGATGCAAGACATATCCTTAAATCATGGGTTAGTTTTGAGTGTCATTAGAACCTACTAACCTCATATTCATTATTCCTTTTTTCTTTTCTAGTTGGAGAAAAGATTAAAAGTCCATCTATTTTGTTCAGGGGTTGTTACTTCCAAGAGGGTGCAGAGGTAAAGATGGATATGGTCAATCCAAGGTAAAACTACTAGTTTTAAAGACTTGAGGTAAGTCAAATTCTTTTAATTGGTCAATATGTATTTCTGGCTGAACATCCTATTTGGTTTTATTTTGATATTTATCCTAGCATTACTAAGTAGCTCATGAACTACTACTTCCTCTCTATCCTCATTCCTTTTCAACTTTCTCATCTTTTACAATCTTTGTTTTTAGATTTTGTTCTCAATATAAAAAATGGTTTAAGTATGGAAAAAAAAATGTATTTGTGATTTTATTTGCAATAAAACTAGGTTTGTAGTTTTTTATTTATTTATTTTATTTACATTATATATCCACATTTAAGGAATGATAGAGGATTAGTCTTGCTACAATTTCTATTGTGTGAGTGCAACTCATTTTATGTGGAAGTCTATGTACTGTGAACTTCCAAAGTCAATTTGCTCTTTATTTTGGAACTTAGCACAGGGATAAAATGAAATAATTTCTATGGTAGGTTTAAAGTGGGTTTATTCTACAAAGTTTTTGTTTCAACCAAAGTTAAAATTTGGTTTCGGTGTTGTTTGTTTGCCCCTTGTAGCTTGGATGGTGGGAAAAATCTAAATTGGGATTAATTCATTGAATAAAAAAGATTAAACCAATTATATGTTATATTGTTCATGGCTGATGTGGGCTCTATAATTTGGTCAACACTTCCTAGCCTAATATACTAAGAATGAAAAAACCACAAAAAAAAAAAAAAATTATGATGATGATGATAATTATTATTCTCACTACAGACTTTTGTTGTTGAGGAAGTAAATTGATGCATCCTATTCATACCTTCTTTACTTTATCTTTATGCACTAGTTATCTTAGTAGTTTATAATTTAGACTTAGCTTTTGCAGGATTAGCAGCTTGCTATAAGTTTGGGTTCCTTTTTTCGTGAGGTGGGTAGTGAGTTACTAAAGAGTGAGTAAAATCTGCTTCATAATATCCTACTACTCTATAATTATATGTCAAAATTACTGTTGTGGTGGGTTGTTGATTTGGAGTAAGCGGGTGGCTTGCATGGTGATATAAGGTGGTCTACTTTTCATTATTGGGAGTGTTGATTGTTATTTCTTTAAAATGTGTTCTTAGTTGGCTATAGATTGAATCTTTATTTTGTGTTTGTTTTATGTCTTTCATGGAAAATATGATTTGTAAAAGTGGCCAAAAGGCCATTTGGCAATAATTGAGAAGCATGAGATACATATTCGTGGTTCTAAAAGCTATGCCCAAACGGTTCATCTCCTTGTAAGAATTAAAATTTATATATTAGTAACATGCCAAAAAATTAATCAAACTTAAATCATTTTGCGTTTTAAAGTAGAAGTAAATGTGTTTCAACACTGTCACTCTATTTTTCAGAATGTAATGACATTGTTGTTGGGAAAAAAAAAATAAATGATTTTTTTTTCTTTTTTTTTGTTTTGTTGGACAAATAAGTAAGTAATAAGATGCACCATATTTTAGGGTTAATAATATGGTGCTAGACCCCCAAGGACATTAGTTGTGGTTCAATTGTCAAATCTAATAATTACAAGCTTATGCAGACAAGTTGTTGATCTTTGCATTTAGCAGTCCTATATTTGCTGATTTCCTCAAGCTTAGATCACCATTCTATCACAAAATGGCATTAGGGTTTTCCAGGCAAACATGCACCATTTTTGGCCTTAGAAAGTCTAATACATTGGATATGAAAGCTAAACTTTTTGACACTTCTGTGGTGGAATTTTCACTTTTTTATTAACATAGAATTGTCAAAATTTGTTAGTAAAATGAGTCACAAATACACACATCAAAAGCCTGTAAATGTGATGTGTGATAAATTATTAATGAGAGGAACCTTATATCTCACTTTACTCTTGATAGTGTAGTCGAAGATTGTTATATATGTTTTTTGCCTTTACAGCCACTCAGGAATTAGTTTCCTTTTAGCAAAATAAGACAATTGGGTTTATTTGAATTTGAGAAAGAAGTAGAAGAGAGGGGAAGGAAGGATGGAGAGACATAAAATATTGTGATTTGTAAGGCATAGTAATTGATTGATATTAAAACTTCTCCTGTGCTAGCAAAACCAAGGCACGCTTGAGCTTCCCTTAAATTAGGTTTGGTTTGCCAAGTGTAGCAAAGAAATCTATATATATACACACACCCACACACATATTCATTGTTCACTCTTTTGTTAAGCCAACTGAATGCTTAGGTTTTGGCTCCTCCTATTATTCAAAACATTAGTTGGGGATCTATTTTTTACATATTTGGCCTTCTTGGACTAGCCTGGTAAGTAGCTCTTTTAAACTTAGAAACCATTCCATTTACCTGCTTCTAATTTAGTGTAGGGAACTTATTAGTTATACATTAAAGAAATAAATATTTGTTCATTTGAAACCAAAAAATATATAAATATATATATATATATATATTCCTCTGTCTTACTATAATGCACTTGCTCGATTGAATACTTGAATTAGTGTTGTAATTTTTTTTTTGAATATGTTGATTTGAAAAAGTTGTGAATTTGTACCCTTTTTATTGCCACAAATTATGAAGGTTTTTGGGGTTTCAATTTCTTAAAGAAGGAAATGCTTCATTCATTGTTGAACCCATTTCATGTGAGCACTAGATCCTTTTTTTTTTTTTTTTTTGGGCTTTATTTATTCTTTATCATTTGTGAGATATGTGTGTGTGTGTGTGTGTGTCCGCACGCGTGTAAATAAGCTGATTGTTTTCCATATAGATGACATGAAGTAGACTGGTTAATCAGAACTAAGGGCATAGTATATTGCAAATGTTATGCATTTTAATCATTTCATGCAAAACTGTTGTTGGTCATGCCACCTGAAATAATTGCTAAGTAGCTCGGAGAATAAGCTATTTAAATGTCTAAGTTACAGTTACATGATTTTTAGAAGTAAGAACTTATCATGAGAATTTCTCATAATCCTTGTTACTTACCCTGTTTAGGTTTTCAGCTAATCGGTAATGACTTCATTGCTGCTTCCACCATCACCTCCACTACTAACACATTGCCCTAGCCACCCACTGTCCAACCACTATATGAACACTATCATCATTACAGAATCCCTTCGTTATTTTTTCTTAACTTTTGCTACAACTAGCGTTGTTTTTACTACCATGTAATTGCCCCTACCGCTTCCACCACTACTAAAACCTTTCATCACCAAGATTACTAGTGCGGTTGCCATGAGAACTACCAATACCTTCTCATGTATGTCACCAAATACTATTATCATTTTTATTCCTTCACACTATTTTTTGTGGATAAGTACGCTAATATTTAATGGTAATTTCCACAATACTTAAATGGACTTGTTAGATATTATTACTAATGTAATAAATAATACCCTGGCTGTTGATACTGATACTGATACTGATCCATAATTCTTTAATCCTTGTGCTATAACCATAGAGGAAAGAGAATAGAGAAAGACGTGAGAGTATTACGTGGTTCGGCCACAAGGCTTGCATCCATGGAACAAGAACCAAAGGGTTACATTTTCTTCATTCACTTGGATGATGAATCATTACAATAGAACCCATTTTTATAATGGAAATTATATACACTACAATCACATTTTTGAATTAATTGCTTCAATCCTATGATTTTCTTTGGAAATCAATTTCTTGATTAATTCTAATACCATGATTTTCTCCAATAATCAAATGCCTTGATTTTTTCTTCACTAAGATGGAAAGTATATACTTTCCTACAACTATGTTTCCTATTATATCATTTCTTATATTTTTCTTAAGTTCATCTCCCACATTGCATGAATGTTTTTTTCCCCCTTCTTTTAAATACCTTTTAGGGTCCTAGTCCACTTCTGGGACACAAACAAAGAATACATCTCTTTCGAGAGTTAGGTGGCTCATTGAAGGTATGAAGCAATCTTTTTTCTTTTCCTTCTTTGGTGTTCTTTACTCTATTCTTTTTGTGGACTCGAAATGAGGTAAGAGATATTTATTGGGATAGTGACTTAAATTACTGGGTCAATGGCAACCATCTCAATTAGCATTTTCAGTGCAATCCTTAAAAAACCATGATTTTGTGGCAAGATTTTGATATGCTATGCCAAAAATGGTCAGTATATGTCAACCTAACACACTGCATATCTGACTATGGTGAACCTTTTACCAACCACTTCTCTTAAGACCCCATTAAAGTGGGTGCTTTGTGGGTTGGATACAGCCTTTTTAGACTCTTTAAAAAAAAAAATTTATAACCTTTTTAGACATTAAAACAACTAATATTGACATCGTCCAGTGTTTAGTGCAGATGTTACTTTAGGTCATACTTTGTCTCCTCGACTCCTTAAAAATAGGAGTTTTGTGCACTGGATACAACCATTTTAGACATTATAACAACTGATATTGACATCACCCCGTGTTTACTACAAACGTTATTTTAGGTCATACTTTGTCATTCAGCAATTAGTGTCTCAGGTCATCTTTTGACATTATCATGGCTTCTTTTAAATTATATGAATATCTTTTCTTTTGACTTATATGAAGAAAGAGGTAAAATTCTTATTCATATATTGGGTAACTTTTATTATATTGGTTTAGCGTCTGTTGATAACTTTTATTTTATTGGTTTTCTTTTGGATCTTGTATAACAGGAAGTACCATGGAAGTCATTTTTCCAAAGTCAAGCTGTATGGGCGATGATATATACTCATTTTTGTGGAAGCTGGGGTCACTATACTTGTCTATCTTGGCTTCCTACATATTTTAGGTAAATTATGACTTTTTACTAGCTTATTGACCTCACTTGTGGCTATTTCTAGGAGCAGTGCCTTGAGACACTCTGCATCACCTTACTTGTTTCTTTTGTTACCTTCATTGGACATTGTTTATCCATTCTATGTTGTTAACTTTTTTTTAAAAAGAAAATCTAACAAAACAACATTTGCAAATAAGAACAATCGTACAAATACTTTTTTCCCTGTAGAAATCATTGACATCACCTCTATGTTACATGCATTTGGGTAGGTGTCCAAGTGTCTGATTCTTTTCTTTCATGTTTTCTACCATTTTGGGGGTGAACAAATGCCATACCCTTACACATGTCACATTGTGTCAACATGGGAAATGCAAGATGACATGAAGGGTCATGATTCATCCTAATTTAAGCTTAATTTGAAATTAAGATGCTAAAGTTGTTAAACCAGTCAACAAGAAATGATAGATTTGTAATACACTTTTGTGTATACTCTTTTTTTCTTTTAATAAGTACACTTCTGTGTATAATATTCTTTCTTTCTTTTCCTTTTAATTATTTTGGAGGCTGGGGTAGTTGGAAGGGTTTAATATTTTAGACATTTGGGATGTAATTATTGATATGGTGTATTTAAATATGTTTAGTTTGTTGGTTTAATGTGGTATTGTATTTGCTATTCAAAAAAAGGAATTGTGGTTCATTATAGGTGCTATAAAATATGTATTGGAAAATATGTATTTTAGGTACATTAAAAAAAATTTATAGGTGCTAATTTTTTTTTTTTTTTTAAAAGGACCTATTCCAACGCTTTTGAAAGTGCTGGCATAGGCCTTTTAAATTATATTCATTCAAGATCTATACCAATGCTTTTGGGAATGCTGGAATAGGTGCTATCTATGCCAGCGCTTTTAAAAGCGCTGTCATAGGTCTTTTAAATTATATTCATTCAAGACCTATACCAGCGCTTTTGAAAGCGCTGGCTTAGGCAGTACCTATTCCAGCGCTTTCAAAAGCACTGGTATAGGTCTTGAATAAATAGAATTTAAAAGGTCTATACCAGCGCTTTCAAAAATGCTGGTATAGGGAGTATGCCTTTCCCAGTGCTTTTGAAAAGCGTTGGTACAGGTCTAGCGACCCTATACTAACATTCACTGTGCGGCAATTTGAAGCGCCGAGAAAAAAAAAGCCGGGATAGGAATTTTGACCCTATCCTAGCGGTTTTGAAAACGCTGGGATAGCCCCTTTTTTTTGTAGTGTGTGTTATTGAGTAAAGCATTAATTAATTGATTATAACTCTCTCTCTCTCTCTCTCTCTCTCTCTCTCTCTCTCTCTCTCTCTCTCTCTCTCTCTCTCTCTCTCTCTCTCTCTCTCTCATTGTTCTTGTTCTTGTACTTCTTCTTGTTCTTCTTCTTAATCCTCAATTTTTATTAAATTCAAAGGTTAAAAAAACACTCTGCCATGTCAATGTTATTGAGTAAAGCATTAACTGATTTTAACTTTCTCTCAAATGGCTCCATAAATATCTAAAACTCAGGCATAAAATATGTAGGGAAGGTTTCCCCATATACGTGCAAAGACAAAAATATTGGGAGGGGTGAAAAACATAATAAGGAAAATCATTTATGAAAAATACCACCTTATACCAAAACAGAATAGTTTGGAAGCTTGTCCGAAAAATATTAAAGAAAAATTGAAAAAAGAAAAGAAGAGTAGAGAAGAAAATGTTGGAATATCACAATTTGAAAAAGGTGGTCTCTAGACCATTACACATTGCAAACCAAAAAAAAAAATATTACACGAAACTAACATAAATAAGGATTAAAAGCCACCCGTGATACAACAATTTAAAAAGTTTACAAATTGGGAATTGAATCAATCAATACTACTAAAATTTATTCCAGTAGTACTGACCTAGTTTACAAAATGCAAGTCAGGAATTGGGTTGTCCAACAAACCTATCCACCTGAGCCATCTAACCGAACTTAAGCTAACTGCCACTCGATTCAACACAAGTCCGGCAATCAATGGCAGGTCCCCATCTTCAAAATCTGATGCTAACAAGTTGAGTGGAGGGTCTTCTCCTCCAAAATCCAACTTTACCCAACTTGACCACGAAAACCCTCAAATTAAGTGAGTTCCACCAAGCTTAGCAACATTTCCAATGAAATTTGGCAAAGATCCACTAGATTTGATGAAATTTCCACTAGATCCAACAAGATCTCACCGAATTTGGTGATATTTTGATCGTTGCTCCGCCTCTCTCCACCATTACTAGTTTTACCAAGACTAAACACTCTCCAAGTAATTCGATCTATTCAAAAATGAATTTGGTTCTCCACCACCTGATGAGATTGGGTCAAGTGCGGGTTGAGCACTAACCCGACTCATATTGACCTATAGAAATCCCTACTTAGGAACAACAACAAAATTAATCATCTAATGATTTTTTGATTCATAAATTGTGTGATTAAAGATTTATAAAGTTCAAGGGGTAGATTCTATTTCGAATCCAAGGTTTTCATGTCTCAAAATTATTAGTGGATTTAGCCTAAATCCCATTGTGAGTGTAAGTACTCGCAACGGGCCATCCCCCTTTCATGGGAAGTACACCTTGGCCTAGGGTGGACCATGGCGAATGGTGTAAATGGAGTTCTCACCTAGTTTAGGTCAAGGAAACATAAACATAGTGCCCATCATGGAAGGAATGATCTTTACCAAAACACGTGTCCAGAGTTTAGGTATGGGATGTGAATGTGTTAGGCATCTAACCTCACATGACTCGTGAGTCAGCTTCCGCTCATTATGTTCCAAATCTTGATCTTAATAAAGGCAAGTTTAACATGTTATTTAACACACACTCTCTCTCTCTAACATGCATCTAAAAGCAAACAACATGGCATAATCATCCTAAGCCTAGCATTCATCTATTATGACATTAAGCATACATTTTTTAAGGGCAGAAACATCATGAAAATTATTCAAACAAGCATGTCACAATATCTAAACCTTAACATCATAGGATTCAACCAACCATATTCATGTTCATCAACCATCATACTCATCATCAAAAATGAATGCATGTTCATGTTTATGCTTGACTTACCTCACATAGCTCACTACATCACAGCACCTATGCATTAGACAAAAAAATAAAAATAAAATAAAATAAAAATTAAGAGGGCAGAGACGTAAAGATAGGTTAACTGAGTTAAAAAAGACGCTAAACATGTAAATAAGACAAAGGAAAAACAAATAGGGATGAATTAGGATTTCTGGGCAAGAGTATGCGTGCACATACATAGGGTATGCGTACACATACTTTAAGTATGCGTACGCATACTTCGATTATGCATATGCATGCATAAAGCATGCTCATGCATATGCACCTGAAACCCTAAACTAGAAAACACAGAAAGGAAACACACAAACATTATATAAACCTAAACTAAACAAACATATTAAAGCATTAAAACATATATACAAACAATAAAAGAAAAAAAAAAGTGAAGAAACAAAGTTAGAAACTTTACCCCAACACTATAAATCTTTAGAATTTGATTTTGACCATTCTCTTCAATCAATCTATTCACAACCAAATCAAAAATGGATTAGTAAACTTTGAACTCGAAGATCAAGAATAGAAAAGGTCACAATCAAACAAAAATTTGACTAGAGGATGTTTTGTGAAAAATTCCTTCTTTGATTCACTATTTTTTAGTGAATCTTTTGTGTTTTTACCACTTTTTTGTCATTCTTTTGAAAAAGTGCCTTTATGGCTTTTTATAGTATAAAAAGAAGGGTTTAGGCAGCTCCCAAACGATGTGGAATTCGTTCCAAACCAAGTTTAATGCAGAAAAAACTTTCCATACATAGTTTTTGAGACCCTAGCTGCATACTCATGCTCGTGCATGCAATAAGCATGCGTATGCATGGCTTGAGTGTGCGTACGCATATGTGTGTGTGCATGCGCACACTTAGGGTTTCCTGTGGCCTTTCTTTTCTAAAAAATATTTTTATTCTTCCAAAAATAGGTTATATTTTCCACAAACACTTTCCTCAGGTCAATTTCATTTGATTGGGCCCTAAACCAACCTTGGACTTTAAAGTACTGCAATAAATGGGGAACGGGGGATTGAGTAAGGGGTACAAAATGTGATGTCTACACCCATCCTTTATACTTTTAAACTATCCATATAAAACATTTAAATCTAAAGACTCAAATTAAAATCCATAAAACCCAAATTTTAAATCTTTTTATCCATGACATATAGAAAATGGTGATAAATTGTCAAATTTTCCGCAAAAGTTGAGAATTTTAATTAAATGATTACATTCACTATTTCAATTAGACTTAAAACATGTAGATATATAATAGTTTATCATTTTATAAGAGCAAATGACCTAAGTTCGAATTCATTGTTGAAGTTATCCTTTTAATGTACAAAATAATACCATGTGGGCAATTGATATTCTCAGCTAGCTGTGAGAGTCAAAGTTTGACAATCTGACATGGATTTTTAAGTGACAATCGACAACCATGAAGCTTAAGGTAACTTCGGCCTATTCAATTTTCATATGATTCTGAAGAAAAAATTTTATTGTTATTTTTAAGCTAGCATTTCAGCCCTTGGAAGTTTGAACGAGAGAAGAATTTTATTATACACTTTATATTTTCTTCATTAAATTTATTGTTGCATAGCTACCATAAAAAATTGGCACAATTGCACTTTTAGTCCCTACATTTTGAAGTTTTTCCATTTTAGTCCCTACATTTTATTTTTTCCATTTTTAGTCCCTAAAACCAATTTACGCTTTCCGTTTTAGTCCTTAAAGCCTCATTCCGTCACCAATTAACGGGGAAACTGACGGGATGAATAAAATATTATTATTTTTACACGCTGGTGAATAAAATAAGGAAGGAATGAGATTAATAACTCACGTGAGTGTCACGTGAAGCACTTATCCTCAATTTACCTTCCACTGGCGCGCAGGTAATGAGATAATCACACAACACTTGACACGTCCAGCCCCCACACGTGTGTACTTACCCACCCTTCATCCCTGGTGCGCACCTCTTCTCCCAAATCAAACTTAATCCCTAGCCTAGCGAAGTGAAGCTCTGCCTCTGCCGAAACGCCACCATCATCAAGCTAAGGAAAAATCACACTTCTCTCTCAAACCACCATCATCATCAACCATCTCACGAAAAATCTCACTTCTTTCACGAAGCCCATCTCTGAAAGAGAGACACTACCTTGATACCCACACGAGAGGCACTTCTTTCTCAAAGCCCATCTCCGAAAAATCCCACTTGATACCCACACTGTGGTGCCTGGCAGTGGAGAAAATGAAAGCTTAGAGGCCTCTGTCTTTGTGAAAAGGTCTTCTCTCTGTCCTTATTTATAGCTTTACAAGAAGCTTGTTGGCTTTTTCCTAGTAGGGGCCACAAAGTTTTTGTATATTTTGGCTTTTTGACTGTTTATTGGTCTTTGTCTGCATGTATTTGTTTGTGGTTTACATTGTGGTCCTTGTGTTCCCCGAGTATGACAAAAGTGCTTTCTCTGTTCCTTTTAGTATGACAAAATTATTGAAATGTTGTATTGTTAATTAAACATTTGATTAAGTGTTGTGTTGCCTTTTTGTATATTTTGGCTTTTTGACTGTTTGTTGGTCCTTGTTTGCATGTGTTTGTTTGTGGTTTACTGTGTGGTCCTTGTGTTCCCCGTGTATGACAAAAGTGCTTTCTCTGTTTCTTTTAGTATGATTTTTACTTAAATATTTGATTAAGTGTTGTGTTGTCTGCATGCATAATAGAATATTTTATTAGGAATGAGTGTTGTTTTGTTAAATATAATATATATTTTGTTCTGTACCTAGCATTGTTTAATTGGTTTTGGTGTTATGTTGCATGCAGAATGGATAACCTATTTAGAATATCCGTGCATCATGGTGGCCATTTTACTGAGAATGGTCGAAAATATGTGGGAGGTGCAGTAGATATAGTTGATAATTGTGATCCTGACAGGTGGTCTAAGGTTGAGATAGAGAGTATATGTAGGGATTTTGGGTACACGTCTATTAGCAGGTTGTGGTATAAAATGCCTGGAGTAGACCAAGAACTGGCAGACTTCCATTTGATTGTTGGTGATAGTGATGCCATGTACCTGACAGAATTAGTGAGGAGTCATCAAGATATTCATGTGTATGTAGAGCACCCAATACATGAGCCTATATTAGTTGATGAAGGAGAGGATGCTGGTGAGGGTGTGCAGCCATTGGCATTGGAGCAAGACTTTACAAGTTATTATGACAATGATGATGGCAGTGAAGATGATGGGGATGATTTTTATGATAGTGATAGTGATGACATGTATTTTAATGATCAAACTTTTAAAAATGAGGATGAGTTTGAGGTTAATGTTGGTGTTCCTACTAAGGTGGCTGCTTCTCAAGCGGGTTCAAGAAGAGTAGGTAAAGAACCTATCACTGAGCATCCACCTGAGGTCATTGATATAAGTGATAGTAATGATAGTGTGGGAAGTGATGGTGGGGGAAGTGGCCTAGAAGATGATGTAGAGTTGGGTCATGGTGTTAGGGACTTTGTTGAGGATAGTAGTGACAGTTGGGATGGTAAGGATGATGCTGAAGTTAATGAACCAGGCCAAATGGGTGCTGGTATAATGAATTCTGATTATGAGAGTGAGGAATTGCACAGTGTTGTAGAATCATCATCTGATGATGAGTATGGGTATGATAGTGATGATAAGTCTGAGGATGATAACCAGACACATGTGGGAGATGAAAGGGAACAAAAAAAAGAGCAAGTGAGGAAGTTCCCTATGTTTAAGCCAGTGGATAAGGCTGAGCATATTTATTTTGAGAAAGATATGCTATTTACTACACCTAAGCAATTTAAGGAAGCGATAACAAATTATGCAGTTTCTGGTGGATGGGGGATAAAATTTGTTAAAAATGATCTACAAAGGGTAAGAGCTGTATGCCAAGAAGGGTGTAAGTTTGTTGCATATCTAACAAAGCTGCCAAGGGAGAGGAGCTACCAATTAAGGACTTTGACATTGGAACACACCTGCTCTAGAACATATAAGAATCCTAGGTGTACTTCATCATACATTGGGAAGAAGTTGATGAAGAAGGTGAAAAGACAGCCCGATATGAAGTTGAAAGACATCCAAGAGGCTGTCCATCACAAGTACAACCTAAACATAAGTGTAGGAAAAGCAGGTAGGGCTAGGGAAAAGGCTCAAGAACATGTTGAGGGGGCTTATACACAACAGTACAACCAGCTGTAGGAGTACTGTGAGGAATTAAGAAGAGCTAGTCCTGGTAGTACCATCCTTATGAAGGTACATACCTTCCATGATGGCGATTTAGCGGCTGAGATGGATTTAGTGTGTGGGGTGCCTTATTTTGAGAGGCTATATATATGTTTGGAGGGCTGCAAGAAGGGGTTTTTGTCTGGATGCAGGCCATTCATTGGTTTGGATGCCTGCCATTTGAAGAACAAGTCTGGGGGACAGTTGATTACTGCAATATGTAGAGATCCTAATGAGGAGTATTTCCCACTTGCATATGCAGTGGTAGAGGCTGAAACCAAGGACTCTTGGACTTGGTTCATCAATTTGTTGCTTGCGGACATAGGTCAGGATAAGAGATGGGTGTTTATGTCAGACCAGCAAAAGGTGTGTAATTTATTCTCTATTTGGTTATTTTTTTTTCTTCATTTACGCATTGTATTTATCTCTAAGAAAAATTAAGGACATTGGTACTGTTTGTGACAGGGGTTGGTGCATACTTTTATTGATAACTGGCCACAGTATGAGCATCGAATTTGCTGTAGGCACCTCTACAACAACTTGAGGAAGAACCATCCTGGTGTTCTGATTAGAGAATTCTTTTGGAGGGCAGCCAAGGCAACTTATAAAGAAGAGTTTGATAGGGTGATGGATGAATTGAAGGGCATTGATGTTGATGCACACGGCTGGTTGGATGCTCATTCAACAACAAAATGGGCCAAACACATGTTTAGTGAGGATGCCTTCACCGACACTATAGTAAATAATATGTGTGAGAGTTTCAACAGTAGGATTCTGAAATTCAGGTCTAAGCCTATTATTAGCATGGTACGAGTCTTTGTGATTACCTACATTTAATTAGATTCATTGTTTGGTACTGTTTTTAGTAGATTTTGCAATTAATATCACATGTTTTATTTTACTTGTTTTATTTTACTTGTATGTTTTGTTTGATTTCTGCAGCAAATTTCTGCTGCAATAAAAGTTTGTTCTTTTTGTTTCATGTTTTTTTTTTTGCTATGCTTTGCCGTGGACCAAACACATGTAAAGATGTACTATGTTTTATCTAACGGTTTGGTTTTTGTTTTGGTCATTTAAGAGTAAAGGGTTTGTAGAGCCTTTGCTAGATGGCAGTTGGGTGTTTTGTATTGCAATAGGAATTGGTGTATTGTTAGATTTTTGCATGGATTAGATTATGGTCTATCATTTATTATTTTTTTGAGTTGGGGATTAAGAGCCTTGCTAGATGGGAATTGGGTTTTTGGCTTTTGGATATTGGGTGAGAATTGTGGTAAGCATTGGATTATGCATGGACTAATTTTTGGTACCATTGTTATTTTTGGAGATGGGATTATGGTTTTGTAAATGATGGGAATAAGGGAATGTTCTGGGATCGGATGGTATTTGGATGGTGATGGTATAGACTGCTTGACAATATCTTTGACAAGGTTTTGGGAATAAGAATATGTGGCTTTACTGGAGGAAATTTTGAATGAATGAATCAGGCATTGATACTTGGTGTGCACCATCTAGCTAGTTTGGTAACTGCCTAGGAAGTTTTGGTGGGAGAGAGTCATTGGGTTGAAGTTAAATTGAGTTCATGCTAGGGAGGTTATGTTAAAAGCTGTTTGAGTAATTAATCTAAATTATATGATTCATAGTTTTAATATGTTACAAATACATAGCTTTTCTGGTTATTGTCCTTTGTCACTACAAACATAGAGCAGAGAGCAGAAGAAGTGAGCTAGTTAGGGCTGTTTAGTGATAAGTTGTGACCATAATTTCATTTTTTTTACCTTATAGGGATGAGGTTATGACTTTAGGTAAGGTGAAGAGTTGGTTGGGGCTGAGGGTAAAATTGGGTTTGAGTGCCCAAACTAGAAAGCTTTAGAGTTTCTCTATCATTTTGCTTCACAATGTTTGAATTCTTAAAGGTATTTTCTTATGGATATATTTAAATGCATATTAGTTTTTTTTAATAAGGTTCAGAGAAAAGTTTTTTTTCAACCCAATATGGATGTTTAAGGGGAGATTTTCAAATCTGACTTGGGCATGGACTGGGTTTGTGCAGCCTTGGTCTCAGCAGGATAGCAGGTAGTATCACAACTGACCAATCCTTACATCCTTTACTATTATATGCCACCTTTAGTCATGATATCCCTTCCTCTCTCTAGATTGCCTTTCCTTTTGAGTGTTAAATATTCTAATGAGCTATGAGAAAAAGTTACGTATATTTTCCATGGAAGTTTATTCATATGCATAACTATGTGAAGAAAATGATGTGGTAGTTTTTGTTGGTAAGTAAAGGACATAGAGGTGTCAACTTCTGCTGCAATCCAAATTTCTGCAATACAAATTTCTGCAACAAATTTTGCTGCACACATTCACAACTCACAGCACACAGCACACAGTAACAACTCACAAATTTCTGCTACATATTAGTACAAACACTTACAGCAAGCACAGTAACAACTCACAATTTAGTAGATTTTGCAATTAATATCTAATGTTTTATTTTACTTGTATGTACTTGCAGCTTGAGTGTATCAGGTTGTATATCATGACTCGGTTTCAAGAGAACAGAGAGAAGATTCAGAGAGTAGAGTCAGATATTTGTGCCAAGGTTCTGAAAAGGTTGCACAAGGAAAAATTGGCAGCCAGTAGGTGGGTAGCTTGTTGGGCAGGATAGACCCAATTTGAAGTAAAAAATGGGCTGCAAAGCTTCACCGTTGACTTGGCCACAGCACACTGCAGCTGTAGGAAGTGGAATATAAGTGGCATACCTTGTGCTCATGCAATCAGCTGCATATTTTTTAACAGACAAGATGCTGAGCAGTATGTTCATCCATGTTACCATGTCTCTACGTACAAGGCTTGCTATGAACCAATCATAACACCAATCAATGGAGCCAATATGTGGAGACCTAGTGGTGTTACCCCAGTTCAGCCTCCCATCAAAAGAAGACCACCTGGCAAACCAAAGAAGAAGAGAGCAAGGGAACCTAATGAGCCAACAAGGAGAGCCGGCATCTCTAAGCAATGCAAGACCTGTGGCAAGTTAGGGCATAATAAAAGAAGTTGCAAGGGTGAGATTGGAGGGAATTCCACAAACAGAACCGGTTCATCTAAAAAGGTAATATATGTGAAATACAATTGTAGATGAGCTTGTCATAGTAATTTATTTGCTTGGCCCCAAAAACAAAACCCAAAAAAAAAAAAAAAAAAATTCTGGCCGCTTGTCATTTACATTTTACAGTAAACTCATGCTTACATATGTGCTTTTCCATGACTCTCATTAGCCATTGCATGCCCTGTGACTTGCTTTGCTTTGCTTTGCTAGCCATTTATTAAAACAGATTTTTCTAACTATTAGTTGCTGTTTGTAGGCCAGCATGCATAGCTTCAGCTCCACTCCAGCTGCACCACCTCAGTCTAGCATGCATAGCCGAGCCATTCCAAGTGCACCACGCCAATCCAGCAAGCCCAGCTTCAGGCCAGGTGCACCATCTCATGCCAAGACAAGCTCAACCACTCAATTTGCACCATCTCAGACCAGGATGCACCAACCCAGTCCAAATGTAACACCTCATGCCAGGACTAGAAGCACATATACCCAACAGCACAGCTCCACTGAAGCTGCACCACACCAGTCAGGCAGCACCACACAGAATGTACGTGCACATCAAAACTCCAGCAGCAGCAACCCAAAGCCAAGGCAGAAAAAGGCAAGGCTGGTCACATCAGAGACTGTAAAGGCTTCTAAGAATGCATCCAGATACATGGAAGCAATCAGACATGGTGGGAGTCAATCATCATCTGTGCATGGTCCAAGAAAGTGAAGAGAGCACAAGTTAATTTTTTTGCTTGTTTTGTGTAGTTATGGTGATAGGGTTAAGTATGGAACATTGCCCTTTATTTTGTAGAAAGTGGTAACTGTGACTGTGGTCTAGTGCTGAAATTTGTAGAACTGACCATACATATGATATTTTGTAGTGTTGCTGTAAGTGTTTGTATTTGTTTGACTGTGTTTGCTGTAAGTGTTTGTACAAACTGTGACTTAGTTGGCACAAGCTGAAAGTTGTGAGTTGTTACTGTGTGCAGCAGAAATTTGTAAGTGTTTGTGAGTTGTTACTGTGTTTGCTATAAGTGTTTGTACTATTAATATGCAGCAGAATTTGTGAGTTGTTACTGTGTGCTGTGTGCTGTGAGCTGTGAGTTGTGACTGTGTGCAGCAGAAATATGCAGTAGAACTGTGACTGTATGTAGTGGAACTGCAGAAATATGCAGTAGAAATATGCTGCAGAAATTTTTTTCCCAGAAATTTGTTGCATTGCAGCAAAATTTGTTGCATAAATTTGTATTGCAGCAATCCAACAAATTTCTGCAGAAATTTGTTGCAGAAATTTGTTCGAAAGACAGAAATTTTTATTGCAGCAGAAATCTGCAGAAGAAATCAAACAAATTTCTGCAGAAATTTGCTGCAGAAATTTGTTGGTAGAAATTTGCAAAAAGTTTGGTTCATCAAGTATTTTGTAGTGTGCCTTAAGTCAATCTGTCAAAAGATTTAGGATTGTTTTTTGTCACATTGGTAACATTTGGAAACATTGGTACTGTGCCAACATGCCTTGAATTGTCATCATTTACTCTCTGACTTTGAAATTATAAAATTTCATATTCACATCTCTTTTTTCCAATTGGTTATTTAACTTTGTATTTTTTATTTTATTAAACTGAAACCAGTATGAACACAGTTCATAAACACATTCCAGCAGCCACACAGTTCATAAACACAGTTATCCCACATTGATGAATACTAAACAAATGTCAAGCACACACAAATTCCATATCATTCAATGTGGGGAAAGAGTTACAAAGGAGAGAAAGGATCATTATTAATATTTTACCATTGAACAACACAGTTAGAAAACAGGGGTATTCATTTCATTCCAGGAATGGTACAAAAAAACAAGCCAGCAGGTGTTTCCATGCCAACTGCCTAACCAAAAAATTTACACACTGCCAGCCTGCCAGCCCTATGCATTAGCAATTACAGGATATTGAAACTCCCCTATCTATGTAACATGCTAACCAAACATAAACACTTCCACACTACCTACCCAGATGCTGCCTAATCAAACTTCCACTACTTGTCTAACGACCCATACAATTAAAGACACAAATCCCACATATCACCAATAAGAATGCCAAAGCCACAGTGTAAAACTTCTCTCTCCTGTAGCATCTTGCAACCTCAGCCTCTAGTCTGATAATCCGTTGCCTTTGCTCTGGGATAAGCACCTTACCACGTTCACATATCTCATCATCACGCCATTGGAAGAATTTGCACTTTCGCCCAACCTGAAATACAATCCAATTTCTTTATCCATCAAGCTACTTAATGACCAATAAGGACTGTATAATACAATTGCCATGAAATTGAAAAGGAAAATATTCTCCACTTGCAACAATTGTCAAGGAAAATAATACAATTGTCAACAAAAGGAAAATATTCCCCAGCTAATTCGATAAACATTACCATACTGATGATAATTCTCCACTTGCACACTGGTTTCCTCTTTATAAGTACAAACATACCACTAACACTGGAAAACTCACAGATATATCGACACAATTCCCCACCATTTTTTACACCACCAAACAGCTTAGTAAAACAAGAAATGAAAAAACCCAAAATTATTCCTTCCAAACCCAGGAAAACGAAATAAATGCAAAACACGAAAACCCCAATGCAAAACACAATTCCTCCCTTTCTCTTAACCCCAATGAAATAAAAATAAAAATAAAAATAAAAACACGAAAACCCCATGATTCAAAATCAATTTTCCTAGATTTTCCCTTGTTTTATCAGAAAATAATAGACATTGGAAAAAAAAAAAAAAACCAAAAACAATGAAGAGGAAGTAAACCCCATCTCACTAAAACAGAGTAACATCAATAACCCACCAACAGTAACAAAGCTTGCAGTACCCAGTAGAAAAAACATGATTAATTTAAAAAATAAATAAAATATTGAAATACCCAGTAGTTTATACAGCCATAAAACCTTCTACCAGGGTTTTCTGGTGTCCACGAAACCACTAACACTGGTTTTTCACCACAGTAGCACCTAAATGGAGCTCTCCTTCTCAAGCTTGAACTGGATGAAACGCTTGCTTCCATCTGATCAGGGACTTCGAAATGGTTGAAGATCTTGAGATGGTTGATGATGATGGTGGTTTGAGAGAGAAGTGTGATTTGCTATGTTTCGGCAGAGGCAGAGCTTCACTTCACTTCACTTCACTAGGGATTAAGTCTGATTTGGGAGAAAGGTGCGCGCCATGGGTGGGTAAGTACACACGTGTGGGGGCTGGACGTGTCAAGTGTTGTGTGATTATCTCATTACCTGCGCGCCAGTGGAAGGTAAATTGAGGATAAGTGCTTCACGTGACACTCACGTGAGTTATTAATCTCATTCCTTCCTTATTTTATTCACCAGCGTGTAAAAATAATAATATTTTATTCATCCCGTCAGTTTCCCCGTTAATTGGTGACGGAATGAGGCTTTAAGGACTAAAACGGAAAGCGTAAATTGGTTTTAGGGACTAAAAATGGAAAAAATAAAATGTAGGGACTAAAATGGAAAAACTTCAAAATGTAGGGACTAAAAGTGCAATTGTGCCTAAAAAATTAGAGACAAACAGGGCCTTCAGTGGGAGATCTTTTCAACCTCCTGAAAGTAGAGTATTAAGCCCAATGAATTAGATGATATTGAAAACCACCTAGATATTAAGAGTTTTGTAATTCAAGTATTCAACGGATACTCTTTTATGTTTCCAACAAAAACATTTAAAATTCAAATTTTTCCTTCTCAATAATCAAATTATAAAAAAAAACCCACAAAAAAAGAAAAAAAGAAAAAAGAAAAAGAAAAAGAAAGAATACCACCAAGACATTTTCAGTGGCAATGTATGTTCCTTCGTCCATGTGCCAAATTTTATATTTGGTCTACAACATGTGTATAATGTAATACACAAAGTGAAACAATCTACATGTTCATACATAAGTTCAATTGCAACTCCAATTCTATCATCTAATCTAAATTTATTATATTTAAATAATAGACGTATCAATATTTTAGTCTCAAATGATGCAAGTATACTACGGTGGACTAACTGATTATCTCCCACCAATTAATGGTTTGGATACTTGGTTTGTGATGCTATCACACCCTGCGCGCAGTTGTACTGGTGGAACAATTTGTGCCAACATTAATGTTGAATGATTGAGTAGGTGCGTTCAGCTAGTACTCGGTTTCTTTTGTATAGACATTAGCATTTCCCCAAGGATGTTTTTCCCCGATAATAACTAATCCTTCCAGTGCCTTTGCCACTTCCTATTCATAGAAGGCCTATCCTCACCTCTCACATTTAAGCATATTTTTGCAATATTAGCAACTTCCTTTACTAGCTTAATATTAACTTCGTTAATTCCTTTACTAGCTTAATATTAACTTCGTTAACAATGTGCTCCTCAAGAATATGAAGTAGGCGATCATCTTTTACGGCCGAAACAAAGTATATTGATAGATTTCTTTCAAGCATCTTGAAAGAAAGTGGCACCCACCAGTCAGAAGCTCTATCAAGACAACACCAAAGCTATGGACATCACTTTTTTTTGTTAGTTGACTAGTATCGAAATACTCAGGGTCCAAGTACCCAAATGTTCCTTGCACCAATGTGTTTCATTTTGTTTGATCAAGAGGAATAAGCCTAGAAGCTCCAAAGCCGGAAACTTTTTCTGTGAAGTTATCATCTAGTAATATATTTGCAGTTTTAACATCTCTATGTATGATTAGCATAGAAGTTGCAAAATGCAATATGCAAGTACTCCTGTGGTTTCTACTGCAATCTTCGAAAGCTTTTCCCATGAAAGTAAGAATGACCAACCTTTACCATGAATGTGGTCTGAAAGAGTCCCGTTTGTGATGAATTCATAAACTAGTAATAGCACTTATGTTTCTACCTTAACCACATTTTGATGGATAATTTGAGTAAGCATAGTTATCTCATTTATGAATTGCTCAACCTGGCTCTAACTACCAATTTTGGACTTCTTAATAGCAATCACTTTGTTATTTGGTAATATTCCTCTATAAACTGTTCCATAGCCTCCTTGGCCAAGTACTCTACTCTCATCAAAGTTGTTGGTGGCCTTTTTCAGCTCTCTTCACTCTAAATTTTGGTTGTTTCCACAGACCCTCCATGATCAGATAGTTTCTGTCGTAACATTAAGCCACCATTTTGTTGGAAGAATTTTTCTTTGAACTAGATGAGCGTTTTTTTTTTTTTTTTTTTTTTTTTTTTTTTTTTTTTCAGTCCCCAATATATCCAAGAACCTCCCACAAGCAATGTTAAAAGGCCAATGCAGATACCTGCACACATTTAGACGTCCATCAATTTCACCTTGTAAAACATTTTAACCCCACGCGCACACACACACACATATAATGACTATTGCATAAGCATATATTTGAAATTGTCTCTTGATTGTAGTTCATGCCAACTAGCATCTATATATTATACTAGCCTCATCACACGCGCTTTGCGCGTGCGATGAGGCTTTTATTTTTGGGTTTAGCATTATAGTTTTTCATTCATTCATCTCTTTTCATACAATGAAAATCTATGTTAAATTTGAGTTTGCTGAATGTTTATAGATTCTAAACTATAGAGAACATGGATTTAGTGGGAGGTTTTAAATTGTGAGCTCTTATTTGATGAATTTATCTCATTTAATTGAAAACTTGTGAGTAGGGAGGAGTATCATAGTACAGAATGTAGAAGAAGCAAGGAAAAAAAAAATAGTGTCTGTTTATATTCTATTATTTTCTAGTTTATTTTATTTTTATAATTAGATACAGTTTTTAAATTTTTTTCTAGATATATAATTATATTTTATATAACTAGTTTTCTAAAAAAAATAAATGGATGAAATAAGTTCATCCAACATACCCTCCCAGATTGTCCAAGGTATACAGGGGTAGTATGGGTGGGCTTTGGTCTATGTCCTAACTCAACTTGGGCCTTTCCAATGGTGCATCTTTATATTGGACGAATGGAACCGGGAGTTTGTGACCTTCGGTTACAAATTTTGGATTGCACTGTATTGGATTTTCGGCTTTTTTTAAACATTGGCCCAACATTGAAAAAAAACGTCAGAGTGCTTGCTTGCTCGTTTTGGTCCGGACGACCCAACCTGTTTCTATGGCAAATTCAGTCCCAAACTTTGGGACAATATTTCTCTTCAAATTCCTCTTCTATCTTATTATTGAATTTGACTTTTGAAAATCTAATTGCTAGATTGCAAGTTCTTTATATTTTTAATATACATGTTAAATTTCATTCAAATCAGATATTATTTCTTATTCAATCGATAAAATTATTTTTTATACGTAATTTTAGACCTCAAAACTTGAAATTTAAACATTTGGTTGATGACATAATTATTGATTTTTTATTTTCTTGAAATTTTTAAGCATGGAGAATATAATAAGAACATGCAATCCAATATTTAGATTTTCAAAATTCACATCTAATAAAAAGATATAGGACGAACAACACTGACAGGTTTCTCTTCGCTAGCGAAAGGTGGTTCTCTCCATCTTCACCTAGGTCGTAGAATAGTCATCCCTTCCTTGGAAGGCGTCTTTGTACCTTGAGGTAACAGGTTTACCTTCAAGGTTTAGTGGTTTTTTCCTTTCTTTCGAGGGTGGGGAAACACCTTTTTCCTTTGTTCTGTTCTTGAGTTCTGTATTCGCTGTCGGCTATTTCTAGCTTTTTCAGTTTGATGGAGGAGTTAGCAAAGTCTTGGAGTTGTCTTACTCTCTCGGACGTGGAGGGTTCCCAAGTTAGTATCACAGAGGAAGAAGCAATACCAGAGTTCGTACTTGCAGCATAGTTTCTCACTAAGAGGGCTTTGAATGTGGAGGCTATTGCCAAAACATTTACACCCATATGGAGGATGAAAAACGGGTTTAGGATGACAAAGGAGAGTGACCACGTGGTGCTCTTTACTTTCGATAACCAAACTGATATGGAGCAAGTTCTTAATACAGAACCATGGAGCTTTGATAAGCACCTTATGGTTTTGCATAGGTACGACAAAGAGGTTGAGGTATCAGAGATTGATTTTAATACGGTGGCTTTCTGGATACAGGTACACGAACTACTAGTTCGGTTTCGAACAAGGGCTGTGGCAGAAAAGATCTGTGGCGCTGCTGGTGTGGTAGACAAAAACACAGAGGAATGTGACAGTATGGGAGATGGTTTTGTTCGAGTAAGAGTCAAGGTGGATATTTCAAAACCTTTATGCAGGGGCCGTGTGGTTTCTTTGGAGAATGGGAAGGAAATCTGGGTTTCGTTTAAGTGTGAGAGGCTGTCAAACCTGTGCTACTGGTGCGGCAATCTCACACACAACGACCGGGATTGCGAGGTGTGGATTGAGAGTGGTGGCACGTTACCATCTGAAGCCCAACAGTATGGTGCATGGATCAGAGCTTTACCATTTGTGCGATCAAAAAGAAGCTTCGTCTCTGTTCCGGGTTTCTACAAGCAAACGGCTACAAGTTCAAGTACACCGACTACAGCAAAGCAGCATGAAAAACCAAGGGTGATGATTCGGTGAGGGGGTCCGCTGCCGAAGATTATCAGGTCCGGTAAAGAGAAGGAGACACCAAATCAGGAAGGAAATAAATCTCCTGATTTTCAGGAGACAAATCCGGTAGAATCCATGCCTTTCCATATAGATTCACATGTGGATATTGAAGTCAATGCTGGTAATACGAATCAAATTAAAGGGAGTCTATCTGCTGAGTTGTTTGAAGAGAAATTAGAGGAGATTAATCGGGAATTGAGCAAATTTGACACGGCAGCTAAATTTCAGTCCAAATCAAACTCTCCCACGGGTAAGGAAAATATTTTGGAATCAATGACAATTAATGAAATTTACACGAAGGCCACTCAAGCACATGCAACACTATCATGCAGTAACCGTGCACCATTATCTGTTCTATCCAATACTTCACAACTTAACACAGGGAATATAGCTACCTGGAAACGTTAGTTGAGGTATACCACAGGCATAGATGTTATCATGGAAGATGCAATGGGTTCAAAGCGGAGTGCTCATCCTACTGGGGGTCAGCCAGAGTTACAAAAAAAAAAAAAAAAAAATTGTTTCTCGGGTTGGTAAAGGTGACAAAGAGAGATTGGCGGAGGCTGGTTCCCAGCCCCGCCAGAACCAATGAGTCTTTTATGTTGGAACTGTCGGGGGCTTGGGAACCAACGTACAAAAAATCAGCTTGCAGAAATAGTGTGGGCAAAAGATCCCTCCGTTGTGTTTTTAGCCGAGACATGGACAAATGAAGCTAGGCTAATTTTCATTCAAGATCGTTTAAAGTTTAAGCACAGATTTATTGCACCTAGGAGAAATAAATTAGGAGGTTTAGTGATGTACTGGAAGGAGGAGGTTGATTTAAATATAGAGACTTTTTCAAAGAACCATATTGATGTCACAATTTGCAAAAATAAGGAAGGGGAGTGGAGATTCATAGGTTTTTATGGAGAATCGGATACACAACTCAGACATGAAGCTTGGGCACGTTTGAGAAATCTGAAAACACGAAGTCATGCACCTTGGCTAAGTGCAGGAGATTTTAATGAAGTTACAAAGCAATTTGAAAAATTGGGTGGTAGGACTCGGCCTTATAGTCAGATGCAAGCTTTTAGAGATGTATTGGATGAGTGTGGTTTTATGGACCTTGGGTTTGTGGGATCAAAGTTCACATGGCATAAGCATTATGAAAATTTCAAAGTATGGGAGAGATTAGATAGGGCAGTGGCAAACAATGAGTGGTTTTCTTTGTTTCCGGATACACAGGTTCATCATCTTGATGTTACCACTTCAGATCATAAGCCCTTGTTAATCAATCCGGATGGAATGGACTGTAAGCAGTAGGGGCCTTTTCGTTTTGAGTAGATGTGGATGAGTGAACCAGGGTGTGGGGCAACAATTGAGGCAGTATGGCAGCAGGTAGGAGACGATCACAGGGGAGAGAGAGTGATAAAAAAAAAAGTGGATAAATGCGGGAAAAGCCTAATCAAATGGAGTAAGACTTGTTTCCGGAATGTGAGACGGGAGTTGGAACAAAAGAGGAAAAAACTAGCCCAGGCCGAGAGGGTAGCTTGTAGTGGGGGTTCGGTGTTACTAATGAAGAAATTGGAGAAAGAAATAAATGTACTTCTTGATAAAGAGGCACAAATGTGGGGGCAACGGGCTAAGGTGCAATGGCTGAAAGATGGGGACAGGAATACGAGGTTTTTTCATAGCAAAGCCTCACAACGAAGAAGGAAAAACTACATCAAGGGGTTGTATGATAATGAAGGCCAATGGTGCACTAATCCTAGCCGAATGGAGGAGATTGTGTTGGAGTTTTACCAGGCTCTTTTCACTTCCCAAAACTCGGAGAATTTTGATGAGATTTTGGCTCAAATACCCAGGGTTATAACAGATGATATGAACAATGAAATCACCTGAACCGGATGGAATGCCACCCATTTTCTACCAACATTATTGGTCTTTGGTGGGTAATGATGTGGTTGATGATATTCTGTATCTCCTTAATTCGGGTAATCTCCCTCCATCTTTATGTCATTCTTTCATAACTTTAATCCCTAAAGTTCATAGTCCTGAATATATTTCACAATATCGCCCTATAAGTCTCAGCAACGTTTTGTATAGAATTTTTTCAAAAGTTTTGGCAAACAGGTTGAAGAAAATTCTTCCCAACCTAGTGTCGGAACAACAAAGTGCTTTTGTGAAGGACAGATTGATTTCTGACAATATTATGGTGGCTTTCGAAACCCTCCATTATATGAGGAACCATAGTTCGGGGGAGACGGGGTATATGGCACTTAAACCGGACATGAGTAAGGCGGATGATAGGGTGGAGTGGTTGTATATGGAGAAATTGATGAAGAAGATGGGTTTTGGAGACACTTGGGTAAATCTAATGATGCAATGTATTTCAAGGGCTACTTATTCTGTTTTAATTAATGGAGAGCCACATGGTCACATCACACCTTCAAGGGGGCTGCGCCAAGGAGATCCTTTGTCTCCTTACTTATTCTTATTATGCACAGAAGGGTTTCATGGTTTGTTGAGAAAAGCAAAGGAGAATGGAGATATAAGGGGTGTTTCAATTTGTAGAAGTGCACCGAAGCTAACACACCTTCTTTTTGCAGATGACAGCCTTATTTTTTGCAGGGCAAAAATTAATGAGTGTGAGAAGCTTTTGGAGATCCTAGCCACTTATGAGCAAGCATCGGGGCAACAAATAAATAGAGATAAAACTACTCTATTTTTTAGCAAGTCCACTTCCCATCAAATGCAAGCTTCAATTCAAGCAGCCCTTGGAGTACCCGTGGTCAAGCAATATGAGAAGTACTTGGGATTGCCAAGTTTCATAGGGCGAAAAAAGAAGGATAGCTTTGCTAACATTAAGCAAAGAGTATGGAAAAAGCTCCAAGGGTGGGAAGGCAAGCTCTTGTCACAAGCGGGGAGAGAAATTTTAATTAAAGCAGTGGCTCAAGCTTTACCTACCTACACTATGTCATGTTTCAAACTACCGGTTACTCTTTCCCATGACATTGAAGCTCTTATTCGGAAATTTTTTTGGGGGCAGCAAGGAGATAGTCGAAAGGTGCATTGGGTAAGGTGGGAAGAGTTATATAAGCCAAAGGAGCAAGGAGGGATAATATTCAAGGACTTGTCCCGTTTTAATGATGCTTTGCTCGCTAAACAAACTTGGAGACTTCTACATGATAAATCCTCATTGTTTTATCGGATTTTTAAAGCGAGGCTTTTCCCAAATTGTTCAATCATGGAGGCCACTTGTCCAAGCTCGGCATCCTATGCATGGAAGAGTATTATTAAAGGGAGAGATGTGATTAAACGTGGGGCTATTTGGAGAATTGGAGATGGGAATTCAGCTCATATTTGGGGGGATAGGTGGCTGCCACAAAAACATTCAGCACTAGTTTTATCTCCACAGACAGATGTTTTGGCTAAAGCAAAAGTCCAAAGCTTGATTGATGAAGAACGAAGATGCTGGAAGACTGAGTAAATTGATGAAACCTTGCTGGAATTTGAGGTAACATTGGTGAAAAGCATTCCCCTTTGCCTCACTGAACAACCGGATGAACTAATTTGGCCTCATAGTGCAATGGAGCATACACAGTCAAGTCGGGTTATAAGTTTCTACAGATGGAATTTCAGAATCAACAACCGGGTCAGTCCGATCCTTTGATGCTCAAGCCACTATGGAAGGGGATATGGGGTCTTAACGTGCCAAGCAAAGTCAAAAATCTAGTTTGGCGAGCTATGAAAAACTCGCTCCCCACAAAGCAGAATTTAGTTAAAAGAAAGGTGTTAAATGATGACCGTTGTGATCATTGTAAGATGCTGCAAGAAGACACACTCCATGCTCTATACCTCTGTCCGAAGTTGGAGGAAATTTGGCTCTCAGTACAAGGTTGGAACTAGCGCAGTCTAAGGCAAATAAAGAGCTTTGTTGATCTTATGGGATGCATTTTGGCAGAGAACAGGGATCCGGACCTGTTTGCTATGGTTGTATGGGCTGTATGGAAGAGACGGAATGATATGAGGGTTGGGAAAAGAGGTGAAAATCTACCAAACTTGGTACAATTAGCTCGAAACAGGTTACAGGATTTTTTGCTGCATAATTATGCAGTAACAGCAGCTACGGATAGACCCCCAATGCAGTGGCAACCACCAGTGCACCAACAATACAAGATTAATTTTGATGGGGCACTTTTCAAGGATGAAAACCAGGCCGGAATAAGGGTGGTGATTAGGGACAGCAAGGGGGAGGTGATGGTCTCCTTGGCACAGCAACTTCCACTGCCTAGTACAGCTATTGAAGTTGAGGCCTTAGTAGCTAGGCGTGCAATGGAGTTGGCGTTGGAAACTGGTCTCAATAAGGGGGTGTTGGAGGGTGAGTCACAGATCCTCATGAACGCTCTGAAGTCAAACTCTCATAGCCTTGCACAATTCGGTCATATTATCAAGGATATACAATACTTAGCCTCTAAGTTCTCCATTATTTCTTTTTCTCATGTAAGGAGGCATTGTAATACTGTAGCTCACTCGATTGTGAGGCGGGCACTTTCTTTTTCGTCATTACAAGTCTGGATGGAAGATGTACCACCAGAGGTTGCAGATGTACTTCAGGCTAATTTTCATAGCCTTAGTTGAATAAAAATCTTCTGATGTGGATTCTCAAAAAAAAAAAAAAAAAAAAAAAAAAAAAAAAAAAAAAAAAAAAAAAGATATAGAATGAATTTTGAAGAGAAACCTTTTCCCAAACTTTGGTACATGACCCAAGACTGTGAGAGAGAAAAGTAAATATATTTTACTAAAGGAGAAGAAAGTTGATTAAAAAATACACAAAAAAAGAACATATGACCATACCTTGTCGTAGATAGAACTGTACTATAGCAAATGCCAAATATTTTTGGCATTTGACACATTTCATGATGGTTGGTTTTGGTATTTGGTGTGCCAAATGAAAAAAATTTAGCATTTGGCCCACTTGATGCCAATAGTCTTTGGCTCTAACCACTATTAATAGAAAAATAACATGTTTCCTATCATTTATTGGTGATTGGAGATGCCCTAACATGTTTGGAGTGAAATTTGTCTCTTTTATAGCACTGGTATACGGAGTTGTAAAACTCTAAATATCCTATATTTTAGTCTCAAACCACAAAAATCGGCATTATCCAGCATGCAAGTTGTTAAAAATTTTACAATCTAGTTACAGTAACATCTTAACGTCTTACTTGTAAGACAATACTGAAGCAGGTTGTATAATTTTAAATTAGTTTTTCCTCTCTTACATGCTTTTATCCTCACACTCTCTTTCTCTCTTCGTCTCCCACTTTATCTCACTTCTTTGTAGCCTTCAATCCTCTCTCTCTCTCTCTCTCTCTCTCTCTCTCTCTCTCTCTCTCTCTCACAACTTGCCACCAGAGCTGGGTTGGATTGTTTTGCATGGAGATCAGCGTGGTGGTGTAGTTAAGATCGTATGTTTAAGATTAGTGTGGTGGAGATTAGATCAGCATGTTTTTTCCGACTTATTAGATTGGCGAGATCATCAATGGTGGGTCGTGATGTTTTTTTTTTTTTTTTTTTGGGTGGAGGTGGTTTTTGGTGATTTCTTTGTGTGTGTTTGTGTGTGTGTGTGTTCTTTTTTTGGGTGGTTGGCATGGTGGTGGCGTGGTGATGACTATTGTATTGTGGTAGTAGTTGTTGATTGGTGTCTTGTGGGTTTGCTAGGATGTGAGCGGTGGTGGCAGTGTGATGTTGTGGTTGTTGGTTGTTGGTTTCTTAAAAGAGAGAGAGAGAGAGAGAGAGAGAGAGAGAGAGAGAGAGAGAGAGAGAGAGAGTAAAAAAAGAATATTTAAATAAAGTGACAAAAAAATAAAGTTTGGGATGCTGGGTGTATTGTAAAGTGATATGGTATATGTAAAGTTATGATTTACAACTATGTTTTTATGTTGGCTTTAATTCTGTGTCAAATTTAATTGTATTTTTTTGTTCAATCATTTCCCTGTATTTATTGTGGGATTTAATGTAAGGGTTGTGTGTGAGAGTTTGGTGAAGATCTGTGAAGAAAGAGATTTCACAACTAGCTTGCGAGTGATAACCCACAAAAGGTCATGTGAGAAGTACATACTGGAATTTGGAGAATCTCATGCCAGGCTGGATTTCGCGAGTCACTTCATGACTCAGGCCAAGTTGCAACTCACCAACGAAACTCATTGCCTAGAGCTTTTTAAAGTGTGTTTATCTCATACTTTTACCAACACTATATAAACCTTCATTACCCATGAAATTGTAAGGAGTTTTTCCAAGGAACTTTTGAGAGAGAAAACCCTAACTACATACTTGAGAGTTAGAGATTGTATACCCACAATCATCTACACCATTTCTCTAAAGTTTGCCTCTACTCCTACTTCTCCATCTACACATCCTTGAGAGGTTCTTAATCCAAACACTTACCTTACCCAATCTGAGTTTTGAGAGAAGTGTTGGTGCATATGGGAAGCATTGGAATAAGCCATTAATTGGTGGATGCAATTTGGAGCTAATTGCGAGCTCTGAATAACTAGTGAAGACATGGCTCCGTGAAGCCCGTTAGTAGCTGGAACTTGGAGGGTTTAAGTACATTGGGTAGATTACGCTTCGAGGGTCCTTTTAATATTCGTATACTCCAACTTTATTCACTAATGGATCAATTTCAGCTTAAAGGGCTGTAGAGAGGTTTTTCACTGAGTACTTTGATTTCTTCTTCAATAACACATCTTGGTGTTATCTTGTGTTCGCATCTCTTTTTCCTAATCTTCAAGCTTTACATTTATTGTTTATTGTACATGCTTATGCCTTAGAGTGGTGTTCTGGCTTTATTATGATTCATTTACTCTTGTTCTGCACTTAGCTAAGTTAGAGTAAAAGTAATTAAGCAAAAATTTAAATCTTAGGGGAGGGTCTAAATTAGCTATAGTATTTTACACTATTTGAGCTTTCAATTGGTATCAAAGTGGGTACACTTTTTGTGTGATCCTTAACCCCATTTGAGATGGATAGATCTCAATAACTCAATGCACCTCCTTTCTTTGATGGGAGTAACTATGTGTTTTCGAAAGTATGTATGCATGCTTTTCTATGTGCCATTAATGAGACCGTTTGGGACTCTATTGATAATGGTTAGGTGAGACCAACAACACCCAAGGCCAAATGGGACAAGGCTGCCCTTGCTTTGGCAAATGCCAATAACAAAGCTAATAATGCAATTTTTTGTGGTGTTTCAACTGATGAATTTTATAGAATCTCTCATGTTAAGACTGCTCAAGAGGCATGGAAAATTTTTGAGACCACCTATGAGAGAACCGAGAAGGTCAAGGACACCAAGTTGCATATGCTCACTACCCGGTTTGAGGAAGTGAAGATGAGTGAAGATGAGTTGTTCGACTCATTCTGTGGTAGATTTAATGAGATTTTTATTGCCAAGCTTAATCTTGGAGAAAAGATTGAGGACCCCAAAGTAGTAAGGAAAGTCCTAAGATCCTTGCTCGAAAGTTTCCGAGCCAAAGTCATTGCCATTGATGAGAGCAAAGACTTGGATGAGATCAAGATTCAAGAACTTGTCGGTTCTCTTCAAACTTATGAGCTCGGCTTGCTTTCTCACAAGTCTAGCAAGTTGCTTGCTTTCAAAACTATAAATGAGAGAACCGGTGAATCCTCGAATGAGGATGATGTTAAGAAAGAGGTGGCTTATCTTGCAAAGAACTTCCGTAAATTTTTGAAGATGAAGAACAATTGGAATTCATTTGGCAAAGGAAATTTTTATCCTTCAAGAATGACAAGAAATACTTCAAGAAGAAGGATGCAAAAGAGTTATCACCATCCCAAGGCATTGTTTGCTATGAATGCAATGGGTATGGGCATTTGAAGAAGGAGTGCTCGAACTATTTGAGAGGGAAGGGTAAGGTGCTAACAACCACCTTTAGTGATTCGGAGAGCTCAAGCTTAGACTCTAAAGATGGATGTGATGGTGACAGTAACTACTCTGCATTTATGGCAATTACCTTGGTTGATTCAAAAGATGAATTGAGAGAATTGAATAAGGACCTTGGTGAGCACACTGATGTTGAAGAAGATGAAGTTTCAGATGATGAGGAAGAATATCTTTATGAAGGTGAAAGGAAACTTTAAGTTGTTTATGATGCATTGCTTAAGGATTGTGGCAAGTATGCCAAAATTGCTAAGAGTGCGGTGAAGAAGATGAAGAGAATTGAAGAAGTCCATAAATTCACTCTTGTACAACTCAAGGATGCCAAATGTAAAGTCGAGAATTTGAAAGAGTTGACGAATTCTTAATTAAAGATCAAATTCCTCAAAGTAGAAGTGATTCAAGCTAATGTTAAAGTAGAGCGCATCACAACCAAGAAGTGTGATAACATTCTTTCATCTCAAAAGGCTTTTTCAAACAAAACTGGATTGGGTTACACCAGTGAAGGAAGTTCAAGTGAAGAACCAAGAAGGGAGATGAATTTTGTATAGGCAAAGGTTGTGGAAAAGCCCAAAATTGAGACCCTTATTGTTGATAAGATGGCCATTGAGTCAAAATCAAAGGCAAAAGGAAAGTCATTGCCTAAGAGTCAAAGGGGACCTTAAGTGAAGCACTTTTGCCATCATTGTGGTATACGTGGGCACACAAGACCAAATTGCTTCAAGCTTCATAGCAAAGAACCAAGATGATATGGTATGCAAGTTGAAAAGGTCCATTTATGGACTTAAGCAAGCATCTAGGTCATGGAACATCAGATTTGATTAAGCAATTAAGTCATTTGGTTTTGAACAAAATCTTGATGAACCATGTGTGTACAAAAGACATCGAGATAAAGTAGTAATGTTCCTAGTGCTTTATGTTGATGATATTCTACTCATTGGGAATGATGTAGGGGTAATGTCATCAGTAAAGGTTTGGTTGTCAAGCCAATTTGATATGAAGGACTTAGGTGAGGCTAACTTTATTCTAGGGATCAATATTTGGCAAGATCACAAGAATAAGATGTTAGGCTTATCACAAGTTGGATATATAGATAAGGTTCTAGAACGGTTTAGCATGCAAAACTCCAAGAAGGGATTACTTCCTTTCAGACATGGAGTTCCTCTGTCTGATGACCAAAGGCCTAAGACTCAAGAGGAAGAAAATATGATGAGACAAGTTCTTTATGCTTCTGCAGTAGGAAGTCTCATGTATGCCATGCTTTGTACTAGACCAGATATCTGTTATTCAATTGGCATGGTCAGCTGATATCAATCAAATCCAGGACCAAAACATTGGCAAGTTGTAAAGCATATTCTCAAGTATCTTCGGAGAACAAAAGATTATATGCTTGTTTACCGGTGTGAGGATTTGATTCCCATTAGCTATACAGATTCAAACTTTCAATTGAATCTAGATTTCAGAAAATCCACTTCAGGATGTGTTTTCACCTTGGGAGGTGGAGCCATAACTTGGAGGAGTGTTAAGCAATCTTGTATTGCGGACTCCATCATGGAAGTTGAGTACGTTGCTGCTTTTAAAGCAACAAAAGAAGTTGTATGGCTCGAGAAATTCCTTTTTGATCTTGGTGTAATGAGAATGGAGCAAGTTCCCATCACATTATTTTGCGACAATAGTGGAGCAGTTGCACAATCCAAAGATCCAAGAAATCATAAGAAAGGAAAGCACATTGAGAGAAAGTACCACATCATTCGAGACAATGTTGCTTGTGGAGATGTAGTGGTGGCAAAGATTGAAAGTGCAAATAATCTAGCAGATCCCTTTACCAAAGCCTTGCCTCAAAGGACTTTCAAGTCATATTTGGAAGGAATGGGAGTTAAATTAGTGCACAATAGTCTTTAGGGCAAGTGGGAGATTTTTAGGATTAGTGCCCTTAAATCCTATTGTATGATGCGATGTACGTTATTATATATGACATTATGTATGACTTAATGTTGTGATTAATAAAGTTGTTTTATTATTATCTAAAATAATGGTAACATGAATATTCAGACATTATCATATAGTCCATAAGATGCATAGTATGTGATTTATGTGAAAAGTCACAGAAGATATAAATCACAAGTTCTTTGTAAACACAGAATTTTAGTTCGTAGTCGGTGATGAAATTGGGCATTTTATCTGCGAAGACTATAACATATCAACTAAGATGATTTGTCTTGATCATAGAAGTGGAGACTTCTAGTTGATATGTTGATATGTTTTAAGAGTTAAGACATATTGAACTAGACCGCTATGAGACTTATTATTCTCCTAACGACTGTCAAATGAATAATAAATCTCACGACTTCTATTTATATGAACTCTTAATCCTGAGAGAATAATGGACCTAAATATGGAGTGTAAGTTGCTTTGATATATCAAGAGTGAGATCTAAAGTAATGGACAAAACCTCAATATGTTGGGCAGGCACATTTGGTGTTAATGGAACAAAATCTCTTAACGGAGATATAAAATATTCCCTTGAGATAAGTTAAATGGGTTCAGTTATTCAGAGAGTTAGGCCTAACCACTTTGGTAAGAAATTACTAAAGTATATATTTATGAAATTAGATTTCATAAATATATGATGAATAACTTTAAAGAATTAAACCGGGTACTCAAGGATTAAGATGTAGTAATCTACAAAGTGGCAGTCTTCATTCATGACTTTGTATTATTACGAATATTTTATGAAGGGCTTGCATGTATAATAAAGTCTTGGAATATAATTTATTAATAAGGCCTAGAGTAAAATTATATTTATATAGTGGTATTAAATATAATTAATGGTAACTTTGGACTTGTCAAGAGTTGACAGAAAAGCTCAAGGCCCATTGGAGTTGGTGTCTTATTGATCCATTTTGATCCTACTCCAAGCCACATACTAAAGCCCAATTGGAAAGGCCCAATAGGCCAGCCCAATTAGATAATTAGTTAAATATAAAGGGAGAAACATACAGAATTTTATTTTAAGAGAGACATAATTGTGAAATGGTGAGTATATGTGAGTGAAACCACTTGATTATTCTCCCTTGGAAACTAATTGAGAGACCACACTTCTTGGGCGTAAGGTGGAATTGGATTGAACATTAAAAGTGTTCCCAAGTACTTCTAATCTTTTGTTTTGAATTTCACCGCACCAAGGTACGCTATCTTGTTCTTAAATTCTGAAATTTACATAGTGCATGTTATCAATTATGAATGAAATAGATCCATATTTGTTGCTTCCGCTGTGTGTTTTGTATGAGATACAAAACTAGATTTTCCAACAGTTTGCACATTAGATTAGAAGAAATGTCCAAGTCTACGTTAATGACATGCTAGTAAAAAGCCAAAGGGAGGATGACCATTTGGACAATCTCAAGGAGACCTTTGACACCCTCTGCTCTTACAACATGAAACTCAATCCGAGCAAGTGTGCATTTGGGGTGACGACTGGAAAGTTTCTGGGGTTCACGGTGTCTCAAAGAGGTATCAAAGTCAACCCAGACAAGATCCGGGCCATACTAGAGATGGAACCGCCAAGGAACGTGAAAGAAGTACAAAGCCTTAATGGCAAGGTAGCCACGCTGAATAGGTTCGTGTCAAAGGCAACGGACAAGTGTCTACCTTTCTTCCGTACACTGAAGAAATCTTTTGAGTGGACGGTTAAGTGTCAACAAGAATTTGTAGATCTGAAGGCCTATCTTTCTTCCCCACCGTTGGTATGTCCCTCCAAACCGAGGGAAGAATTATTCCTCTACTTGGCTGTGTCCCTGACTATAGTCAGGACTGCCTTAGTCAGGGAAGAAGACAGGGTACAGAAGCCAAGTACTTTGAGGCACGGAGGAAAGGTACCCATCGATGGAGAAGCTCACCTTCGCTTTAGTTATCACAGTTCGTAAGTTCAAGCCCTACTTCCAGGCCCATATTGTAGTCGTCATGACTAACAAGCCTCTACGATGAGCAATGAGTAATCCCAAAGCCGCCAGACGAATGGAACTATGGGCAATAGAATTGAGTGAATTTGATGTACAATACCGCCCCTGTACTTCCCTAAAGGGACAAGCGGTCACCGACTTTATTGCAAAGTTCACCAATATGAAAGGCCAGGGAGCAGAAGAACATCCTCAGTGGATAATCCATACGAACAGGTCGTCTAATAGGTAGGCTAGCAAAGCCAGTGTAGTACTTCATTCCCCAGAAGGGGATGAGATCAAATGCATGGTTTGATTGCATAGTATGGAGCTTTAGTAGCAGGGCTAGACCTCGCCAAAGCCGCTGTTGCAACAAGTGTGATCATACATTGTGACTCTTAGGTGGTCACCAGTCAGGTGAATGGTGACTACGAATGTAAAGGGGAAAGGATGAAGAAGTTGATAGTTTTTAGACCCCTTAAACAATTGATTTAACCTAGGTAATTAGCCAAGTTGTTGCTTAGTCCAATTAAACAAGTCTAGGTTATCACAATAATAAAGATCAAATCATGCAAAGCAACGGAAAATAAATAACACAAGATATGATCATCCAGGAAACCAAACCGGTAAAAAACCTGGGGAGGATTTGACCTAGTTATCCTCAAGGTAAACTTGAATCCACTATCTTGAAAGAATCGAAATTCATACAATAAGACTTACAAGCCCCCACGCTCGACTTCTTATTGCTACCAACCAGTAGAACTTACTGACACGACCACGTGCAAGCTCCAAATCCACGGACTCCTTCTTTCTTGGATTCACCACCAGATACAAACACACCCACTTGTGTTTTCTTTAAGCTTCAATGGCAGCAACTGAATTGATCATCAAGGCGTAGATAAATCTTCTCCTTGAAAACCCTAAGTTTGTGTAAAGGAAAGCTCCTCTAGATCTCATAAGAGATTTACACAAACCGCAATTATGAACAACATTAAAACGTGGCTAGGGTTTGCCTTTTATACTTAGGATAAATAAGAAACCCTAAAAACGTTTTAAAACAACTAGGGCTGAGTTGGAAAATTCTGCAGAAAAACATTCTGCCCGAGCTTCGATCGATCGAGCCTGTCTTTCAATCGATCGAGCCAGGCCGAAAGGCACAATGCTTTCCTACTTTAACTCGATTCCAACTTTACATAAAATCACGACTTTGAGCTAGACTAAAACACTTTTAAACACATTGTTTTGATCATGGTTTGCCAACAATACAAATTAGAGTTCTAAATACATAAAATCCTAAGACTTTAGAACCTAACAGAAGTATCTAGAGCAGGTGAGGAAATGAGTAAGTGAGTTGTAGGCCAAGTTTGTCCAAATCCCTAGGGAATAGAACGAGCAAGTTGATCGCCTTGCTAAAGCCACATCAGCAAAACATATGCTTATCCCCAGTAAGGTACTATCTTTTGTCCAGTTTTCACCTTTGATAGATGACGTCGGGGTGCAGGAAATAAATTCAAGAAGCGATTGGACTACACCCATAATTTCTTATTTAAAAAATGGCACACTACCTAATTATAAGGAAGTTGCGAGAAAGCTAAAGGTTCAGGCAACACGATTCGTTCTGATAAAGGATGTCTTGTACAAGAGAGGCTTCTCTTGCCTATACCTAAGATGCTTAGGCCTTGAAGAAGCAGACTATGTCATGAGAGAAGTCCATGAAGGGATCTGCGGGAACCACTTAGGATCACGATCTTTGGTGCATAAACTAATTCAGGCTGGATACAATTGGCTTACTATGCAGAAAGATGCACAGGCTTATGTCAAAGCTTGCGACAAATGTCAAAGGTTTGGCCACGTCGTTAAATAGCCAGTAGAAGAGCTCACTCCAATGACGGCCTCATGTCCTTTTACTCAATGGTGGTTGGACATTATGGGCCAATTCCCAATAGCAATGAGACAGTTGAAGTTCCTAATGGTTGGCATAGATTACTTTACCAAATGGGTGGAAGCTGAAGCCTTGGCCACCATCACAAAGAAGAATATATGAAGCTTAGTATGGAGGAATATCATCTGTAGGTATGGCATACCTAGAGTACTGATCTTAGATAACAGGAAGTAGTTTGACAATGACTTGTTCAGAGATTTTTGCTTGCAGTTGGGAATCAAGAATCACTATTCTTCACTAGCCCACCCTTAGGCTAACCAACAAGTCAAGGTAATAAACTGATCTTTGCTCAAAATCATCAAGACTTGGCTCAAGGGGACAAAAGGTATATGGCCGGAAGAATTGCCAAGCGTTCACTAGGCGTATAGGACGACAGCGAGGCTGTCATCCTAGTTGAGGTCGAACTCACGAGCCATAAAGTGGGAAACCATGACGAGAATAAGAATGATGAAGTTATGCATTTGTAGCTTGACTTGGTGGATGAAGTTAAAGTAACAGCCGAACAAAGATTAGCGCGGTACTAGAATCTCATGGCCAAGCACTATGTAAGGTTGAATTTAATCAACCATCTTGTTGGCTTTATTCCGTACCCAATTTGTTTGTAATTTAGCAATTAGTAACCTTATGTTTAGGTGGTAATCATGAAAGGGTAGTGTGTAAGAGAGTGTGAAGAAATGCTCAAGACTGTACAGTGAAATAAGGACTCGCGGCTGGATCTCGCAGGTGGCTCGCAGCTTGCAAGCCGCCAGAAGATGCACACGAGTGAAGCATGCAAAGAAGCTAAACCGTCATGCTAGCTGTAGTACTACAGGACAAAAAGCCCAGAGTGGCCATTCAGTTAGCTCACAGCTTGGACTCACGATTCAGTCAAGTCACGAGGCCATGTCTCTAGTTCACTTTGTTATGGAAAAACTGACTCTTCGCATTCCTTTCTCACTCTAGTATAAATACCCCTTATACCCACGAAATATAGAGAGCTTCTAGAGAGAATTTTGAGAGAGAAACCCTAGAGAAAAACAAGATTGACTCATCTGCAATCTTTACACAGTGACTCTTTAAATTCCTTAACTCTCACCTTCTCCATTGTTACATCCTTGAGAGGTACATTAGCCAAAACCTTTTCTCATCTTATCCATATCCATGAGAAGGCTATTTTGGTGCTTGGAAAGCAGTTAGGAAGGGATTAATTCATATTGGTTGATGCTATGGGTTATAGCAGAATCCGGCAAGCTAAAGAAGAAATAGGTTCGGCGTAACCTCGTTGGAGTAGGAGCTTGGAGGGCTTAGGTACACTAGGTAGATTAGACTTAGAGAGTCTTCTGCTATTCATGTATCCCAACTTGATTCTTTAGTGGATTATTGATCGCTTAGAGGGCAGCGGAGAGGTTTTACGCTGAGGGCTTCGGTTTCCTCTTCAATAACACATCGCTGTATTGTCCTTGTGTTTGCATCTCTCTTCATTAATTTTTTTCATTTAATTTCTGCTGTGGATGTGATTTTATTTAGTGTGTTTAGATTATGTTATCAATTCTATTTTAGCTTATTCACATTTTCCGCACGTACATTGTTTGTTGATAAGCTTGAGTTGGTAATTTGTATATTATGGGTCTAAACGTTCATAGGTGTTTTATACACATTTTGAACATTCACACTACAACTCAAGAGTCAGACACAAAGATTTTTAGGTTGGAGATTTCGTCTTGAGAAAGGTGACAGGCGCTACAAGAGATCTCTTCCAAGGAAAGCTAGGACCTAATTGGGAAGGACCCTATAGGATCGCTTCATGGTAAAGGAAGGGAACCTACCACCTAGAGATACTAGACTAGCAAAAGTTGCACCACCCATGGAACACAGAGCACTTGAAAAAAATACTACCAATAGACAATGGCACGAAGAACAACACTCCTCATTTCCAGTTTACTTCCTTTTGGTTAAATTTTTGCTATCTACAGTACTTTTTAAGCCATAATAGCAACTTTTTATTCTTTCAAGGACATTTTTTTTTTACTTACTGCGCAATTATCATAATAAGAGGAGTTATCTAAATATGACTTGTGTATATATGTGCCTCTACAAAATTGTATCCATTATTAAGTCCACATGTGGACGAATCTACTATTTAAAGTCCACAAGTGGACGAGTCCATTATTGCGTCCATAAGTGGATGAGTTCATCTCATGGGAATGCAATTAAGTCCACAAATGGATGAGTTCATTATAAAGTCCACACGTGGACGAATCTACTATTTAAGTCCACAAATGGACGAGTTCATTATTGAGTCCACAAGTGGATGAGTTCATCCCATGGGGATGCCTTGAAATTATTAAGTCCACAAGTGGACAAGTTCATTATAAAGTCCACACATGGACGAATCTATTATTTAAGTCTACAAGTGGATGAGTTCATTATTGATCCACAAGTTGAAGAGTTCACCCAATGGGGATGCTCTAAATTCATTAAATCCACAAGTGGATGAGTTTATTATTAGGTCCTCAAATAGGATGAGTTCATTGTTAAGTCTATAGGTGGATGAGTCCACCAAAGTAGATGGGTTCATCTCAAATATCCTCCAAGCATTAGGAGCAATTTGGCCAATTGGCGGTGTAGTGCCGTCAATGCAAACCTCAGTCCTACCATGAACGTGGCATCATACATGCCGACGTCCACGATCTTCCCCAAGTAGCACCTTTCAAACTTCCTGGGTAGACGGATTGGGATATTGTTAAGGATTTGATAACGGTCTCTTAAGTTCATAAAAATGTTGGTCATTATCATCGTCTTGAAATCATTAATGGTCCACATCTTAGGAAGAATGAAGGGACGAGTGTGACTGTCCTCTGGGCTTTCCAAATCTCCTCCCTCAGGAGCCGTCTTGTCACCCTAACCTCCATCTTCGTCATCTTCTTCCCCGTACTCTTCGTCCTCTTCTCCCTCACCACATTTATCCTCACCTTCCTCTACATCCTCTGCTTCCTCTCCATCATAACTTTCCCTTTCGTCATTAGGGGAATTGGCAGATGATTCCCTCTCTGATGACTAGGAAAAGCCCTCTTCAGGCTCATGACCTGATGGGAAGACTTCGTCGTAGCTCGCTTCCTCACGGATTGATGACTATTCACTCATCGCTTCTCTATCACCTGACATCTATTCGCCTACAAGTGATGAAGTAAACTAAGAACCTATTTGACGGGTCTCTCTATAGAAGTGACGACTAACCACAAAAGCAGAAGTAAAAAGAAATGAAAGGAAGAAGACTTACAAGATTAATTGACGACTTAAGAGATGATGGGGTTCTCAAGCTAACGGCAGCAAAGATAACGGGATTACAACTCTTTCTCTTAAGGTTTGGAAAGATGAAATAAGGAAAAATGAGAGGAGGAGAGGAGATATTTATAGGATGAAAATATAAAGGCAACGAAGCGACGCTTTTGTCCAAAAACGAGGCCAACCAGCTTGTGCTTCGTATCCCAGCATTTAATGATAAACTCGTCCATGTATGAGGAAGCCGATGGTCCCAATTAACTCATCAGCTTTTGTTGTGTATTCAGAGAAACAAAAACAACGATATCATAAGCGACGACACCATCTTAACACCCAGCGATGTCTGTGTGAGACAACAAGGAAGCTGACGTGGAGAAAGAGGCTATTGACGGGTCCAGCATGGCCTTGCTTGGCCTCCACGAATGTGTATATAAGGAAACATCTTACACTCCATGATTAACCTTAATCAAGAGGATTCCTACAAGGAAAGGATCCTGCAAAATATACGTATTAATGAGGATCTTTCCTATAAGGAAAGACCCTCTCTACCAAGAAACAGATGTCAATTCCACGCTACTATAAAAACCCCAAAACCCCTAAGAATCAAGGTACACATAATTTTACCCCAACTCTAGCACTCTAGAGTGTGAAAGTTCTCTAACTTAACCTTCGGAGGGTATTTGGTCGGTACCACAATGGTACTCTTTGCAAGGTCTTCTTTGTTTCTGTTTCGCAGGTTCTGTCTAGAGTACGTGAGGACCATGCGGCTTACTGATGATTTTTGGCATTATCAGACATGTTGATTATTAGCTTTGCACATTCAAATTTGTATTGTTGAGTTTTCAAACACTATTATGTAAATGCAAAGTAACATTGTTTTATAGAATCTTGTGCGCTTGCTGTGAAGCTTTGAATTGCTTAATTTTGATTTAACCTTGGAGTGTTTATAATCTTAAATATATTTTATTCTAATGCTACTTTTGGAAATGCATAGAAAATACTTGTGAAATTATATGTTATAAATTTTGAAGTGATGTTAAACTATTTATATGCATGTTGTGCAGTCGTAAGGGTGATTTGTCAGATCGAAAAATGCATCATGCCTCTATTGGACCCATGGAATGACAAGTCAAGGAGCTCTTCCATTGGATTGTGCCCCGCCAAACCCAAACTATCACAATCCCACCTACACCATATCTAATTAATAACTATTTTCAATTCCAGTGTTAAACCAAAACATTGTTGCTATTGTATAGCCATAACATTGTTTTTGCATTTTATTGTTGCTATTGTATAATCAAATCACTTAGCAAGTTGTTACATCTTTATGTTTTTTATTATTAATTTTGAAGTTAAAAAATGTATTGTAGTCATTTTTAAAAAAAATTTAAGGTTTTATGAGTATTTTTGTTATTTGGAGGTTTAAGAGATATTTTGATAATTTTTCAATCATTTTATATGTTAATGAGCGAATTTTGGTCATATTTAAGGCTTTGTGGTATTTTTTTTTTTTTTTTTTTCATTTCATAGATTTTAGGACTATTTTTGAACATCTTTAATTTCTATGGTATTTTTGTAAATTTTAAGGTTTGTGCTTATTTTGGGACGATTCATTGTTAAAATTTTAATTATTACTAAAAAAACCAAATATTAGAATGTTTGGTTCTTAGTTTCTTTATATTTAGTTCCCAAAGAATCATACTATATATAAAGTGTTTTTGGCAAGCATTTAAGCGCATATTGAAAGTTTATGAGTGATTTCATCAAAGCCCGTTGCACTTAAAAGTTGTGCGAGATCGTGATTCATTTTCTATATCATATTTATTTAATTTCTCATGTTTGCTTAAGGATATATATATATATATATATATATTTATTTATTTGAAATAGAATGATGAAACATATTTTGAACCACTTTCCCTTCAAGCTCATTATAAAAAAATAAATAATCCCTATGAATTAGTCTCTGACTCATTCTACGCTTCTTCTCTCTGTAAACTTCTTCTCTTCCAAAGCCATGACTACTAAACAAAACCCTAAGCAAGACACCCACAAAAGAAAAAACAAGGTATTTCAATTCCGACCACTCTCAGCACTGGCCACTACAAAAAAAAAAAAAAAAAAAAGACCTATTGCGGCGGGCCAAAAACCGCCGCTAAAGGTACATTTGACCTTTAACGGCGGGTGCTATTGCGGCGAGTGATCCTGCCACCGTTGCGGTGCCACTATAAACCTATTGCGGTAGTTAAAAAAAGCGCTACTATTGATACAACTTTTAGCGGCGGTTTTGGTTTATTGTGGCGGGCATAAAATCGCCATCATACGACGTTCAAATTCATGTCAACTGACTTTTAGTGGCGGCTTATGCCCCCCGCTATTAGTGTCCACCTTTAACGGCGGGCGCACTGTGCCGCTATAGGCAATAATGTAAAACGGACTAATTGCCCCTTTTAGTGGTGGGCTATAAGCGCCGCTATAGGGTTTTATTTAAACCGTACAAATGTGCACCTATTGTGTCGCTTTTTGACCCACCGCTATACGTTTGAAACCACACAATATCATCTGAGGCAATAGTAGAGCTCATTGCACAGTAACTATGATTAGCAATACAAACTAACTATTAGGACAAACACAATCCATCATAATCTATGATCATTGATAGACCCACCACCATTATCCAACAATCATGATAACTAACGAATAGCAAAGTGGTGGTAAAAAGAGCATCTTAGTGGTCAGAATTCTCATTAAAACAGAAGAGTAATCTGACCCCAACCACAGTAGAGGAAGAGGAAATCAATAACAGAGTAGAGGCTAGCTGCACTCATTCTGGATCAGGTGAACCACCAGGGACCAGCTGCATTCCAACAAAAGTATTAGAAAGGAAATTTAGATATTTAAACCATATATTTCCCATTTTTCACATTATGGCTCCATTTAAATTTAATCAAAATAGGCAAATAAGCAGCTAAGTAAAGGCTTGCAGAAAGTAGTTTAAAAAGCATACGGTTTACACTTTAAGATGAAATGTTTGGGATGTTGAAATTCATTCTTTGTATCAATGATAGAGGAAATACATTCCGCAAACTTGAAAACTAAACTAAACTACTCAAGCATAATGAATAAAAAAACCATTGTATCTCACTTACAATGGCAATGTTGTTTCCATTTAGTAAAATCTGATCAAGCTTTGTTATCCGTCTCCCTTCAGCAGTGATGTCACTGTGAGATTGCAAGAAAAAGAATTACAAATAATGAGGCAAGAAGAAACTATCACAAGTTGGAAAATTCTCAACCTCAATAACTTTGCAATATGAACTTTATGGAAGCTAGTGATATGGTTGTCAAATTGCCAACTTGGTTAAGATAAAGTTGTCAGGAGCAAGGAATGCTTATAAAGAAATATGTATCGCATTCTTTCACTTTTGATACACAAACATTGACTTGCATTACAGACCTAGACTTGATGGAGAGGAAGATATGCAGATATATAAAATATTATTCTCCAAACACTTAAACCACCCTTAAACACACCCTGATTGTTCTACCATTTAACATGATTCCTCTCACTACATTGCACCTAGCTAAGTTTAGTCCAAGTTCAAAAGGGTCAAAACAACCCAAGATTAGAATAGAGAGCATAACTACAGCAATAGTATTTAAAGGCATAATGGCAATAATGTAGATTGCAACCAAGACCAAAATATCTTTTCTCAATGTCAACAATTGTGTGTTTACAACAGACAAGCTATCCAAGTCCAACACCATGTTCCTTAATCAAAAACACCTCGCCCCCCCCTCCCCCCCCCCCCCCCCCCCCCCCCCCCTCGCACGACACGCTTTTACTACCTAAAAAACGTAAAGGCATGATGGCAATTATGAAAATGCAACCTGACCAAATCCTTTTCTAAATGTCAACAACTCACAATTGTGTTTATATCAGACACGCTAGCTAGCTAGCTTGTAGTAACTTGTTGCTCAATCTAAAAAAATAATAATAATAATAATAAAATAAAAAAAAACACACTCTCCAATTCATTAATTTAAAAAAATGGAATCCAAGGAAAATTTCACTTTAATTAACAATAATTAATAAGTTAAGTACACAAACTTTTTTTCATTAATAATCTATCATTAAGAACACCATTTGGGCTCACCCACCAGGGACTGAGCTAGGAGTTCATATTGACATATTAATTCAAATATCTTAAAAATTATATGGATTTTGACCAATATTATATAAAGAAATATCTCTCTCTATATTTATTATATTTTCAATTAATTATGATGTCAGCATGGTTCAACTTTGATTTGACCTCGGTCTAATTTCAAAAATCTTAATCCTTCCTTTTTACAGTTTATTGAGCTGTTCAGGTCTGAAAATAACAATAAGATGAATACTTCTGCAAAATTTTTTGACAAAAGAAAAAGAAAAAGAAAAAAGGAGTGCAAGATTTTTTTTTTTGGTAAAAAAACATAACATTTTTATTGTTTTTGTGAGTAAAACTAAGAAGAGAGAGTGAGGAAGAGAGAGAAGGGAGAAGTTGTATTGATGTAGCCATATAGGATTGGGAAAATATAAGATAAGGCACTGGAATTTTTTTTTTTTTTTTTTTTTTTTTTTAAGTGTGTATAAGAACAATTCCAAATAGGAGTAAAAAAAAAATAGAAGAAAAAAAGAGAGGAAAGTGAAATTAGGTTCCCAAATTGAAATGCAGAAGGAATTTTAAACTTTTTTTTACCAACTACTTTCCCACCTTCACGTCTCTTCAATTGTTTAGATTATTTTAAAATTATAAAATAGGTTGACTCATATTGGATTGTCTACATTATTTCCCTTAAATATTAATAACTTAAAAATACTTACATTGCAAGTCCTACTCCTATTTTTAGATAAACAACTACAAATTTAATTACTACTGCTCCAAGTTTGTTAACCATTTCTTTATTTTTTATATATATTGTTCATATTACATATGATTTTTAGGTATTGAGAATAATTATTAATGTCATCTTTAGCATAAATTTTAGGTATAACAAATTATTAGTGATAGAAAAAAAAAAATCAAATTATATTGGATTTGGACTTATCATTATTGGTATTAGTATTTTTTTTTTTCCTCTTAAATTGTAACTATTATCAAATCTCAAGCTCTTGGCTATCACAATATCTCAGTACATGTGATAGATTTTATTACTTTGTAAGTGATAGATTTTATTGGTTTGGTATATAAATTATACCATGATATTGATATTTTTTTTTTTCATATTAGGGAAGTTATCAATAGCTTTCCCGTGCATCGCACGGGTTTACGACTAGTGTAGCATTATTTTTAATCTCAAAAATCATCATAACTAAAATAATTATTTCAAACCAAGTATGACAATTGTTAACCATAAATTTATAATTTGGAATAGTTTGAGCAAAGTATACACCACTTCCTTATACCAAAAAAAAAAAAAAAAAAATCTTTAGGAACTTAAGTAATTGTGTCTATGTGCATCAACCATTGAACTATGTAGTGTGTCATGACTCATGACTCGCTAAAGTGTGGCATTTTTAATCTTACTATCTACTAATTGCTAAACATAACAATAACCATTCCACTAAACAAAAAGACAAAACATCTCAACTGAATTAATTGTTCAGCTACAACAGAGCAACTCCCAAAACACGTTATACACCACTTTATAAGTATTTAAAAAAACCAACTCATTTCAAAGTCAAATAAAGTGAAGCGGTAATAATGCCGTTCAGAGAAAGAGATTAAACAATAAGAAATTAAATGACACGAAAAGAAAGAGAGAGCAACTCAGGCCAAAAACAAAAAAAAAAAACAAAAACAAACATACAAAACAAAAAACAAAGATAAAAACTAGAGTTAGAGCAACTTAGCAGATAGGAGATTGGACACACAGTCTCACTGACGAAGCAGAAATGGCGACAGTGTCATGAGTGGATCAAAGAGGGCAAAATCACACACACTATCTCTTTGTTCGACTGGTATTTGCATAATCTTTCTTAGGAAATTTTTTTCGTTAAAATTAACAGGGTTGAAATTGAACTGTTAATTCAAAGATCTAATCAATTCAGATCTAAAAAATTATTAAGGGCTTTTTTCTTGTTTATTTGGGCTTCACTTTTTTTGTTGTTTGGGCTACTTTTTCTTGTATGTTGTTTGGGTTAATGTTTTTTTGGTTAAAGAGGTCAAACCGTCAAGGTTATATTTTGAGTGGGTAGAGGGGGGGGCAAGAACAATTTTCTTAAGCCCAAATTCAAAGAACTTATAAAATATTATATACTTCTCTTTTGTTTTATAAATTCCAGGGGGGCCATTGCCCTCCAAGGTCATCAAATAGCTCCGTCCCTGCCACCCACAACATCAAATGCTATGCTGACAATCAAGTGTTACTCGCACAAATTACCCCAGGAATCTAGGATATTAGATTCATTCTAGACTTTCACAATAGTACAGTACAGATTGAATACTCTATCCATTAATAATAAAAATTAAAAAAGGGGAAAAAAAAAATTAATGAGAATAAGCCTGACCTTGTTCATCTTTCAGTTGTTGTAACTTGTGAAGCTCACTTTTTTCGGATGTGTCAAAGATGTCGAACCTGCAAGAACGTAAAACAGGCTAAGAACAGAGGACATACTAGTAGTATAAGACAGAATACAATAATGATGCCCACACACACCTAATAGTGAAGGGTCAGATGCTCAACCGGAGAACTCACAACTTCCCTTGATTTTGCACAAAGCCTAACAACCTGAAATCCGCCCCCAACACCCCCCCCCCCCCCCCCCCCAAAAAAAAAAAAAAAGAATAAAATGTAAGGTAAAATAAATTTAAAAAAACAAATAAAAGCAAAGAGTAAGATAGGAAGCACTGATTTTAAATGAAGCATCATTATGAATTAAAATTGAGCCCCTACCACCATCTAATTTTGACAACAACAATCCTAACAGATATTTTGACTGCTAACAATTCCAAAACTTTATTCAATTCAACAATTTCTGACAACAATTTTCAAGACAAGCATACCTACAAAATACACTTGAAAGCAATAGAAAGCTCCATCACGCAAAAATTAATTAAAGATGCCTCTACTCAATTATATATTGATAATGTCATTTAAAAAATTCAGATCATTTGAAGAATTTTTCACACATGTAGAAGACACTCTGTATAAAATTGTAATATGATAATGACCAGATATAAGTAGTTAGTTTCTTCAAGTAAATGGAAATTATTTTATTTCTTCTTTTTGAGAAAATATAATGGAAATATGGTGTTAGCCAAAATAATAATAATGATAAGGGCATTGAGGAGAGGCAGAGGAGTCTAGAGAATACAAAAGAACAAATTTATTTACAGTCAACGACAGAAAGAAATAACGAAGGGAACTGTTATGAGTGAATCCCCCTGCATAATTGGGTCTTGTTATATGCTAAATTCCAAGCTTCACTCAAACAGCTAACCTGGTAGTGCTTGGATTTCATTCATGTGATATCTGTCATAAGATAAGAATAGTATGGGAGAAAGAGAGAGGGAACGAGAGGCAGGTTAACTTTAGATTATAACATCTTGTGGTTGTAGAGAGTACAATAATCAATTTAAGTTTCAATTTATTTTATAAGACTTTAACCAAACAGTTTGTTGAGGGCCATTTGTGGAAGCCTAGGCAGACAGAAAAGCCCAATAATGAGGGCCACAAAGAATTGACAAGATAAATAGCAAAAAACCCATTAGGCCCAAGTGGCAGGAATAATGGATCACAGGCCCAACAAATAAATAAATGGGTCTTGAAGAGGCAAGCGGGCTCAAAGAAGCCAGGAAAAAAAGAAATAGCATCCCATGGGCAGAGTATAAGGTAGAAAAGTGAGAAAAGGCCGCCGCAGGCCCAAGGCATGCAAACTAAGAGAGTAAGGGGTTTATGGCAGGCCCATGAACTCCAAAGATAAGGATAAGGTTATTGGGCCGAGGAAGCCCAAAGAAAGCAATCGGGCCATGAATGCCCAAAGGGACATAGGAGCCCATGAGTAAAAGCAAAACAATGCCCATGACAGGCCATTGAGAAAAGGGATAAACGGCTGGCCCAAAAAGAGGTCCAACAGGATTAAGTTATTACGGCATAAATAACAATTCAATGTGGCAGGCAATAAAGAAAATCAAAAGTGGGCTAAAGAAATATAAGGCCCATCATCATACGAAGCCCAGCTCTTGAATGGAGTGAAAAACCAAAGGAAAGCCCACATGAAAGGCCAGGAAACGCAGACGAAGAGTCTCCAGGTCGTAGCAGATGCATGAGCAGCAGGCAAACTCTTGGACAAATTTGAAAGGGAAGCACGCGCAAGGCCCAGGCACCACCAACCTGTACCCAGCCAATATAGGACATGGTGGGGCCATGGGCCAGAGGTAAGAGGTAAAGGGGGTATGGTTTGGTGGTGGGGAGAGGGGAAAATATCTATTTGCGGTTCCTACCCAAGCCTCTTTTGGGAGGTACGTCCTGCTGGGATGATAGACCATCAAAAAGAGGCAAGTTTGAGGGGGAACCGTTGGGTGCATGCTCTGAGAGTAGAGAGAGAAAGCATTAATACCGTGGCAAGAAGAAACGTTACGGTATACAGAGGAACAAAACAAACCTACCTCTGTCTGGTAAGGGTGGATGCCGCACAGTCCTGATGGTCGGCAAGTACGCCCAGACCAGACAAAGGCGGTGAAGGGGCAAGACAGTAAAACACTAGCCACGGCAGGCGCTATAAAAAGGCCCTTGCCGTGCCCTATAGAGGGGATAGAAAAACAGAGTATATTTTCGGGAGTGAAAAGAAAAAACAGAGCAAGAGGAAAAGAAAAAAAAAAGATAAGAAAGAAAACAGAGAAGAAAAGAAAGGAAAACTAAGAAAAAGGAGAATTAGTTCAATGGGCATGCACCAATAGATTGGTTTCCCTCTCTCCCCCTTCAAATCTCACCTTCTTCCAAAACGCAAACAAGGACTCTTTCTTTTTGGGCAATAACCATTCAGGTCCGACTCCCTCAAAGCCATTAATCCCCACGGCAGGATCTTTTTCTTGGGGGATTATTTGCATTGAGAAGAGGCGTTCTTTCCTCTATGGCTTTGTTATGGCAGACTAAGCTTAAAACCTGATTTATCCCTATTAAATTAGCCAGTATTATTTTTCTTCATTTTTTCTCTGTGATTGATATCATTATGACTGTAATCATGCTTTATTAGCAGGGAATACATAGCCATTTATTTAAATAAGTCAAAGTACTCTGTTTTAGTTATTATTATATCTGTCTGCCGTAACTCGTCTGTCACAGTTCTGCTTGCCGTAAATTTGCTCCTGGCAGACAAGGCATAAGTTTGTGCACAAACCGGCTCAAGTTGAGTTACAATTGGACCGACCCCAGCTCCCTTACTCAGAAACACTAGGGCCCATCACCGTAGGAGGCAGCTCAGCCCATTACCGCAGAAGGCAGCCCAATATACCATATACAAAAAAGGCCCCTACATTAAATTGGCGACTCCACTAGGGAGTTGGGAAGCAGACAGGGGCAAAGGAAAAGAAAACAGAGCCCCTCGCAAACAATGCCACCCAAGTCCAGGACGACACGGAACATGAGTGTCGTACCCTCATAAGCAGAATCCAGGCCGACGACGCCTCACCAAGAGCAACTTAACCAAACGGAAGGTGCCAACAGAACGGGGGCTGATCCTCAACCTTAAACAAGAGTCCCCGTGGACAATGTCAACACCTTTGTCGAAGTATTGCAATCATTGCAGCACTCGCAGCAACAAATGATGGAAGAGATCCGTCAACTGAAGACAGACAAAACAAAAGAGAAAGGCAGCCAGCATGACCTGGATCATGTGGCAGACAGAGAAGAGACACTGGCAAGAGGTGTCCCTCGGAACGCAGGACAGCGTTTCATCACCATGGCTGAAGTAGCGGCTCTCTTGGAGCAAGAGAGAGCCAGAACGCCAAAGGAGAGGTTTTACGCAAGGAGACCTCCCTATCCTCTAAAAGTACTCAGCAAGCCGTACCCCGAGAGGTATGAACCAAAGGCCTTTGCCCAGTACGATGGCAGGATGGGAAGTGTGGTAGAGCACGTGAGCAAATTCATTGACACCCTTGGCCCTTACGCAGTAGACGAAGACTTATGTCTGCGGGAGTTTTCAAAGTCACTGTGCGACCGGGCGTACACCTGGTACATTGGTTTAAAACTAGGATCAATCCCAACCTAGGATAACATGGTGGACGTATTTTGCACTAAATACTTTCACGGGGAAGAAACAGTGACGCTTGCAACTCTGCAAGCAACCAAGCAAAGGAATGGAGAGGATCTGATGGAGTACATCAAACGGTTCAGGGACATAGTACTTGATTGCTATGACCACTGTGAAGAAAGGACGTTGGTGGAAATGTGCATGACCAACATGATTCGGGAGTTCAGAGCTGTCCTGGAGAATTTGGAGATTTCCCAGTTTGCACAGCTATTGCAGAAAGCTAGAAAGACGGCTCAGTCTGTGAAACCCAGTTCAGACAAGAGGAACGCACTGCAGCTATGGCGGTGTCCATTGGAAACCAGAGAAGGAAAACAGAGGGGAGGGAGTATGATACACCCCTACCCCTACCGTGCACTCCTAAAGAGCTGGATGTGCTACTTGACAAATGGATAGCGGACGGGATCTTTAAACCCAACCAGGTTTCTAGAGAGCCTACGGAGGAAGAAAGGAGGGATCCTCGCTTCTGCCGCTTGCACAACTATGTACAACATCCCACCACAGAATGCTGGGCGCTCTGCAGACTGGTGCACCGCAGGATCAAAGAAGGCACATTAGAGTTGACCCAGCAGGAAGTCCAAAGAAACCCACTCCCAAACCACAAGGGAAAGGGTGTAGCAGCAGTAATGATATGTGCAGACCCAGGAGAAGACGAGGAAGAAAACTTGGCCCTGCCTACCGCGGCGATTACCACTCTTCAGCAGAGTGCCAAGTTCAAAAATCTGTTTGAGGAGTTGGGACTTACAACAAAAGAAAGAAAAATAGCCACGGAGACTTTGGTAAGCATCGCCTCCGGAGCAGGGGTGGAATGCCTGTCAGTAGAGATGCCAGAAGACATGGCCCTCCTGCAGGAATCAACAGAAATCATATTTAGCAGTGAAGATATGGAAGTGGGGCACCCAGATCATAGAAGGCCTCTCTATTTAGTAGCATCTATAAATCAAATCCCCACCAAGAGGGCCCTGGTAGATACGGGTGCTTCCGTAAACCTCATTCCATTGAGCACCCTGTAAGCCGCAGGAATTTCAAAGAAAAAGATCCAAGGATGCCCAATGGAAGTAACGGAATTCGGTGGAAGAGGAGAGTACACCGCAGGCCACATTCAGTCATGGTTGAAAGTAGGTCCTATAGCCTTTTTAGCTCGTTTCCATGTAGTCAGAACGGAAGTATCCTACCATGTGCTTTTGGGAAGACCTTGGTTACACAAACACCGATTAATCCCGTCCACCTACCACCAATGTGTGAAGGGAAGATTGAATGGCAGGATGATATGCATAGCTGTGAACCCCTCGCTGTTCAAGCAGGCAGAAGCCCACTTGGTGGAAACCATGTTTTATGATCAATGGGCTCCATCTGGAGAAAATGTGGTTTCAAAGCCACGAGGCACCTTTGTGCCTAGGTAGGAAGATGTTCAAGATGACCCAGAACCTGATTTAAGAGAGCTACTGGCGCGAAAGAAGAAAAGGAAAGAAGCGTCTGCTGTAGAGCCAGACGAAATACCTCAGTGCGTCAGGGTCCGAGGCCTTGATGGCAAGATTGTCTATAAATTATGAAGGTGCGTGGGGCCTACGGGTGAGATGCAAGTGGGTCCCACCCAAAAAGGGCAACACAAGAGTTTGGCGTGTTGCGTTGCTGAAGGAAGTTTGGGAAAAGAAGAAGAAAAGGATGAGGCAGTTACAGCAGAAAGGGACATCTAGGTTATGGCAGAAGAAGAATTGGAAGAGGTTGACTTAGGGTCTGACTCGCAAGAACCAAGGCCCATCTCAATTAGTGCAAGCCTGACAGAAAAGGAGAAGTCAGAACTCATACTATTGTTGAAAGAATTCAAAGACGTTTTTGCTTGGGATTACAATGAAATGCCAGGGCTCAATCCCGGGCTTGTTGCGCATACGTTGAATGTGGACCCAGAGGTCAAGCCGGTGGCCCAGCCTGCCAAGATATTTCACACAGAAATAGAAGGACAAATAGTCAAAGAAGTACAGAAGTTGCTAGCCGTAGGATTCATCAAGCCTATCCAGCATCCCCGCTGGCTATCCAACATAGTACCAGTAAAGAAAAAGAACAGGCAGATAAGATGCTGTGTAGATTTCAGGAATCTCAACAAAGCTTGTCCAAAAGACGAATTCCCACTACCAAACATGGATTTACTGATAGATTCTGCGGCAGGAAACGCCATGTTCTCATTCATGGACGGTTTCAGTGGGTACAATCAGATCAAGATGGCGCTAAAGGATGCAGAGAAAACTGCCTTCAGAACACCCATAGGCAATTTCTACTATACTGTGATGCCCTTCGGGTTAAAAAATGCGGGTGCAACTTATCAACGAGCAATGACGGCCATATTTCACGACATGATGCACCGAGAGCTAGGAGAATATGTGGATGGCATAGTGGTTAAGTCAAGGAGAAGAGAAGAACACTTTCGGGTGTTAAAAAGAGTATTTGAAAGATACAGAGCTTTTAAGTTAAGAATGAATCCCCTCAAGTGTGCATTTGGAGTATCCTTTGGAAAATTTTTGGGTTTCCTGGTTCACAGCAGAGGCATAGACGTGGATCCGGCCAAACCCACAGCCATAGCAACTATGGGACCTCCTGCTATAGTAAAAGAATTGAAGAGCTTTTTAAGAAAAGTCTTATACATCTGGAAATTCATCCTTGGGTTGGCATCAATCACCTCTGCTTTCACCAAGTTGCTTAAGAAGGGGCAAAGTTTTGAATGGGGGGAAGCGCAGCAGACGGCCTTCAAGAGGCTGCAGCAGATAATGATGAACCTCCCCACAGTGCAGGCCCCTATTTATAAAAGGCCACTGCTACTTTATCTGGCCACCAACTCGTACGCCATTAGCGCACTAATCGCACAGGAAGACGGAGGTGGTACCTAGTAGCCAATATACTATATTAGCCGCGCCTTAAAAGATACAAAAACTCGTTACCCAAGGGCAGAAAGAGCATGCCTAGCCATTGTATACGCTTCGCAGAGGTTGCGTCACTATTTCTTGGCATACGAAGTGTGCCTGATGACTAAGTCACATGCCATTAAAGCTCTGTTACAACAGCCGATTCTCTCCGGTAGGATATCCCAGTGGTTGCTACAGTTATCACAATACGACTTGAGAATGGGGATACCTAGGGCAATGAAAAGTCAAGCTATAGCAGATTTATTGGCGTAGTTTCCAAGAGAGGAAGAATTCCCACTAGATGATGAAGTTCCAGGGGAAGTAGCTATGGCAGAAGAAGTCAGGGAACAGTGGGTAATGAAATTTGATGGGTCCTCTACTACCCATTCTAAAGGGGTGGGACTTGTTCTGTATCATGAAGAAGACAAGGCAGTGGCACTGTCATTTAAGTTGGAATTCCCCTGTTCAAATAACACGGCAGAGTACGAGGCCTATCTAACTGGGCTTGCCACAGCGCTCGAAATGGGAGTCAAACATTTGAAAGTACTGGGAGATTCGAACTTGGTCATCTGCCAGACCAAAGGAAGTTTTTCCTTAAAAGAGCCCAGCCTAGCTCCGTACAGAGCAATGGCCCAAAGAATGGAAGAGAAATTCTCAACCTTTGAGATAGAACATGCTCCGAGAAACGAAAATCAATTTGCGGACGCGTTAGCCACATTGGGTTCACAAATAATCTTTAAAGGGAGTAGCACTAATATAGAAGTCAGCAAGAGGGAAGAATCCATCATTGAGGTGTTGAAGGAAAAGTTCCGGGAGGAACGAGGCGAAGGGGATTGGCGAATCCCCATTAAGGAAACCTTGGTGAAGGGAGACAACACAGCAGAATTGAAGATATTAAAAGACTATGCCTTGGTAAAAGAAGAGTCGTATCGTAGGATGCCAAGTGAGATTTTATCCAGATGCGTGGGCCAGGAAGAAGCCTAGAGAAAATTGAAAGAAATACACGACAAGACTTGCGGGTCCTGTGGGGAAGTCAGTCTTTACTGCAGACTCCAGAGAACAGGCTTCTATTGGCCAAGCATGAGTAAAGACACAGATCAAGTCCAAACCCAGTGTGGGACCTGCCAGCTTGCGGCAGACAGTGAGGAGAGTTATGTTGTGTTCATTAGCGAGGATTGGAGAAGCCCTTTCGTGCAGTACCTAGCAGAAGGCGTCCTGCCACAAAGGTACAGTGAAAGGTACAAGCTTAAGAGGTTGGCAACATGTTACTTCTTGCATAACACGGTCCTTTTCAAAAAAGGATATGATGGAGACTCTTTGAGGTGTTTGGGTCCTAAAGAGGCTAAAGAAATGGTAAAAAAAGCACATTTAGGGGAATGTGGTGAACATCTGGGGAAGAAAAAGTTTACAGGTGCCTGCTGCAGATGGGCTACTACTGGCCAACCATAAAGAAAGATGCGGCAGAATTTGTAAAGAAGTGTCACAGTTGTCAGGTACAAGCCAACTTAATTCATACCCATCCACAAGGCTTGCACAACATGGTCACCCCATGGCCCTTCCACACTTGGGCTAGATTTGGTAGAGCTAGTCAACCCGCCATCACGTGGGTACATATGGATATTGGTAGCTACAGAATATTTTACTAAGTGGGCGGAAGTAGTACCACACCCAAGGCCACAGGGGGAGCAATGACAAACTTCATCAAAGAAAATATAATTGTGAGGTTTGGGGTGCCCCACAAGATCATCAGTGACAATGGCACACCCGCCATCACGTGGGTACATATGGATATTGGTAGCTACAGAATATTTTACTAAGTGGGCGGAAGTAGTACCACACCCAAGGCCACAGGGGGAGCAATGACAAACTTCATCAAAGAAAATATAATTGTGAGGTTTGGGGTGCCCCACAAGATCATCAGTGACAATGGCACACCGTTTGTCAATAGTGATGGAAGGAGAATGCTAGAGTTCTACCAAGTCAAGCACCACAGGTCATCACCCTATTACCTTCAAGGGAACGGGCAGGCAAAGGCAACAAACAAAATTCTCATAAAGATCATCAGCAAGATGAGCCAAGAGTATGTGGGAGGATGGGCAACGCACCTGCCAGATGCTCTCTGGGCATACAGAAAATCACCAAAGTCAACCACAAGCTTTTCACCCTTTTCCTTAGTCTACGAAACTGAAGTAGTGAGTCGGTAGAAATAATGACACCATCCCTAAGAGTTATGCAGATGTGAGAAAAAGAAAAGGAGGGAGAAGTCTTCGGGCAAAAAGGTTTGAAGACCTGGAAGAACTTGATGAAAAGAGGGAAGAAGCCCAGGAACGTAGCCGGAGATATAGGCAGAAGATGACTGAAGCCTACAGTAGGATGACTGAAGCCTACGGCAGGATGACCAAGGAAAGAGTGTTTGTGGAAGGACAACTAGTGTTAAAAGTGGCAGACTACGTTAGGAGAGGTTTGGCAAGACCATCCAAGTTTGCACCAAAATGGGAGGGACCCCTTGTGATAAGAGAAGCGCATCAAAGTGGGTATTATCGCCTAACTCAAATGGATGGCAGGGACTTGATGGACCCCATCAATGGAAAATGGCTGAAGCGTTATTTTGCTTAGAGAAGAAAGTTATGTGGTTGACCCCCTTTCCTTAGTTGTTTGTTTATGTTTCCTTTACTAAACTTTTTCTTTTTATTCCTCCAAGTGACTATGTCACAAAAGAAATTGTAACGTGTTTTCATGAGTATGCAATGAAAAAGTACGAAGTATTAGCATCATAGCATAGCAGTAGTAAAGAAAAAGTAGCAAAGTGTAGCATTATTACAAACCCAAACTGTGGCAAACACAAGCCAAATAACTACGGCAGAAAACATAAAAGTGTTCTGTATGACATAACAAAAACAAAGAAACAAAGAAAAGGAAAGGAAACGGTGCCATCATCAATGAAGTCCAGAAATGAGACTCTGATCTCCAAAGTGACTGGGTCCACCAACGCCGGAAAGAAGACGCTTACGGCGACCCTCTAGATCAGCCACCTCTTTCTTCAAAAGCTCAATACGAGCATCTATGGCCTCAACGGCTGGCTGGACTCTCCTTATGATAAGGGCCCGGGCAATCTCACATAGATGCTCAAGAATAAACTCCACAGCAAAACCCACACTGATGAGCTCCTGTATCATGACCCTCCACTGCAGGATCCTCCGGCAGAAACAGAGTCGATGAAGTTATGCTCAATGTCATTTAGCACACACCCCAACATTTGCAAGAAATGCTCCCTAGAAGAACGACTAAGGCGAAAGTCCCACATAAAATTGCCGTGACGACTGTAGATCATCACTAAGTGTGAGACACGGTCCTCAGGGACTCGGAAGCCATAAAAGTCTACATAAGGAGGACTGGAAGCCTAGAAGTCTGCCAGACCAAGGTCGTTAACCTCCGGCTGGTCAAAGCGAACAAAGAAAGATGCAAAATCATCCGGGATGCCGGCAAAACTACTACCCGCCTCAAACTGAGAAGGGATAGTAGGGAGTGGACCTATAACAAAAAAAAAGGAGGAGAACACAAGGCAAAATGAAAAAAAAAAAAATGGCACGGGAAGAAAAGACTTGCAAAAAAGAAGGGGTGAAATAGGAAGAGAAAGAAAAATTGCCAAAATTACCAGGAATGGGGGCTACGGGTGTAGCAGAAACAGGTACTGCAGGCATAGAAGAAACAGGGGTAGTAGGTACGGCTGAAACAAGTACTGAAGGTGCGACAGGAATAGGCGCTACGGGTGCGGCAGGAGCAGTCATTCCCACGCCTGCTGCAATTTCTGGCCCCTCAGAAGTTTCTGCAAGTGGGGAGATAAGTATGTAAATGAAACGCAAATGCAGAAAGGATATAAGGGGAAAGGAAGATACATACCCATGAAGTCAGGATCGGGCAAAGCACTCCCCTCTTCATCAGAGTCGGAAATTCTCTTTTTCAGCATGGGTGCATCATCAAAAATGTCATCAGATCCCTCTGAAGATAAGTCCGGATCAGGACCACGGGTAGTGGAGCCGGGAATGGAGGAAGGAGTAACAACAAGTGATGTACTACCCTTTGCAGCCTGGGAAATAGCTGCAAAAGGGGTCACTAGTCGAAATCACTAGCGGCAGAACGGGAGAAGTGGTTTTGGCTTGAGCAGCGGCAGGAGGAATGGCTCCCTCTGAAGGAGTGGGTCTCTCAGCAGGCAAGGGTGTAGTCTCACCAACGCCTTCGACATGAGTACCCTCTCTAGGTACTAGCTCGACAGAAGTGGGAGTTTTGACAGGAGTCTTGTGTGTAACAGGAGGAGCAGGCGTTGCTAATACCGCCTCGGCCCCATCAAAAAAGCCTTTCATAGGTAAACCCATGGAGGCGGAAATCTCCTCGGCAGTGGGGCGATATATGGATAGAGGCTCAGGCTCTTCCTAAAAAGAAAAATTTTGTGTTAAGTAAAAAAAAAAAGGAGCAAAAGACCCGTGGCAGAGGCGTGCGAAAAAGAAAGAAGAGAGAAGTGGAGAAAAAGGACTCACCTCATACTTAGGTTCATCAAGCAAAATGGGGCGGGTAACTGATGAGTCTTCCTTATGCTTAGACTAAAAGGAAAGAAGCAGAAGAAATTGGCGAGTTAGCCGTAAGAAAGTTAAGAAATTTTGTCGAAAAAGGAAAAAATGGAGAAATAACTTACCCTCTATTCAGTGGCAGATACGAGGTGAGGAGTAGTTTTCCTTTTGCTACCACTAGTCCTGCTAGCCAGCGGAGCACCTGCAGGAGGCAGTGGTGTGGCAGGCTTGGTTTTGCCGACAGACTTGGGTTTGGTAGGCGCTTTCTTACTCGGTACAAAGAGATTGATTACCTTGACTTTTTTCTTCGAACCAGGGGAATAGTCACCAGCGTGCCAGAACCATCCTTTCTTCTCTGCGTCCCATTCAAAAATGGCTGACCGGCTCTATTTTCTAGCATACACCAAAACGGATTTAGAGGGAAGCAGCAGGCGAGGGTTAACCAAGACAACCATGCCTAACCCTTCAGGAGGAATAAGGGAGAAGCCATGACTCCCCGCTAACTTAGCCACGAATGAATCCATCATTGCATGCCAGTAACCGTGCATGGGAAAAGTGCAGACACCTTCCCATAGTGAACCGGGAACCGTAACGGCACCGAAACGCTTCTTCCAAAAGTCAAAGGCAGTGTACCGCAGGAAAGAACGGACTGAAGTAGGAGCTCCCATGAGGGAAGAAATGTCATCGGGGATGTCTTGATCCAGTCCAAACTGCTTTCTCACCTGGTTGGCAGGGTAATGAACAAATCTAATGCCTTCATCGACTAGGTAAAGCAGCCATCCGGCATTGGTAGCGGCAAGATAGGTAATCCCAGTTTCATCAAAGCTGACCAATGGGGTAGTAGTCCCAACGATGTCAACAAATGAACCTATAACAGAATCCACACAAGTATAATCAGCGCCCAAATTTCTGTAGGCTCTCCAAGAGAAACCCACATCCTCATCAAAAGATTCAACCACAGAATAGCCAATCGGCTTCAAAGCAGACCAACGAAAAGCAAGCGGGAAATTGGATTCAAACCTGCTACAAAAATCGGTAATCACTTTCGGATAACTCTGGTACTTCTCTCTGGTAAACCGAGCGGGTCTACATTTTGTCAAGTATTGAGCACAACGCTCAAACAACCACTGTTGAAATATAGTGCAATGAACAGAAGAAGTGACAATATGGCAGGACCCAGCCTGACTCTCATCATTACGGAGGATATCTAATTGAACATACAAGTGCCCCAGGAACATAAGAGCCAGCGGCAGGCTCACCCCAGCAGATATTTTTATAGCCAAACGAAAGTACAAAGGTTTTATGGCATAGTGGGGGTGGGACCCAAAAACAAACTTGCAAAGCCAAAATACAATAAAGGCCGCACGGCGGGCAGCAGCAAAAAACTTAGAGGAAAAACTCACCCAGTAGGACAACTTGGCATTTTCGGTCATCCTTTTCCTCAGTTCAACCTCAATGGCCTCTTCCTTAAGAGAAAGCTTTAAGGCAGTAGGATCGGCATCGCTGAGAATGGTCAAAAGCAGCTGGTTAGCCACATCTTCGAGAGTCACGGTGAGTTCGCTGCACGAGAAAAAGAAGGTGTGGGTGGTGGTGCACCATCGTCGAACCAAGTGACGGAGGTTATAGAGGTCCCGGAAATTTGACAAGCAGCGAGACGAGACTATAGCCTTCAAAACGCCGGTTCGCTGCAACAAACCCATAAAACCAGTGTCGGAAAGCTCGCTGTCAACCCATTCCTTCCAACCCGAGGATGTGCCGGACCCAAATTCAAAATGAAGGGGTACAGGAAGTGAAACACTGGCGAATAGATAGATCGGGGATTGAAGATGCCAAAGGAGCCCAAGAAACGTCGGGGTCTCGCCGGACAAGGGTAATCAATACACAACCCGGCGGCGGCGGTACATAATCACTAGGGATTTTTGGGAAGTAAGGATTGATTTCATACCAAGGGTCGATTAAAGGAGCACATTCGCTGTCGGGGTCGCGCTCCGTCTCCTCCTCAGTGGACCGCTCCGAATCGGAACGTTCCATCTCCTCAGAAACGACAGGAGAATCAGAAGCAACCGCCTTCCCTTTACAGTGGGAAGAGCCTTGACTTTTCACTGGCGACATGGTGAGGAGGCTTAGTCGGAGAAAATGGGTATGGGTGTTTGAAAGGAAGGAGAGTAAGAGATGGAAACTGTATGTTTTGGGAAAAGAAAGAGTTTGTGATTAAAGTGCAGAAGGATTCCTCCTTAAATACCCAGGTCATTAATATCAGCACGAAAGGAGGTGACGGGTCTGCCATCAGAAGAGAATGGAATTAATGAAGCAGCGGCTCTGTTTTGAAAATAACTGCCAAACTGGGAAATTCGAAGAGACAACCCTGTTCGCGGCAGGAAGGAGAATATATGTACGAATAAGAAGGGGTCCACAGCTTAAAAAAGACCCGCGAAAAAAGAGAAGAAGAAAAAAGATGAGAGAAGAGCAGAAACGCCTTTTCATTCACATATGAATCGCAGGAACGTTTCATATGTTTAGGGGGCTAAATGTTAAGGGTCATTTATGGAAGCCCAGGCAGACAGAAAAGCCCAATAATGAGGGCCACAAAGAATTGACAAAATAAATAGCAAAAAAATCCATTAGGCCCAAACGGCAGGAATAATGGATCACAGGCCCAACAAATAAATAAATGGGTCTTGAAGAGGCAAGCAGGCTCAAAGAAGCTAGGAAAGAAAGAAATAGCATCCCATGGATAGAGTATAAGGTAGAAAAGTGAGAAAGGGCCGCCGTAGGCCCAAGGCAATACAAACTAAAAGAGTAAGGGGTTTATGGTAGGCCCATGAACTCCAAAGATAAGGATAAGGTTATTGGGTCGAGGAAGCCCAATGAAATTAGTAAAAAGCCCATGGGAGTGTGGAATTAGCAAACGGGCCGAGGAAGCCCAAAGAAAGCAATCAAGCCATGGATGCCTAAAGGAAAAGCTCAAAGGGACATAGGAGCCCATGAGTAAAAGAAAAACAGTGCCTATGACAGGCCACTGAGAAAAGGGATAAACAGCTGGCCCAAAAAGAGGTCCAGCAGGATTAAGTTATTACGACAAGAATAACAATTCAACGTGGTAGGCAATAAAGAAAATCAAAAGTGGGCCAAAGAAATATAAGGCCCATCATCATACGAAGCCCAGCTCCTGAATGGAGCGAAAAACCAAAGGAAAGCCCACGTGAAAGGCCAGGAAACGCAGACGGAGAGTCTCCAGGTCGCGGCAGATGCATGAGCAGCAGGCAGACTGTTGGACAAATTTGAAAGGGAAGCACGCGCAAGGCCCAAGCACCACCAGCCTGTACCTAGCTAATATAGGACATGGTGGGGCCATGGGCCAGAGGTAAGAGGTAAAGGGGGTATGGTTTGGTGGTGGAGAGAGGGGAAAAGATCTATTTACGGTTCCTGCCCAAGCCTCTTTTAGGAGGTAAGTCCTGTTGGGATGATAGACCATCTAAAAGAGGCAAGTTTGAGGGGGAATCGTTGGGTGCATGCTCTGAGAGTAGAGAGAGAAAGCATTAATACCGTGGCAGGAAGAAATGTTATGGTATACAGAGAAAAAAACAAACCTACCTCTGTCTGGCAAGGGTGGATGCCGCACAGTCTTGGTGGTCGGCAAGTACGCCCAAACCAGAAAAAGGCGGTTAAGGGGCAAGACGATAAAACACTAGCCACGACAGGCGCTATAAAAAAGCCCTTGCCATGCCCTGTAGAGGGGATAGAAAAACAGAGTATATTTTCGGGAGTGAAAAGAAAAAACAGAGCAAGAGGAAAAGAAAAAAAAAGATAAGAAAGAAAACATAGAAGAAAGAAAGGAAAACTAAGAAAAAGGAGAGTTAGTTCAATGGGCATGCACTAATAGATCGGTTTCCCTCTCTCCCCCTTCAAATCTCACTTTCTTCCAAAACGCAAACAAGGACTCTTTCTTTTTGTACAATAACCATTCAAGTCCGACTCCCTCAAAGCCATTAATCCCCACGACAGGATCTTTTTCCTGGGGGATTATTTGCATTGAGAAGAGGCATTCTCTCCTCTTTGGCTTTGCTGTGGCAGACTAAGCTTTAAACCTGATTTATGCCCATTTAAATTAGCCAGTATTATTTTTCTTCATTTTTTTCTCTGTGATTGATATCATTATGACTATAATCATGCTTTATTAGCAGGGAATACATAGCCATTTATTTAAATAAGTCAAAGTACTCTGTTTTAGTTATTATTATATCTACCTGCCGTAACTCGTCTGCCACAGTTCTGCTTGCCGTAAATTTGCTCCTGGCAGACAAGGCATAAGTTTGTGCACAAACCGCCTCAAGTTGAGTTATAATTGGACCGGCCCCAGCTCCCTTACTTAGAAACACTAGGGCCCATCACCGCAGAAGGCAGCCTAGCCCATTACCGTAGGAGGCAGCCCAATATACCATATACAAAAAAGGCCCCTACACAGTTAAAAGAACAATTATCCTTCATTGCCTAGAATTAAATCTTCAAGGATCCAGGGTCAAATAAATTTATTTATAGAGAATTCCTAGTCTAATTTACTTCCAAGGGAACTAGTCTAATTTACTTAAGCCTCAAACTGAAGCCTGTTTGGGTATCATCCAAAAAGTGCAACGGACTCACACACCAAAAGGGTGTCACCAAAACAAGCCCCTTACACTTAATACACTAATCACCCATCAACCTAGCTCAAAACAAGATTACACATGCAAACTCCCAATACATAACAAGATGGAAAAATCAGTGATAATCCAAAATCCATACCAATTAAAATTTTTTTTCCTTTAAAAAAGTAATTCTTCAATTGAATCAACCAATCTACCAACTGCAATGGACTCCTACACCAAAAAAAAAAAGGTTTGACCCAAACAACACCCTTACACTTACTACACTAATTACCCATCAATCAAACTCAAAAGACAAGCCAATCAAAAGTATCCCAATACATACACTACCAAAAGAAAGAAACAAAGGAAAAACTCAAAGACCCACATAACAAAAATGAGCAAAATCATTGCTAGTTCAACTTAAAACCAATCACAACCTGGTGGAAAGTGACCGGTTCCAACTGCCACTCTTGATGGGGGCTGCCAAACTCACCCAGTTCCAGTTCCGTCAACTCAAACCAGGTTGCTTTCTGAAAAAAACACAAAACAAAAACACCCAAAAAGCAAAATGCTTTCAGAAAACACAAATAAACAGCCAACATTTTCACAAAGCAAAAAACAAATAAAGATAAAAACTTGAATCAAGATTGAAGGGGAACAAAATTTACAGAATCTATAAAGCATGTTTGTTTGTCCTGTTTTTAGACAGAGGACAAGAACACACAAGAATGATGGGTTTGGATGCCAACAAATAAACAATGTATTCATTGATCAAATAATCATTCCCTAATAAAAATTAATTCCTAAATTTTGTCTCTCAAATGGGTTTATTAATTTCAGCTTAATAATCTCAAACTTGTTTAGATTGAAAAATATAAATAAATAAAACCCTAGAAAAAAAAAACCCAAAATAATTGTTCTCTATTAAAACTAATTTTCCTTTTTCTTTTTCTTTTTCTCTCTCAAAAGGGTTTATTAATTTCAAGTTTTTTTGCTAACCCAAAAAATAAAAAATAAAAATTTCTCAAGAAACAAACAGAAATAAAAATACCTTTGTGGTGGGTTTCAGAGGAGATGGGGAGAAGTCAGAAGCCTTGGTTTTGATGTGCTTGGCCTTGGACTTCACAAGATTGGCAGCAACTTTGAGTTCCCTACAGGGGCATGATGATAGCCTATATTGTCAAAAGAATGATGTAATGAATGACTAATTCTCTTTTAAGGTCTACAGAAATCAATCCGTACCAATACATCAAAAAACAACCACAGTAAATTTTTATGTACAGATCTCCAGTTGCATAACAATTGTCAGCTTGGTGGAGTTACATAACATACACCACTGGTTGCATTTCAAATATTTTGAACTAAGTCCATATTGGATGCTTCAACCATAACAACAATAAGAAAAAAAAAAAAAAAAAAAAAAAAAAAGGAAAATAACACACACATAGTCCAAAACAGTTCCTTTTCTGTTTTGTTTGAATACAAGAGTACAATAACAATTGCTACAAACTAAACAATACCACTTAAATTGATGCTCATAATAAAAAATAGAGACCAAATACAAAAACCAACAATGAAAACTATATTAGAATTCAAAACAAAATCTACGACTTTTACCAATGAATCCCATAATCTGTAAAAAGAACTAATAAATCCAAAACCCCATCTCTCACACTCAACACCAATAACAAAATTCAAAGCCCCATTATTGAAAGTTTCAATCTTTATATACCAAGGACCAAAAAAACGAAATACCCAGATGGCAAAACCGATCAAATCAAGCATTAGAACAAGAATTACACAAACACAATCGCAAATTACGCCAAAATAATCAAAACCCATCAACGTTTTGGACATTCAAAACAAATCCAAATAATATTTTCAACACAAAGGAAGAGTTAAAAAAGAGGGGCTGACCGTTCGCTTTTAGGTCATCTGAGTCACCATTATCGAAGGTAAAGGTGGAGGATTCTGAGCTCTGAGCGTGAGGTGGCTGATGCTCTACGATTTGAAAACCCCTTGGGTTTTTTCGGAGGCAATAAACGACATCACATAAGAAGCACCTGAGTTTGACTGCTTAAAAAGACTTTGTAAACGGATGGTACCGATGAGCTGGTTAAAAATAAAAAATAATAATAATAAAATAAACTTATGGTGAGAGTGGGTGTGAAGAAGAAGACCGTGACCTCCGAAGCTACGGCTACACGACTTCCAGAGCGGTACACGATTTCATCGACGGAGGTTTGGTTAGATGGTGGTTGTTTTATAGTGGTGGTAAGGGATTTTTTTATTCTTTTTTAGTTTATTGGCTAGTGGTGGGTTGATTTTGGGTTGGGGTTTACGGTGGCGGCAAGTGGCTGGGTGATGGTGACTGTGGGTTTGCTAGGTTGGGTTTGCTGTGGGTTGGGTTGGCTAGTGGTGGCTGTGGGTTTACGGTGGTTTGTTTTTGTTTGTGATTTGGTGGTTGGGGGTTGGGTGGTGGTGGTGATGGCTGTGGTTGTGGGTGGTGGTGGCTATGGCTGTGGGTAGTGTTAGAGATGAGACAGTGAGGAGCTTATCGAAGTGTCTGAGAGAGAGAGAGTGTTTGTGTGGGAGACTAGCTAAAAACGAAAATGCGCTAAAACTGAAAAGGGGAAAAAAACAATGGGAAAATTTAGGTCTGGGGGGGGGGGGTGATGTAAAGCGTCTATTACGGCGGGTCATTAACAGCCGCTATATCTAAGCTTGGGCCACTAAAACATGCCTATTATGGTGGGTCATTGGCCCACTGTAGTAGTACGTTGCAATAACTAGAACTATTGCAGCGGGCCTATTGGCTCGCCGCAATAGATCTCATGTGCAGCGGCAAGTCCAAAACACGCCGCGATAGGTGACATATAGCGGCAGGTTTCGCACCCGCCGTAATAGGTCGGTTTTTTTTGTAGTGGGCGACAGAGAGGTTTTTAAGCCGAATTCTTCAGTTTTCCTCTTCAATTAGATGTGACGTTGGTACTGCTTAATATAATAATGGAACCATCAAATGTGAGAAAAAAGATAAGGGAGCCATCAAATGTGGTAAAAGTACAGTCATATATGATGTTAATACTATCTAATGTGACAATAGCATTGTCAAATTCGAGAGGAAAGAAAAAAAAAAAAGGATGCCACTGAATGTGAAAAAGAATAAGGGTATTTTGGTCCTTTTTTTAATGTTTCAAGGTATTTTCGGTCATTTTTTAGATTTCAGGGTCATTTCAGTCATTTTCTTATGTTCTAAGGGTATTTTGATCATTTTTTAGGTTCTAAGGGTATTTTGGTTTTTTTTTTTAAGGTTTCGAGGGTATTTCAGTCATTTTTTAGGTTATAAGTGCATTATGGTAATTTTTTAGGTCCTAAGGGGGCATTTGGTTCGTCGTGATATTACATTATGCCATAATATTACATTATTGTAATCTCAATACAACATTACATTAATTAGGAAGGTGATCAGATTTAGATGATGTGATATATTTTTTAATTTTAAATTATGGTAATATTAGAAAAAATAAAATAAATCAAAAACCTTAATATTACATCATCGTAATGTAAATCACATCAATGGCACATCATAGCGAACCAAATGCCCTCTAAGAGTATTTTAGTTACTTTTTACATTACAAGGTCAATTAAGGGCATTTGAGTCACTTTGTAAGTTATAAGGTTATTAAAATTATTTTTTAGGTTTCGAGGTCATTTATGTCTTTTTCTAGGTCCTAAGGTTATTTCAGTCATTTTCTTAGGTTTAGAGGGCATTTCAATTATTTTTTTTAGGTTTTAAGGTTATTTTGGTCATTTTATAAGTTCTAAGGGTATTTCAGTAATTTTCTTTTTATGTTTTAAGGGTATCCCAAAAATGATGTTTGGTACTACTTCGTGTGAAAGTGAAACCATCAAATATGAGGAAAAAAAAAGGGGGACCACAAAATGTGAAAAAGTACTGTTAAAATGATATTGGAACTGCATAATGTGAAGATGAAACCGTCAAATTTGAGAAAAAATAAGGGAACTACCAAATGTGACAAAAGAACTGTCATATGTGATGTTGGAATTGCACATTGTAAGGATGAAACTGTCAAATGAGAAAAAAAAAAAAACCACCAAATGTGACAAAAAAACTGTCACATGTGATGTTGGAACTACATAATGTGATGATGAAACCGTCAAATGTAAGAAAAAAAAATGAGGGAACCACCAAATGTGACAAAGGTACTATCTAATCTAATGTTGGAACTGCATAATATGAAGATGAAACCGTCAAATGTGAGAAAACAAAATAAGAGAACCACCAAATGTGACAAAAGAACTATCATATGTGATGTTGAAACTACATAATGTGAGGATGAAACCGTCAAATGTAAGGAAAAAAATGAGGGAACCACCAAATGTGACAAATGTACTATCTAATGTGATGTTGGAACTGCATAATGTGAAGATGGAACCGTCAAATGTGAGAAAAAAATAAGGGAACCACCAAATGTGACAAAGGTACTATCAAATATGATATTGGAACTGCATAATGTGAAGATAGAACCGTCAAATGTGAGAAAAAAATAAGGGAACCACTAAATGTGACAAAAGAACTGTCACGTATGATGTTGGAACTACAAAATGTAAGGATGAAACCGTCAAATATGAGGATTTGGTAACTTGGTAATCTAATGTAATGTTGGAACTGCATAATATGAAGATGGAACTGTCAAATGTGAGAAAAAAAAGAAAAAAAAAAAAGAACCACCAAATGTGACAAAAGAACTATCACATGTGATGTTGGAACTACATAATGTGACGATGAAACCGTTAAATATAAGAAAAAAAAAATGAGGGAACCATCAAATGTGACAAAGGTACTATGTAATGTGATATTGGAACTGCATAATGTGAAGATGGAACCGTCAAATGTGAGAAAAAATATGAGAACCACCAAATGTGACAAAGGTACTATCAAATATGATATTGGAACTGCATAATGTGAAGATAGAATCATCAAATGTGAGAAAAAAATTAAGGGAATCACTAAATGTGAAAAAATCAAATGTGAGAAAAAATAAGGGAACCACCAAATGTGACAAAGGTACTATCAAATATGATATTGGAACTACATAATGTGAAGATAGAACCATCAAATGTGAGAAAAAATAAGGGAACCACTAAATGTTGAAAGTTCAAATAGTGTAAAAACACCCTTGAACGTTTAGACCCCCAATTTACAAATTAACCAATTTAAGCTTTATGTCAAACAACTAGTGTGCAGAAAATGAACAAAAGCTATAATATAGAATTGGAAAAACTATCTAAGTCAAATTAAAATCACAACCCATAGCATATAATAAAAGGCAAAGATAAAAGGGAATGAAGATGCAAACACAAAGACAACACGCGATGTGTTATCGTCCGCCGCCCTCCAAGTGGTCAATAATCTACCAGAAAATGTAGTTGGGATACATGAACAGCAATAGACCCTCCAAGCCTAATCTACCCAATGTACCTAAGCCCTCCAAGCTTCTTGCTCCAACGAGGTTGCGCCGAACCTTTTTCTTTTCTAGCTTACCAGATTTCGCTATAATTCATAGCATCCGCCATCCTTGGCATCTTCCAATGCTTCCCAAAACTCCAAAAACACTCAACACTCTAAATGGGTGTGGGTAGTGTTTGGATAGAAATCTCCTCTCAATAGTTATGACAATGAGAGAAGGAATGAGAAAAGACTACAAAGATTTCTATCTAAGAATGAGTAGCTCTCTCTAATTGGGTGAGCGTTTTGAAGAAACCTCTCTTAGGGTTTTTCTTTCCGAATAGCCACACATATTTTGTGGGAATGAGGGGTATTTATACTGGTTTGAAAATAGAATGCGAAGAGTCAGTATTTCCAGAATAGGGTTGGCTGGCGACTTGACCTCGTGACTTGACTGAGTCGTGAGTTCAAGCCCCGAGCTAACTTAATGGCCAGTCTGGATTTTTGTCCTGTAGTGCTCCAGGTGGCATGACTGTTCAGCTCCCCTACATGCTCTGCGCATGTGCAACTTTTGGCGGCTTGTAAGCCGCGAGCCTCCCGTGAGATCCAGCCGCGAGTCCTTGCTTTACTGCACAGTCTTGAGCATTTCTTCACACTCTCTCACACACTACCCTTACATGATTCCCACCTAAATACAGGGTTTCTAAGTTCTGTATTACAAGCAAATTTGTCACGGAATAAAGCCAACACATGGTTGATTAAATTCAACCTTACAATCTCCCCATTTGGATATTCCGTGACAAAACACCCTAAAACAGACTCTAGATTTAAACATGAGTTTGGGAACAATGGCAAAACTCACTCACACCTAAATCTAGAAGCTGTGAGGCACTTGAATCATATGAACATGAAACTCCTGAAACACAACAATACACCATGATCATTGTATGCCGAAAACATTAAATGCATATGAAACAGGCATAAAGTGATCAAGTAAAGATGAAGTTAAGAAACAAACAATGGCTAGATCAAACAAGTAATCACTACAAGGTAGTGATCACAATGCTCATTCACACTTGGAATGAACACTTGAACATACAAGTTAACAAGAACAAAGCAAGTTACTTGCATGCCCAACACTCAATCAATGCATAATACACTAAGTATATGCATCTAGGAACAATCCTACAAGGGCACAAGAGTGACAGTACTTAAAAGAAAATGCAAGACATTTAGATAGAAGTACTGATTTAAACAAAGCATAAAAGGCTGCATAAAGCATGGTACAAACCATAAAGCCTACAAACAATGAAAACAAACCCTAAAAGTTACAAAAGCAACATGGGTATAAACCATAAAATACTGAATAAAAACTTAAACAATATAAGCTAAAAGTGCTTAAAATTTCTCCCCTTCAAAATGATGAGAAGCTGTGATGCACTTGGAATATATATACTTGTAACCTGAAACACTTGCACAAAACATATTATACACCTAGCATGAGAAACCCCAAAGTTTGGTACTCATCGGAGTCCAAACAAGCGAGAAAATGTCTAAGAGGCATTTAATCAAACACCTAGCATGCACATTATGAACAATAATGTGAAACAATGCATGAACAACATGAAATCCACCCTTAATACATGTTCTTTCTGCCACAAGGGGCCAACATCCAATGGAAATCAGCAAAAGAAACCAATCTCATGAAAAAATTTGACAAAAAATTAAGTTTTCCCAACCCCTATGATAAAAATCCCAATTAAGAGCACAAAACTCTCCAAAACATAATCTAAAAATCAAAATTAATGAAAAGAGTTTATAATTACCTTAGAAATGTTAATGGAATGAAAAACCATTCAAATTGGTTGGGTTTTGATGTAAAAATATTGAAAGAGGGGTTTTAGAGAGGATGGGAGAGATTTAAAACAAGTTTCCCACGAAAAAGCTCTATAAAAAGTTGATTTTGGGCGTTTCGTGACTGAGCGAGTCGCCAGGTTCAGTCGCGAAAATTTTCGCGAGTCGCGAGTAAGTCGCGAGTGAGTCGCGAGCGAGTCACGAGTGAGTCGCCAAAGGTTTTGGATGAACTCGCGACTAGGGGTTTCGTGACTGGCGAGTTGCCAACTGAGTCGCGAAAAACTCTGACACCTGTTTTTCAACACAAAACATGTTTAAACAATGAAAAACAAAGAAAACACTAAACATAAATACAAAGAGTGATAAAAATCACTTCCAAATACATATAAAATGATCAAAAATCTTTTTGGATTAAACCATATAAGATTGAGCACACACACATCACATTTAGACAAGTACAATCTAACAAATGAATAAGACATTCATTGAACATTAGGCATGTATGTTGTGTGTGTATATCAAATGTGGAATAGTCCTTAGTCTAGAGTGAAGTTTCAATGATCAATTCAATCAAGTCATACACAACTAGTACTAAGTCAAGTTGTTTATCTCAATTATAGAAATGAACATATATGACCTCCCACAAGAAAATGATTACATACGATGAAGCTTTTCATTTGGCTTTTTTACAATTCATAACATTTGATCATTTTGAATCAAAACATCTCATTTTGAGATCGATGCGTGAAATTTGTGATATTTCAATTTGATGAATAAGCCTTTGGCTTTTTGGACATCATACATTTTCATATAAGTCGCTTTCCCTTTTTCCTAGTCGAATACTAGTATGTGCGACGATTTTTGCACCTCATTGTCTCTTTTCATTTTGAGATTTACATTTATTGAGCTCTTTAAGCAATAAAAATAAAAGAGTGGAAAGAGATATAAGCACAAGTCTACGCATGTATCAAAACCAACATGACTATTGACTAATCATTCATGACAAGCTTGAAGATCGATTTACAACAATCACACAAAGATGTCAAGATTTTTCCCGCAAAGATATAAGTGAAAAAATAACAAGCTAAGCTTGTAAATGCACAAAGCCATTTGTACAAAGGTACAAGGCCAAACTCACATGTGATATGTGCTCAAACATATACGATCAAACTTTTTGAATTTTTCACTTTTTATGTGGTTTTAGATTTTTTTTACTCACACAAAGCAAAAACATAAAAGTAAGATCAAGAACAAAACAATGCATACAAATAAATGCAAGATGCACAAAATGCATGATGATATGACATTTAATGCATGAAGGGTCCTACAAAGATCGAAAGAATTAGATCAAGAACCAAAAAGAGCACAAGCTCAACCATATGAACCCTTCCTCATCCAAACGAAATGATTGTTTGGAATGAGTGTCTCAAGATAAGCGAGATGAGGGTTGGAAGAATGAGAACCGGAGATGCACATAGTCAAGGAGTTAAGAGCATTAAACATTTTCTTTAACAACATGCTATTTTCACTCAAAACCGGTTTACTCTTTTTAGCATAACTTCCATCAAGCTCAAGTTTTTCTTTTCTTTTGATTCTTTTGACAGCATGAAACTTAAAGCATTGAGGTCTTAAATGACCAAATGCACCACAATGATGACACACAATGTGCTTAGGTCCACTAGGCCTTTTGGGAAGGGATCTAGCAATATGGTTTTGTTCCCTCTTCAACTTAGGACATTGAGGTCTTATATGACCAATCACACCACAATGGTGGCAAGTTGGAACAAACTTAGATCTATCCAAAGCCTTAGGTTGAGACCTAAACGGAGGCTTTGACTTAACAGTCTTTCTCTCCACCTTTTGATTTCTTTTATGTGGAGGAATTTACACCTATTTGTCCTTTAAGGTAGAACACACACTAGGCACAAAATCGGGTACCACAACATGATTGCAACAAATATTTTCATCCTTTTTAACAATAGGTTCAGCAATCAAACACTTGGCATGCATCTTAAGAGATTCATTTTCACATTTAAGATCATCAACAAGTTTGTTAGACAAAACAAATTTCGCATCTAAGTCCATATTCAAACATTCAAACTCTTTCAGCTTTTCAAGAGAAATTTCAGCAAGTTTTTTATATTTCTCAACCAATTTGTTGGATTCATTGAGCTTAGCAATCAAATCATCATTTTCACAAAATAACTTGCTCAAATTCTTTTGAAATTTCTTAGCATTTTTCTTCAAGAGTTTGTCAACAACACCCATAGATTCAAATGACATGTCATCACATTTATGAGGATTAACACTCATAGAGGCATTTTCAAAAACACCTGGCATGTTACATTCATCACCAACCAAATCATACAAAGAGGCATACAAAGCACAATCCATGGCAAATAAACACAAGGGGTCAAGGATCACACTTAGGTATTTAAACCACAACAAGTGTACCCGCTTTGATACCAATTGAAAGTTCAAATAGTGTAAAAATACCCTTGAATGTTTAGACCCCCAATTTACAAATTAACCAATTCAAGCTTTATGTTAAACAACTAGTGTGCGGAAAATGAACAAAAGCTATAATATAGAATTGGAAAAACTATCTAAGCCAAATTAAAATCATAACCCACAGTAGATAATAAAAGGCAAAGATAAAAGGGAAGGAAGATGCAAACACAAAGACAACACGTGATGTGTTATCGAAGAGGAAATCGAAGCCCTCGGCGTAAAACCTCTCCGCCGCCCTCCAAGCGGTCAATAATCCACTAGAAAATGTAGTTAAGATACATGAACAGCAATAGACCCTCCAAGTCTAATCTACCCGATGTACCTAAGCCCTCCAAGCTTCTTGCTTCAATGAGGTTGCGCCGAACCTTTTTCTTTTCTAGCTTACCGGATTTCGCTATAATCCATAGCATCCATCATCCTTGGCATCTTCCAATGCTTCTTAAAGCTCCAAAAACACTCAACACTCTAAATGGGTGTGGGTAGTGTTTGGATAGAAATCTCCTCTCAATAGTTATGACAATGAGAGAGGGAATGAGAAGAGATTACAAAGATTTCTCTCTAAGAATGAGTAGCTCTCTCTAATTGGGTGGGTGTTTTGAAGAAACCTCTCTTAGGGTTTTTCTTTCTGAATAGCCACACATATTTTTTGGGAATGAGGGGTATTTATACTGGTCTGAAAATAGAATGCGAAGAGTCAGTATTTCCAGAACAGGGTTGGCTGGCGACTTGATTGAGTCGCAAGTTCAAGCCGTGAGCTAACTTAATGGCCAGTCTGGATTTTTGTCCTGTAGTGCTCCAGGTGGCATGACTATTCAGCTCCCCTACATGCTCTGCGTGTGTGCAACTTTTGGCGGCTTGCAAGCTGCGAGCCTCCCGCGAGATCCAGCCACGAGTCCCTCCTTCACTGCACAGTCTTGAGCATTTCTTCACACTCTCTCACACACTACCCTTACATGATTCCCACCTAAATACAGGGTTTCTAAGTGCTGTATTACAAGCAAATTTGTCATGGAATAAAGCCAACACATGGTTGATTAAATTCAACCTTACAAATGTGACAAAAGAACTGTCACATGTGATGTTGGAACTACAAAATGTGAGGATGAAACGGTCAAATATGAGGATTTGGTAACTTGGTATAGTAAGTTGTCTACTAGTAGGTACCGTACCCCCAAAAAAGGGGGTTACGGTAGAATTACTCATATATATATATATATATATATATATGAAGATATGAATGAAAATCTGTATGATATTTATTTACAATGTCATTATTCTTTTTTTTTTATTTTCTTTTATTTTATGGAATCTTCCACCACTTTCGCTTTAGGATAAATCTCCTAATAAATAAAAGGAAAAAATGAACATGACAAGTGTAAAGATGGGAAACTACACAAATTGTGTAACACATTAATTACCACTACTAAAAATATGTTATCAAGCTAAGATTATCTCCCATCATCGAAGTCCAACATCACATGGTCCTTCATGCTATCATATACTTCAATACTTTTATTCCTCACATCATAATTGCTAGAATCTGATGTCGTAGCGAGTAAGTGTTCAGTTTCTTCGGAGTTGGAATTAACATTGATCCACGAATGCTTCTCCATCTTTCTTAAGCCCTCCAATTCCATTGCTACTTCCTTCATAGTAGGCCTATCCTCTTGTTTCAAACTTAAGCACTTCTTTGCAAGATTTGCCACTTCCTTCAATTGTTCAACATTGCCTTCAGTTGCTATATGTTTCTCAAGAACATCAAACAATCTATTCTTTTCCAAAGAAATGAGAAAATATGTAACAAGGCTTCTCTCCATCTCAGGCTTGTCAAATAATACCACCTTTCTCCCAGTCAATAGCTCTATAAGGACCACTCCAAAACTATAAACATCACTTTTCTCAGTCAATTGACTTGTGTGCAAGTATTCAGGGTCTAAGTATCCAATAGTTCCTTGCACCATTGTTGCTACTTCTGTTTGGTCTAGGGGAACCAATCTCGAAGCTCCAAAATCTGATACCTTTGCTATGTAACTACTATCTAGCAATATGTTTGAAGACTTCACATCTCTATGGATTATAGGTGTAGAAGCTGCAGAGTGTAGGTATGATAGTGCTTCTGCTATTTCAGTAACTATCCTAATACAAGGTTCCCATGATATGGTGGACACTTTCTTTTCATTACGTATGTACTCAAAGAGGGTACCATTAGGTATGAATTCATAAACTAATAAAGGAATTGATGTCTCCAAACAACAACCTAGTAGTTTAACCACATTCCTATGATTAATTTGGGAAAGTACAACTACCTCATTAATGAATTGCTCAATTTGACTTTGATCCACTATTTTGGCCTTCTTGATTGCTACAATCCTATTATCTGATAAAAATCCTTTATAAACAGTACCAAAACCTCCTTGACCAATAATTAGAGTTTCATCATAGTTGTTGGTAGCTTTCTTGAGCTCTTCTCTGGTGAAGATTTTGGCAGTCTCTGTTGAATTTTCTTGTCCAAAAAGTTCTTGTTGCAAAATTATACCACCATTTTTCGTAAAGAGCTTCTCTTTTAGTTTGATTAGCTTTCTTTGCTTCACTATCAGGTACAACCAAGAACTTCTCTTTTATATCACTATATTTCATTTTTATAGTTAGCCCCCTTCCAAAACCTTAAGTCTCCCTCTTCCTCAATCAACCTATCTAGCCTAGCCCAACTAGCAACTATTCACAATAGTGACAGCATTTTAGAAAAAAAAAAAAAACTATTTTAGCACCAAAAAACCAAAATATCATGTGTTATTGGAGAAGCTAAAGCTAAATTTTTTGCAACTATAGTAAATTGGTATAAATATCAGTTGACTGCAACAAGTTGTTAAAAATAAACCACAGTATTTTATTAAGATTATCTCTCTACCTTCAATTAAAAAACTCAACTTCTCTCTCTTTCTTTATTATTTTAATGAGTTGTTTATATTATTTTAAATGAAGTGGTAAAAAATAGAACATTTGATGTTGGGTGTATTGTAATGTGAGATGGTAAAATAGATAAATTAACTTTTTGAGGTGCTAAAAGTTAAATTTTTTAGCACTGCTACTGTAAACACTAACCTAAAAAAAAAAAAAAAAAAAAAAAAAAAAAAAAAAAAAAAAAAACCTAGCCAGCTTAATATTAAAAAAAAAAAAAACATTATTTTGTTATTTTTTGTTTTTGTCTTTGTTGGTGGATGATTGCATCTTAATGTATTAAGAAACAATTATTTTTTGTATTTATAATTTGTTAACACTATATGGATGCCTATTTGGAGTTCTTTTTTTTTTTTCTTATACTCCGGCCCTCTTTAACTTGAAATTCTGGGTCCATCCCCACTCTAGGGTATGCATTAATGAGTCATTTTAAAAAAAAAATTATATTACTTATATGAAAAATAGATAAATTGCCAAAAAATTAATTATTTTTTTCTCGTAAAAACTTTTTAAAAGTAATTCACTAACAAATACTTTTAAAGTATTCATTAACCTTTTCCTATTAATAATTGACTATATGACATACTACTTTAAGACTCAGGACTATCCCACAACGACAATCAAGTTGAAGGTTAATTACATTAGATACATTTTCTACATTATTTAATATTCCATAGGGCCTTCTCAAAATTTATAAATAAATAAATAAATAAATAAAAATCCACAAGGCAATCAAGTTGTGGATTTTTTTTTTTTTTTTTATTGCACTAAATTTAGTCAGTGGACTTTCTGTAACGTTGAATTGATAGTCTCAATTAACAATGTAGAGAATGGAGACTAGAAAAAGTTTAAGTGTACGTTTGGTAGATTGTAACAAAGCTTGTAATGGAGTGGCTACTTTTTAGGGATAATTATTCAATTGTTTGTTTGTGTTTTTTATTATAATGAATCAGAAATGGAAATAGATGGACGCCCAAGGGATGAAGGGACCCCGTACCCTGGTCTTAAGAAGCAAAAAAAAAATATATATATATATATATATGTATATATATATATATATATATATATATAGAGGTGTATTTTTTTAGAATTTTATATTTGGGCCCCTTCATTCAAAAATTTTGGGCTCCTCCCCCCTACAATTTTACATTGATTTTGTAAAGTTGTGATTTACAACTAATTTGTATTGGTTTTAATTCCGTACTAAATTTGATTGTAATTTTGTTCAATTTTTATACCTTGTATTTTATGTGGGACTTCATTGTAAAGATTGTGTGTGAGAGAGAGTCTAAATACCCAAGGCAAATTGAAGATCAAAGAAGTTTTCGTGGGTAGCTTGTGAGAAGCCTTCCCGCAAAGTGAAGAATGTGCTCAGCACATGACTAGAATGCAAAGAGTCATGACAGATGGTGACAACTGTTTTTCGCGAGTGTCTCGCTAGTAAGACCTTCCCGCAAGATACCCGCGAAACATTCTGTTTTGCCAATTTGTCATATCTGATACACCAGGTCTCTACCCACACTATATATACCCACATTACCTACATATGTTGAGGAGTGCTTTCAGAGAAAAAACCCTAGCCATTATGATGCGAACCTCAATAGAAACGCTTTGAGACCCAACAAAAATATTGGAATACTTGCCCAAGAAAGCTAAAATTCAGATTTTGATAGAAAACCTTGACCCAACGTTTATAAGTGAAACGCGAACCAAAGGTATAAGTAACACCTTGACCCAATGATTATAATTGAATCACAAACCAAAGGTATAAAGTTTGAACGCCACAAGGAAGAATCCCTGATAAGTTCACAGTTCTTGAAGAATTAAAAGAAGAGCAAAGCCTCACATTTTCTAATTTTTATTCAATAATATATGTAAAACGTTTACAGGCTTAGATGACTATTTAAGGGCTCCATAAAACTTGACAGACAAGAAAATATATTCTAAAATAACTCCTAATTGATACCTAACCATATCAGGAATAAAACTTGACCTAAAAAGCATTAAATGCACCTAAAAACAAGGAAAGAAATCACCTAAACCTAAAATAACGTTTTTTACATAAAAATACCAAAATAATAAATTACAATAATTAAATAGTAAATTGTGTCCTACATCAGACCCCTCCTCTTGAAACAAACTCGTCCTCGAGTTCATCTTTGAAATCTGAAATCTTCTGTTCCAAATAAACAAATACTTCGAATGCTTTAATAACTTGATCCGGTTCTGAAACTTGAATCCTTCATAAAGTGTAGCATAAAATTTCTTCTCATCTACTTTCAATTTACTTGCAACATCAATCAACAAAGGGTTGATAATAAAATTAAAATTTTATACTCCAAGAAAATCAACATATTGTATAGTGATCTTCAACAAATCAACTAAGACTTGAGGATTGTGAGTTGTGGACTCATCCTCATATTTGACCTCAATTGAATCTTCCACAATGTTCTCAATAATTACCATCTCTTCCTTTTTTTTTTTTTTCTTTTTTTTCACTTTTTTTTTCTTTTTTTGAGCTTGGTGCACGATTTTGAGTTAGTGCACGTCACAAAATAAGAACAAGGAATAAGGAACACAAAAGGAACAAGATAGGATGATAGTAGGAAACAAAAGATAAAAGGGATAGAAAAGTGATTTTAGAACCTGTGCTTTGATACCAAATGATGCGAACCTCAATAGACACGCTTTGAGACCTAATAAAAATATTGGAATACGTTGCGAACCTCAATAGACATGCTTTGAGACCCAACAAAAATATTGGAATACGTTGCGAACCTCAATCGACACGCTTTGAGACCCAACAAAAATATTGGAATACTTGCCCAAGAAAGCTAAAATTCAAATTTTGATAGAAAACCCTAACCCAATGTTTATAAGTGAAGCGCGAACCAAAAGTATAAGTAACACCTTGACCCAATGATTATAATTGAATCATGAACCAAAGGTATAAAGTTTGAACGCCACAAGGAAAAATCCCTGATAAGTTCACAGCTCTTGAAGAACCAAAAGAAGAGCAAAGCCTCACCTTTTCTGATTTTTATTCAATAATATATGTAAAACGTTTACAGGCTTAGATGACTATTTAAGGGCTTCATAAAACTTGACAGACAAGAAAATATATTATAAAATAACTCCTAATTGATACCTAACCATATCAGGAATAAAGTTTGACCTAAAAAGCATTAAATGCACCTAAAAACAAGGAAATAAATCACCTAAACCTAAAATAACGTTTTTTACATAAAAATACCAAAATAATAAATTACAATAATTAAATAGTAAATTGTGTCCTATATCATATTACCCTCAAGAGTGAAAGACTGTCATACCCCCAATTCTCTACAAAATCCATTGTGGTTTTCTTCAACTCCTACCTCTCCATTTCCAAATCCTTGAGAGGCTGATAGTCCAAACACTTACCTTACCCATCCTGAGTGTAAAGTGAGGTTTTGATGCTACTAGGAAGCATTGGAAGAAGTCATTTGTTTGGTGGATGCAATCGGGTTGAATTGTGTGATTCGAAGAGTTAGAGAAGACAAGACTTCATGATGTCAGTTGGTAGCAGGAGCTTAGAGGGCTCGAGTACATGGGGTAGACTAGGCTTGGAGGGTCTTTTGTTATTCGTGTACTCCAACTTATTCTCTAGTGGATCGATTTACCGCTTGAAGGGCAGCGGAGAGGTTTTTGCCAAATTCTTCGATTTCCTCTTCGATAACATATCAGCGTGTTATCTTGTGTTTGTATTCTTCTTCCCTACTTTTTTAGCTTTCATTTTACTGCTGTGATTTGATGAATATGGCTTAGAGTAGTTATATTATTTGTTCACTCGCATTTACTCTATTCTGCACTTAGTTTAAATTAGAGTAAAATCAACCAAGCCGTAATTTTAATTTGGGGGTCTAAACAACTCTTGTGTTTTCACACACATTCGAGCTTTTAGATTTTATTGTAAGATTTTTCTTCTCCCCACTGGAGGAGCATTTCTTCTCACCTAGTGTGATTGTTTCTTACTTTCTTGTCTTCTAGGATAGCCTACGAGATAAGAGAGCTGGTGCCACAAGAGTGTCCGTTTGCTGTCATGAGCAGCACTATGGATGCAGACTTCTTAGAAAGGATTCAAAAACTGCAGCTTACTACAGAAGAAGACAAAACTATAACCATACGTCTAGTAAGGCGAAAAGAGATCCTGGATGAATACTCTCTAAGTTTAGTCGAGAAGTTTCTAACCAAAAAACCGATTAACTTAAGAGCAGCAAAGAACCTACTATGATCTATGTGGAAGATGGAGGACGACTTGAAGATTGTCGAGGTAGGCGACAGATTATTACAATTTAAATTTACACTGGAAAGCCAACTACTATGGGTGTGGAACAATGGTCCATGGTGTTTTGATAAACATATGTTGGCTGTAAAGATATGGGAGAAAGGCATGACAAGTAGATCAGTCACATTCACACACCTTCCCTTTTGGGTCCAAGTGTGGGGCCTCCCCTTTGATCTAATGACTGAAGAAGCAGGTCATGATATTGGGAGGGGACTTGGAAAAGTTATTGAAGTAGATAGTAAGGCATTCAAGGCCGACCAAGCCTGTTTCGTGAGAATACGAGCTGAAATACCATTAGACAAACCACTATGACAGGGTGGTCCAGTGTTTAGCTCGGAGGGAGATGAAGTACGTGTGGCGTTTCGCTATGAGCTCTTGGTTGGGTGGTGCTTCGCATGTGGCAGAATTGGGCATGATGAGAAGGAATGTAGCATGGCTAGAAGGGAAGACATAGATATCCGAAGGTATGGGGAATGGATGAAAGCCGGTACTTGCATCTGTGCCAATGATCAGAGGAACAACCAATACAGCCCACGTCGTTGTCGGACTGAACCAACCACCCAAACTGACCATAGTCCCAAAACAGCTAGCCCTACCAAGCCCATTAATGCTGAAACGGGTAAGCTGAAAAACAAGGAAACCGATATGGTAAGCCCCACCCATACGTTACGCATGTTAACGCAATCAACACCCCAGCAATTACTCCTTGATACGGTACAGGTGGATGAGAATATTTCAGGAAACATGGTTAATTCACAATCAAGCCCGACTAATATGGAAACCGAAAACATTTATCATGCCCTTTATTACGTGCCAATCAGTTATGGGGAGTCAAATGCAAGTCACACACCGTCTACCAAGGAGTCACGTGCAACTGTTAATGAAGCAAAAACAACACTCACAGCCATTTGGAAGAAAATACCAAGATCGAGGCTGCCCAAAAACAAAACAGTGAAGGAAGATTGTGTACCAGTGGGGAAGAAGAGACAATCTGAAACCAGTGAGCTTGATGATGGCCAAGACATCAAAACCAGCAACAAACGGCTTAAGGGTGTGGCCGGTTCAAGACAACCTACATCTCCAATGGTGGTGGCTGCGTCACAGCCCCGTCGATAGCAATGATCGTCCTAAGTTGGAACTGCCGAGGGCTCGGGAATCGCTCGGCAGTGGAGGTTCTTGCCGCATTGGTGAGAACACAAGTTCCCACAATTTTGTTTCTCATGGAAACAAAATTGACAGTGCGTGAGATGGAACCGATTAAGTCAAAGTTGGGTTTCTCTTCTATGTTGGCTGTCTCAAGTGAAGGAAGAAGGGGTGGCCTAGCAATGTTATGGAAGCCCGACGTGGTGATTGACACACAGACATACTCCCCACACCATATAGATGTTCAGGTGCTTGTCCTGTCCACTCAACCATGGAGACTAACAGGTATTTACGGTTACTCGAAGGAGTAGATGAAGACTGAAACTTGGAGATTAATGAGGCACTTAAAAAATGAGTCCAATCTACCGTGCTTATGCATAGGCAACTACAACAAGATACTACATTATGAGGAAAAAAATGGAAGACATCCTAGACCATTGCCACCGATGGTTGCATTCCAGAACGCCTTGTTAGATTGCGGACTAATTGACTTGGGCTATAGTGGGTATATGTACACATGGCGGAATGGACGAGAAGGAGAAGCTTTCGTTGAGGAGAGACTGGATAGAGCATGTGCCTCCCTGGAATGGTCTGACTTGTACCCGGCGGCCAAGGTGAGACACCTGATAGCATCATACTCTAATCATGACCCAATTATAATTGACACAAAACCCATGAACCATCAGCAAGTACGCAGGAAACAAAAGCTTCACCGGTTTGAAGAAAAATGGGTTGCTCATCTGGAGTGCGAAGAGGTAATCCGAGATTTATGGATCCATACCCAACCATCGGGTAGCCCTATGTACTGCCTTTTTGAGAAGATTAAAAACTACAAAGCACGCCTTATAGCATGGAGTAAGTCAGCCTTCGGGAACACAAAAGCTCGCCTTACAGAAAAACAAAGGGAACTTGAGGAACTAGTGAAACAGGGATATGCACCAAATCTTGAACGTATAAAAATATTGAGAAGGGAGGTCAATGAATTGATACACCATGAGGAAGTGTTTTGGAGGCAGCGGTCTAGGTCCTTATGGCTTCCGGCAGGTGACAAAAATACTAGTTTCTTTCACCAAAGGGCTAGCCAAAGAAAGAAGAAAAATACCATTGAGGGGCTGTATGATGAAAATGGGGTGTGGCAAACAGATGAGGGAAGAGTCTCTACTATAGCCGAAAGATACTATGCTGACTTGTTCAAAGCCCAAAGTCATACAAATATGGATAGGGTGCTGGAGGATGTTGACAAGGTAGTCACGGATGAAACGGTGGGCTCTTTAAACCAGCCATACCCAGAGGAGGACGTAAGGAGGGCCCTTTTTAGCATGCACCCATCAAAATCACCCGGACTAGATGGTATGTCTCCTTTCTTTTTCCAAAAATTTTGGCACATTGTAGGGCCGGATGTTACCATGGCTATGTTATCTGTCTTACATTCGGGTAAATATTTGAGAAAAATGAATTTCACACATATTGTACTCATACCCAAAAAGAATGACCCACAAAATATCACGGAGTTCTGCCCCATAAGTTTGGGTAATGTTGTATCCCGTATTGTATCAAAAGTACTTGCAAATCGGGTAAAATCTATTTTACCCAATATTATATCTGACGCCCAAAGTACTTTTATTCCTGATAGACTTATCACAGATAATACTACAGTTGCGTATGAAATGCTTCATAGAATGTGCAATCGGAGAAGAGGAAAGACAAGTCACATGGCGATAAAGCTTGATATTAGCAAGGTGTACGATAGAGTCGAATGGAGTTTTCTCCGACGGATTATGCTCAAGATGGGACTACTAGATCAGTGGGTGAATCTGGCTATGGAAACTAAGAGAACAGCCTCCTACTCCATACTCATCAATGGAGAACCAAAAGGCCTCATAAAACCAACCCGTGGAATAAAGCAAGGTGATCCTTTATCCCCTTACCTCTTCTTATTTTGTGCTGAGGGGCTATCTTCTATGATCAGGAAGGCAGTGACTACCAATAAATTAAAAGGCATTCAAAGTTGCCGAGATGGTGTTCGTATCTCCCACCTCTTCTTTGCAGATGATAGCCTGTTGTTATGTGAGGCTAAGAGAGGCGAATGTCAGCAGCTCCTTGAAATCCTTACACAATATGAGGAGGCATCCGGACAAGCAATCAACAAACAAAAAACCACAATTTTCTTTAGCAAAAACACTGCCCCAAGTGTTAAGGAGGAAGTTTAGAATTTGTTTGGTGCACAGGTTATGACAAATTGTAAAAAATACCTTGGCCTCCCTATGGTTGGGGGAAAATCTAAGGTGAACACCTTTAAGGATCTACAGGAGCGGATATCAAAAAGGGTGATGGGGTGGAAGGAAAAAACAATCTCTAACGCAGGAAGGGAGGTGTTGATAAAGACGGTGGCCCAAACAATACCCACTTATTCTATGAGTATTTTTAAGCTCCCTAAGAAGGTGTGTGACGATATTAACTCGGTGTTGGCTAAGTATTGGTGGGGCCAAACTCGTAATGAGAAAAAGATACATTGGATAAACTGGAATAAATTGTGTAATCCAAAGAATAAGGGAGGAATGGGTTTCTGAAACATCCACGCCTTCAATCTAGCTATGTTAGCCAAGCAGGCATGGCGTTTGGTCACAGGTGAACAATCTCTATTCTATAGAGTGTATAAAGCTAGATATTTTCCCCGGTGTTCATTCTTGGAGGCTGAGTTGGGTCCAAACCCATCTTTTGTGTGGCGTAGCTTGTGTGTTGCTAGAGAGCTCATCATAGAGGGGTCACATTGGCAGATTGGGAATGGGCAAAGCATCACCATAAACAACCAAAAGTGGCTGCCTCGTCCACCCCTTTTCAATCCGAGGGCTGACACATCATTGAAAGTAGGTGACCTTATTGACAAACACACCATGCAGTGGGATAGGCCACGGGTACAAGAAATCTTCATGCAACCCACACAACAGGATGTTCTTAATATCAGGCTCGGTGACCTCCAGACAAAAGACAAAATTTATTGGAAGGAAAACAAAGCCAACCGCTTCACAATCCGGTCAGCCTACTTTGTTGCCGTTCGCTTGAACCAAGGAGGCGTGGTTGAACATTCTAGAGCACACGGGGATAAGAGGCTGTGGAATAAAATATGGAGATTGCGCGTACCATCGAAGGTGCGAAACTTCCTTTGGCAAGCTTGCTCAGACATCCTTCATACTTGAGCTAATATTGCGAGACGAAGATTCCCTATTGATCCTAGATGTGCAATCTATGGTCAGGCAGAAGAATCAGTTTGTCATGCATTATGGGAGTGTCCGTTAGCCACCAATGTTTGGGCGCTGGTTAAAGGAAAATTGCAGAAAAGCTCGGCGGTAGTACAAGATTTCCACTCCCTCGCCAGACAAATGGAAGACAAGCTCACGGGTAAGGATATGGAGGTATGGGCAATGGTTGCTTGGTCTATTTGGAATGCTAGAAATCATTTCTGTTTTGAGTAGAAACAGTCCCAACCTGGCGACATACTCCACAGTGCCATGTCCCTATTACAAGATTACCAACGTCTAAATCAGCACCTAGCCGGACAGAACCACCCAACGTGATGAGACCTCAGTGGTTTATGTAATGTAACTTCTTTATATGTTAATAGTGGACCATGGAAATGTAAGACAATATGGGGTTTCCCCTATTCTTTTATTAATGAAATTCTATCTTCAGTGTCAAAAAAAAAAAAAAAAAAAAAGATTTTATTGTAATAACATTTGCATTAGTTGTAAAATAACATAAGGCCCTAAATTTGTCCAATCAACTTCAAAATACACTTACATCAGTCTATGTATCATTGTGCAAAAATACATTTGTGCTATAATAATTGTGTAAATTTACACAATTACTATAGCACAAATGTACTTTTGTATAATTATACATAGACTGATGTGGGTGTATTTTTGAGTTGATTGGGAAAACTTACACAATTACTATAGCTATGCAAATGAATGTTTTAGAAATTATTTAAATTGAGGGCAGTGATTTTTGGTTAAGGAAGAGAGAGATGATTTGAGATAATAATTAAAAATTTATAAGGAAACAGTATTCTTATAAAATGTAGTGTAAATAAATAATTTGATATAGGGTATGTTGAAAAGTTTGTGTGTGTGTGTATGTAATTGAGATAGGTTCAAGTTACAGCTGATGTAATTCTTATAAACTTACAAATTTTTTACACCGTAGATTTCTAAGAAATCTAACAGTTAAAAAAAATTATTAAATGCTATTATTTTCCACCTTATCACCTAATTAAAACTATCAATTTATCTCAAAAAAAAAAAAAAAAACTAGCATTCTCTCTCTCTCTCTCTCTCTCCCTTTATTTATTGTTTTCCACTAGATAATATTTTCTTCAACACAATCTAACAAAAAAAAAATTGTAAAAATAATCCCATTTTCATTGATTTCACAAAACTACCCAAAACAAGAGTCAAATAATTTTCAATTTACTCCTTAAAATAAATAAATAAAGGAAATTCAAAAAATTCAAAAATTTGAGCCTAGCATACACTAAACAATCAAACCTCCCATTTCATCAACAAGCAATTGAAAGGTAGACCTTCTACCTTCACTAGCCACTTCAATGCGGTCTAACCAAAAAAGAAAAATTGTTTATATATATATATATATATGACAATGTAATTGTGTAGTTTTGTTTGATATTGTAAATATGTATATACAATTTGTTTATGTGTTTTTGTTAAAACGCTGATATTGTAGAATGCAATTCAAAAAAATTTTGATATTTTGTTTAGTGTATGATAGGCTCAGATTAGTTTTGATATTTTTTTTTTTTTTTTTTAAGGAACAGTTGAAAATTATCTAACTCTTGATTTTGGTAGCAATTGAAAGGATTTTTTTTTTTTTTTCCTTCAAAACAAATTGAAAGGATTTTTTTGTTATTCACAGCAAAAGTTGCAAATAGTTATAAAAAATTATAATAGTTTGTGCTTCAATTACTTGAGCCCTGTTATGGACTCTACTGATCCTAATCATCATACTAGTTTCAATTCCAATACAAGAGATGGAGATAAGGATACATCCGGCAACCACACCAAATACAAGTCCTAAGTCTATAGAAGTCTATCCTTAGTGATAAGATAATCAAATTGTATCTTAGGTGATGAGGTTGTTTGCAAATCAACAAACATTTAAAAAAGATTTTAAAAAATCAAGTAAATAAAATTGGAACATAAGATTCAAGGAACCTAAACTAAAAATAATTAGAAGTTATTTTCAAGAATTCGAGGTCTTAAACATTTTGTTAAAAAGGATGAGGAAAGTGATAGAGGTTTTATTTAGGGGAGTAAAAAACTTACTAAAGTAAGGAAATGTTAGAAAGATGAAGAGGGTAGAAACATTTGATGAATTGCAAGAGAAGAAAAAAAAAAAAAAGATTACAGTGAAAGGACTTAATGGTGTTTTCTTTCAACCGTTTGATTTTAATTTGGCAAGTATTTAATGATATAATGATGAATAATGGTGTTTTCTTTCAACCGTTTGATCTTTTAGAAATCTATGGCTTAAAAAATGTGTAATTCCACCAGATGTAATTTGAACACACACACACACATATATATATATATAATATTATTATGCTAAAATAGACTGAAATGTTTGCATGGGCTGATGTTAATGCTCTAATGTAATAAGAAACAATGGTGCTTTTTGTTTTTGTCTTTCTTAGTAGATAATTGTATTATAATGTATTACAAAACAATAATTTTGTGTATATATCTTTGTTAATGTAACTACTAAATAGATACTTATTTGAAATTTCATGATTTTTATTTGTACTTATACTCCAGCCCCCCTAAATCAAAATCATGGGTTCATCCCTGCAATGAGTTGTTAATCTTTAGGAATAACTATAATTTAAAATGAAGGATAACTATTCCTTATAAAAAGGAGTACATAATTGTTATTCCTTAACTTATATAAATATAATTTCCAAAAAAGCCCATACTTTTCCCTACCAAGTACTCTCTCTCTCTCTATGCAAATACGATTTTTTTTTTTTTTTGAACTTTTTTTTTGGGTAACTCATTTATTCTCTATGTTATACATAGTCTTTCTTGGCTTTGTTCTTAATTCATGAGATTTCCTGTCTTAATTTCATGTTGTTCCTTCCAGTACCACAAGGAAGAGACCTAACTTTAGTTTTTGGCTGTCAAGAGTGACACCCAATTCTTTATCGATAGTTTTCATTTTTTATTTCTATTAATTATATCATTTTTAACTAATACAAGAAGGATAAAATACTCAATTATTCCCAGCATTGCTTTCTTTCTCTAATGCAAACATGAGATTAAAGCTAGGTGCTTTTTTTCCTTTTTTTTTTTTTTTGTTTGATATTATTAAATTGAGAAACTTCAGTTTGTTTTATTGATTATATATATTTTGATGTCATAACAAATTGAAAATTAATTCAAAACATAATTCAATGTGTAAATATATAATTTTGTAAAAAGGGTGTTTTGGAAAATTTGACTAAATATGATATCATTCCACTACCTTATTCATGTGTTATCACCAAATGGTTGAATATGAATTATTATTCCATTTCGTCTTCTTTTTATTCATTGTAATACTTATTCTTTTTATTTTTTTAATAAGAATTGTAATACTTATTCTTATTGTATTATAATCAACATTACAGTATATGCTTTAAAATTTCATTATTTTCTCTAAACCAGCCATGGCTCTTTTTGTTTTTTGGAACAATGATTGCAAGTCATTCTATATATGATCTTACAATTAAAAGTTAACACTCAATCTATCCGAATTTCTAGTAACTTATTCATATCTAGGTTATATATATATTTGCTTTTTTGCTAAATGTGTGCCAAAATATTAAAAGCTAATTAATTTTCAAAAAAGTTAATTCTGTTAAATTAAGGAAAAAAAAAAAGGATAAAAAAAGAAGAAGAAGGTTTACCAAAGAACAACTAAATGTACTTACCAATAGTGAGGCTAATGACTAGTGATAATTTAGGAGCGGGTTGATTGGGGACACATGCCTCCCGGTCTAGAGTGTACCCCTCGATCCACAAACAATGATATATGATCCGACGTCATTAACACAAAATTGAGTGCTTGTGCAGTTATTGAGCTCTTTAACATCACATTCGCTAATGTCTGTGAAAAAAAAAAAAAAAAAAAAAACCATTTTTAACTTTGAAGTGCCAGAATCAAAAGCAATCACAAACTATTGAAACGAAAATGAAACCTGAAACATACTACCTCATAATATATATTAGAAATTCGTTGAAAATGTGTTTCATTAATTTACTTTCTTTAATTGAAAAATTGTTGTAGATATGTAGGTAAATTGAATATACCTTGGCAACCGTCTTTGAGGTATGGGTTCCCACCGTAACCGACAGTGCAATTGCAACGGTACCCAGATCCGTTGGTGGGATTGAGATCAATACACGTGCTATTCCCTCGACATACGTAATTCGCTTTGTTCCGAGCAACTTTGACACGTCTCATTACCAATCGCCCAATCCAGTGCCATGGGAAGAGTTTCATTGTTTCGTAGACTGATAAGATAATCTGAGGAGAAATTGAACTTGTCTTCTTGGATAATAAAGGCAAAGCTGCATGGATTGAACTTCCAGACTTGTGTGTGATTTTTAAAGCTATAGGCTTTAAAATTAACATCTGTCAAATCTCGAGGAAAATCGATTTGGCAACACCCAATCCCAGAGCAAGTCCCATTGACTATACTCCGTGTGTTATTACATACGGACAGGCAGCCGACGGAGAAGGGTTGACCGTTCAGAATACCGTTAAGGTATGCGTAAGTGTCACACCCAACTGCCACGAACTTGTTTTTGGTGACAGAAATTGTGAAACCATGGGTTGTTATTAGACAGTGGCGTGCCATACTCGTCGTAACAGTCAATGGAGTTATACATCTGGATGTCAATCTCACCTTCCATGGAAATGCTTATAACGTTGATGTTCCAAATCATTGGTTGAGGTTGGCCGTACGCGTTGCTAGCACAATTGATAAAATAATCCCCATCAACAGCAGTATCGTTCAGGTAACAATCTTCAGTTGTGCCAAAGGGATATGGAATTTTTTAAATTTCCACAACTGTCGGGGCAGTTAGGTAGGGCTATTGGAAATGCTGTTATTGCGGCTGCCATTATTGCTGATAATATCACACCAACCCTGATGATTTGAACAAGCTTAATATGGAAATCCATTGCTCCACTATTTTCCCAGAAGAGTATCTAGGATTATTATGTCTTGGTGTGTATCAGCTTCATAAACATGCTGGGACTTTTTTAAAGGCAGAAATAAAGAAAGAGGAAATTTTTTAGGTCGTACCGGACCTAATAATTTCCCGAAAGAGAAAAGACTCGTTCTAGATAAAATATAAAAAACAAAAAAACAGAGAGAAGACCCGTTAAATACGCGAGTCTCTCTTGATGTGCAATTTTATTGGACTGGATTTGTTTTCGCTTTTCACACTACACATCTATTAAACCCCAAATTAGATGCACGAGTGAATCTATAATCACACCCCAATTTAACTATTCAAACTAACGGTCACCCACTTTATACTTTATTCGCTATAATAGCAAATTCTACCCAGTTAATGCCCAACAACGGAAAAGCCTACTCCAAATGTTTGTGACACTACTAAATACCATGGTTTTATATATATATATATATATATATATATTTTTTTTTTTTCTTTTTTTAAATTTTTTTAACTAATAACTCCACTATTTTCCCAGAAGAGTATCTAAGATTAATATGTCTTGGTATGTATCAGCTTCACAAAGATGCTGGGACTTTTTAAAGGCAGAAGTTAAGAAGAGCTGAAAATTATCAGGTAGTCCCGGACCTAATAATATCCCAGAGGAGAAGACTCGTGCTAGATTTAAATTAAAAATAATAATAAAACCAGAGAGAAGACCCGTTAAATACGTGAGTCTTGATGTGCAATTTTTTTGGACTGGATTTGTTTTCACATTTCGAAATTATTAAAACTTATAATCATAACTCCAATCTTATCAAAGATTACAAATTGCACCTAAATTTCTTTTTTTTGAGAAAAATTGCACCAAAATTTGACTATTCAAACTAATGGTCACCCACGTCATACTTTATTAGGGAGATTCTAGCATTTTGCCCTTATTTTTTTAAATATTTAGCAATATGTTCATGTTTTGAAATTATTTAGGTATATGCCCCTGTTTTGAAATTCGATTTTAATAAAATCGAGTTTTGATGGGTTTAAAATCAAGTTATGCCCGATCAAACTTAAAAATAAATAAAAAATTAAAAAAAAAAACTTGCATGGAACTCGAGTTCATGGAGCTCGAGTTTCATACCTATAGCTACGTTTTGATTGTCCTATAGTGGTGTTTTAAATGGAACTCGAGCTCCAAGAGTTCGAGTTACATGCTTCTTCTTTTTTTTTTTTTTTTTTTTTTTTTTTTTTTTTTTTTTTTTTTTTTTTTTTTTTTTTTTAGTTTGATTGCCCCAAATCTATAGCTACGTTTTGATTGTCCTATAGTGGCATTTTAAATGGAACTCGAGCTCCATGAACTCGAGTTCCATGCATTTTTTTTTTTATCGCTCCAAACGTATAGCTACGTTTTGATTATCTTATAGTGGTGTTTTGAATGGAACTCGAGCTCCATGAACTTGAGTTCCATGCATTTTTTTTTTTTTTTTTTTTTTTTTTTTTTTTTTAAGTTTGATTGGGCATAACTCGATTTTCTACAAATCGAGTTTTTTATTGAAACTCGATTTTGAGATAATCAAGTTTCAAAACAAGGGCATGGACCTAAATAGTTTCAAAATAGGGACATATTACTAAATATTTTTAAAAATAAGGGCAAAATGCTAGAATCCCCCTTTATTCGATGTAAATGACAAATTCAACTCAATTAATGCCTAACAACGGAACAGCCTACTCCAAATGTTTGTGACACTACTAAGTGCCATATATGGTTAAGGTATTTTTTTTTTTTTTCACTTTTTAGGTTTTAGCTTCAATATTATGAGTTAACCCTTCTCAACGAATAACTCATAATATTGAAGCCACCTCAAAAAGATTCCTTCCTACAATTAGTGGTAGTTACATAAATTTTTTCCAAAATGGTCATTATGAAACTTAAATTATATAAAATCTAATAAAAAGATAAGTTTATATATTGACCAAAAAAAAACACACACACACACACACACACACACACAAATACATAAAGTTTTACAATTTCTTTCTACAAGTTTTATTTTGAAATCATTACATGATAGTTTCATTAATCATTATCCATACTAAAAGTTACATCTTTTTAAAAATTTTAGTTCAATATATATATATATATATATTTTTTTTTTTTTGAGCTTTTCCTTTTTGTTTGTAAGGACCTAATATATTGATAAGGGAACCGAAGTTTAAGGACAAATTAACATAACTACATATTTTGAAAATATAACTGTTAAATTGAATGTTTTTTATATTTTCAAAAAACATGTTAAATTTTTTTCCAATCAGATGACAAATTTTATGTCAATTAGATGTTATTTACTATTCGATCCATTAACTTATTTTTTACATATAATTTTAGACTACAAAGACTTGAAATTTAAACATTTGACTGATGACATAGTTAATGACCTTTTGTCTTATTCAAATTTTGAAAGCATGGAGGATATAAGAAAAAAATGTAATCAAATGGTGCATTTGCCAAAATTCACATTCAATAAAAAAAAATATATTAAATGAAATTGTAGTCTTAGTCTACAACCAAATTTATTACCGAACTTTGTCCAAAATTTAATTTTGATGAGCGTAAAAAAATTTAGGGTGTTCACAATTTTTTTTTAAAAGTGAAAAAAAATCATAAAAGTTTTAAAATTTAATTTTTTTTTTCTAGGCTAGGGTAGTCTTGTGACTACTCTGGATTCAATGTGGAGCTGCCCCTGCCTACAATATGTTTTATGAATTCTAATTTAAATTCTATTAGATAATTCTATGGGATTCTTTCCTATAGTATCTTGTACGTATGGAAAGGACTACACAATATCATTGATATCAAAATACATACATAATCTCTCTCATAACATGTGGGCCCCACAAATAAAGGATTATCCAAGAATAAATATTTTCAATTGGTGACTTATATGTACAGTAGCACTTATAACCTGCACTGTTATGTGTATAATCTCTATCATAACATGCATATCTCATACAGATGTGGGGTCTATATATTGTGAGAGAGCAGGAGCAACTCTGTGCATTTTGGGGCCTAAGATGAAGATAAAAAAAATTAAAAAAAAGAAACAAAAGAAACAAAATTTTCTAGCGATAAGATAATAACAAAAAAAAAAAAAAAAAAAAAGAGGTTTGCATTTTATTTTATTTTTATTTTTTTGGATTTTTATATTTTGCTAAGAGAAAAAGAGAGACGGTGAGAGATTTCGATTTCTAGGTCACAAAGAATTTATCTTTATGTTTTTTAGATTGCAGTATAATTCAATTAACCACCTAAGATTTGTAGTGAAAATGTTGTAGACGTTGCACTTATTTTTTAGAGAAATGTTATGTCCACAACATTTTTACAATGCTTTCACAATAAATCCTAAGTGGCAAGTTATTACGGTTGTTATCGGTTGGACAAAAAAGTAATTTCAGTGGTAGGTTCAAATTTGAATTAATAACAACTAACCACCTATGATTTGTTGTGAAAATATTTAGAACTTTTTGGGTAGGTTTTCTTAAGTTGAGAACCGCATAATTAATTCTCTTTAATTCCACTTTCCCTTTCTCTCTCTACATATTTTATTTTTCCTCCTCCTATTTTACAACTTCTATCAAAACTTAGTTTTTATAAATAATAAAACCATGTTACTTGTTTAGACTAACCTTAGCATTAAGAGCTCTTCCTTTTTCTCTGTAGCTAAGAAAGACGGCTTCCCCATCTTCTCTTAGGCAATAGAACCTTGTCCTTCTTTGCAGGTGTGTTTTTCATCTTAAGCACTAAGTGTGCTTGTAGAGCTTGTGGATTTTTCTTTTGGGGTATCGGGAAACAGTTTCTTTTGTTGTCATGGAGGATTTTACAGATCTTGGCGAAAATTATCACTCTTAGAGAAGGAAAATACGGGTTTTGTACTACCAAATATTCCCAAGAGAAATGACTTTATAATCGCGGCAAAATTCTTAACCACACGTGCATTGAATATGGACGCTATGGGAAGAACCTTTAAACAAGTTTGGAGGTGCAGTGATGGCTTCAATATTCGAAATCTTAAGGATCATAAGGTTTAGTCTGTGTTGCTGATGAACGAGATGTGAATTGAATTCTGTCAAATCAACCATGGAGTTTCGATAAACATTTGGTGGTGGTGAAACGATATGACAAAGGGATTCACTTGAATTCTTTAAGTTTTGAGATGGCAATGTTTTGGGTTCAAGTTCACGACATCCTTATTCATTTTATGTGTACTGAAGTGGTTGAAATGATTTGTGAGAATATTAGGGAGGTTGTTCAATCAATTGGAGCTAAAACTGAGGAAGGGAGTAGCTTCATAAGGGTAAGAGTTAAGATTAATATCTCTCTACCTTTGTGTAGGGGAAATGTGATTACTCTTGAGAGCGGGGAGAAATCTTGGGTGTCGTTTAAGTATGAGCGTCTGCCAAATTTCTGCATTTGGTGTGGTAAGCTGGTTCATGGTGATAGGGACTGCCCATTGTGGATTAAGAGCAAAGGCACACTTATAAAGGTAGAACAAAGGGAATTCAACGTATTGTTAAAAGCACCACCATATAGACCATCAAATCAAGAGGTGATTTTTGTTCCAGGTTTCTATGATAAGTCCGGGCCAAAAGATAAGGACATGCCAAGAACAGGGAGGTGGCATAGTGATACGGTGGTCGGAGATATTGGTAGGGTAGCAACCGTGGAAGACGACTCAATAATGGAATCCGAGGAGTTTGGGGACGGGTTTAATGATGGTATCAATGTGGGGGAGGTTACAAATTCAAAAACGGGTGAGGAAATCAATTTGGCAGCAGGTATTGTGGAGGAAGTTATTCAGAGTAATCAAGACTCTCTCCCCATTCCAAAAATAAATGATTTGAAGCATGATTCAAGGGAATTAACATCAGCCAACAGTGCACTAACAGACTCAATTTCACGTGAAAGAGGGTTGGAGAAATTTAAGGAAATACCACGTGCTTGTCCTAATGAACTCTGCAAACGGTGTGTTGAAGAACTTGATTCTGAATTAAAAAAGTTTGATAAGCATGTGGTTGGAGGTGCACGGGTTGTCTCAAAAAATTCTACGATTCCACACCCGAAGGAGTTGATAGAGTTTGAGTAAGAGCAAAGTATTGAGGAGGCGGCAGGCTTATCCAAGGCTTCCCAAGAAGGTATGATGAAGAATTTGAATCATACAGGGACTCTAAAAGAAGGCATCAATCAAATAGAGTCCCAATCTCTACCAAATGTATACAAACCGGCTACATGGTCTAGGAAGAAACAGGAAAGACTAATCGTGCCCTCTGTGATGAATGTTTTGGTGGGGTAGAAACGAACTAGTGTGGCGGAAGAAAATCCTTCTGAGTTACCTATCAAGAAGCAGATGGTTTCAAAAAGTAGGGAAGAAAAATCTGAAGTGGTGGAGGCTGGTTCCTAGCCCCACCAGATACAATGAGTATTTTATGTTAGAACTATCGGGAGCTTGGGAACCAGCAGACAGTTTAAGAGCTCGGTGATTTGGTTTGGGCACAAGATCCCACAGTTGTGTTTTAAGCTGAGACATGGTTGGTTGAAGCTAGGCTAGGTGAAATTAGGGACAGATTACAAATGGGTAATTATTTTGGAGCTACAAAGGTAACATTGGGCAGTGGATTAGCACTATTTGGGAAAATGGAGTGGAGTTAGAGGTTGAGTCTTCTTCTTTAAATCATATTGATGTATCAATTAATAAGGGGAAGGATGATGGGTGGAGGTTTACAAGTTTTTATGGGGTGCCAGAGACGCAAAGGAGGATGGAATCTTGGAACCTTATGAGGGATTTAAATGGGAGGTTCAAGGTGTCATGGCTGTGTGCAAGAGACTTTAATGAGATTACAAGGTTAAATGAGAAAAAAGGTGGGAGATTAACACCTTATAATCAAATGAAAAATTTTCAGGATGTGTTGGATGAATGTGGTCTCTTGGATTTGGGTTTTGTGGGAAGTAAATTCACGTGGTTCAAAAATTTTGCAAATGGAATATCAATGTGGGAGAGGCAGGATAGGGCGGTGGGAACTACAGATTGATTCGAAAAATACTTGGCTACTAAGGTGAAGATTTTGGAATGTGGTTTGTCGGATCAAAAGTCTTTGACTATTCATCGTTGTGGTATTCCAATGAGGAATAACAAACCATGGTGATTTGACAAATGTGGTTGGAAGATGAGGGATGCCACGACACAGTGACATCAGCTTGGCGAGATGGGGAAGGGGATTCACCAATGGGTAGGGTGGTGGAGAAAGTGGGTAGATGCCAGGAAAAATTAAAATGGTGGAGCACGAGATGTTTTAGCAATATTACATGAGAAATTACCCCCCCCCCCCCCCCCCAAAAAAAAAAAAAGAAGTTGAGGGAAGCAGAAGTGTTGGCTTTGGCTAGTAACAATGTGGATTTGTTGGTAAAATTGAAAAGTGATTTGGCAAGATTATTAGTGAAAGAAGAAAAAATGTGGTACCAAAGGTCCAAAGCACATTGGATGAAGTCAGGAGATAAAAATTCAAGCTATTTCCACAATAAAGCCTCCCAACGATTTAGGAGAAATAGGATCTTGGGTTTAAAGGACTCAATGGGTGTGATGTGTATGGGAGGTGATAGGGTGGTGGGTCTATTAGAAAACTACTACTAGCAACTATTTACCTCCTCAAACCTGAGTGAGATAGATGGTGTGACACAATATATTGGGCGGGTAGTAACGGAAGAAATGAACAAGGAGCTTACCAAGGATTTTACAAGAGCTGAAGTTGAATTGGCTCTAAATCAAATGGCACCACTGAAAGCACTAGGACTGGAAGGAATGTCACCAATTTTTAAGCAACATTATTGGCAAAATATTGGAGATGATGTGACTGATGCAATCTTGCATTGTTTGAACACGGGGAAAATCTTTACAGGTTTGAACCATACCTATATTACTCTTATTCCTAAAGTTAAATGTCCTGAGAAAGTTTCTGATTTTAGACCTATAGCTCTTTGTAATATCTTGTATAAAATTATTTCAAAGGTGCTAGCAAATAGATTGAAAAAATTATTGCCTCTAATTATTTCTGAGTTTCAAAGTGCCTTCCAGGCTGACAAAGCTATCTCAAATAATATTTTAGTAGCTTTTGAAACTTTACACCATATGAAAACAAAGAAGACAGGAAAAACGGGTTTTATAGCTATGAAGTTAGACATGAGTAAGGCTTATGATAGGGTGGAGTGAATTTTTATTTTGTAAAACTTATGGAGAGGATAGGGTTTCATGAAAAATGGATTGGGTGGGTGTATGAATGTATTAGCTTGGCCTATTTCTCTATTATGGTAAATGGGGAACTAAGGGATAACATTGTACCAACAAGGGGGTTGAGACAAGGGGATCCTCTATCTCCTTACCTTTTTCTTTTATGTTCTAAAGGTCTGAATGGTTTGATAAATAATGCTATAAATGAAGGGAATATTTGGGGTTACTCTCTTTGTAAGGGAGGACCAAAAATTTCTCACATGTTTTTTGCAGATGACACCTCCTATTTTGTTGAGCAAAATTGGAAGAGGTAAACACCATCCAAAGCATTTTGAAGGTTTATGAAAAAGCTTTGGGCCAACAAATAAATATAGAGAAGACAGCTCTATTTTTTAGCAAATCAGGGACCGAGTAAACAAAAAACTCAATAAAAGATCTTATTTATGTCTCGGAGATAAAGTAATACAAGAAGTATTTGGGCCTACCTGCAGTAGTGGGGAAGAATAGGAGAGCAAGTTTAAACTATATAAAAGATAAAGCAATATGAGAAGTATTTGAGGCTACCTATAGTGGAAGGAAAAAGTCCTATCTCAGGCAGGGAAAGAAGTGCTCTTAAAGGCAGTAGTGCAAGCCATACCCACTTTTGCAATGGGTTGTTTCAAACTCCCATTGGGTCTTTGCAAGGACATTGAGAAGTTGATTCGGAAATTTTGGTGGAGACAACATGGTGAGTGCAGGAAGATCCATTGGAAAAATTGGGAGACACTTTGCAAACCAAAGAAAGGAGGGTTAGGTTTTAAAGAGTTAGCAAAGTTTAATGATGTAATGCTAGCCAAGCAGGTATGGAGACTTATTCATGATAAAAATTCTTTGCTTTGTCGTGTCTTTAAGTAAAAATACTTTCCAAATGGTACCATTTTTTAGGCCAAACAATCTGCGGGTTCATTTGCGTGGAAAAGCATTTTGATGGCAATAAAAGTTATTTCCATGGGTGCAAAATGGAATGTGGGTGATGGAAAGTCAATTAGAATCTTCAAAGATAGCTGGCTGCCTGAAACAAATGGAGGAAAAATCACCTCATCCCTCACGGCACTAGGCAGTGAGGCTAGAGTGGACAATTTGATTGAGCAGAACTTGGGTCAATGGAATGAGCAGGTGATTAACTCTTGTTTCATCCCATTTGAAGCACAACAAATAAAAGCAATTCCATTAGATGTATTCCCCCAATCGGATTTTCTGTACTTGTCAATGGAAAAAGATGGAGTGTACTCGGTGAAGTCAGGGTACAAAGCTATTTGTGAGGATGCAAGACGAGAGGAAGCTTCAATCTCAAAGTCGACAGCAACATCAGGTATATGTTCAGCGATTTGGAAGCTCAATGTGCCAGGGAAGATCAAACACTTTCTTTGGAGGGCTTGTACAAATAGCTTGCCAACCAAAACAAATCTGTTAAGGAGAAAAATCATTTCGGAATCACTGTGCCACCGATGTGGAAAAAGCAATAAGGATACGAAGCATGCTTTATGGGATCGTGAAGCGATAAAACAGGTTTGGTGTGTCGATTTTGGCTGGGTCAATCGGTTTGAAGCTGAGCAAGGAAACTTCTTGGATCTGTTTGACCGAAATCTGGTAAGGTAGAGTTGTTTACTATCTCCGCTTGGCATATCTGGGTCCACCGAAACAAAACCAGACTCCTCAAGGAGCAAGCTGTACCGCTCGACAAGATTAGAGACACGGCAAAAACTTACCTGGAACTGTTCTATGCTAGCCGAGACTCACTATGCAGATGCAAGCTTAGAAATCCAGCAAGAAATCGCAGGTGGCAGCCTCCAAAACCGGGTGAATATAAATTAAACTTCGATGGCGCAATGTTTAATGAAAGCGAAGAGGCAGGAATTGGCATTGTAGTTCGCAATTCTGCAGGTCAGGTCCTGGCATCATTGGCAGAAAAAATTAGGAAGCCATGTACAGCGGAACACTTGGAAACATTGGCAGCGAGTCGTGCCGTTATTTTTGTTGCTGAACTTGGACTACAACAAGCGCATTTTGAAGGTGACTCAGAATTTGTGATTAAAGCTTTACAGATGGGCACTATATCTTCCTCATCTTTTGGTCATTTAGCTAGAGATATTATAACTCATGTTAGCTCCTTATAGAGTTTTTCTTTCTCTTACATTGTTTGGCAAGAGAATGTTGTTGCACATGCCTTAGCTTAGAGAGCAAGACTGTCTTTTCCTTTGTTTGTTTGGATAGAGTCTGTTCCATCAGATGTTGCTGATTATGTTTTAATTGATGTTCCAGTACATTGAATAAAATGCAAGCATAGATTTCCTTATCAAAAAAAAAAAAAAAAAAAAAAAAACTTAGCATTTAATGGGAAATAGTAAATTTAATCATTTAACCATATAATTCTAACAATCTCCTTTATGTGCGGGCTCAAACTACCATTTAATAAATGAAGCTAAACAGGTAAGATTTTAAATGGGATGTAGGGTAAAAGAGACAAACCATTATTATTTAACCATATATATAATTCTAACACAAATCTACAAGCAACAACTTCAGCAATGCTTTGTCATAGGTGTCAATCTATTTTTTATGTTTTGTTTAGTACTAGGAGTTATTTTGTGAAATAAATGATGGGACTGATGAACTCACCTTCCTTAGACGACCTCATCAAATATACTCGTCCACCTAGGCACGACACGGACGAACACAGGAGAACCATTAATAAGAGTATTTAATGCCGCGGATAGTTACCAACTAGTGTGCATATCATTGGAGCCCTAAGGGCACTAAAACTAAAATTAAGGCCCCAACGGCTAGAAACCATGAAGCTGTATATATACACCCTGATCAGAGACAAACCAGGTACATATGATCCACCCAAAAATACTCTGATATTCAGAACTCTCTTATTATTCTTAAAAAGCTTCCATATACTGACTTTGGCATCGGAGACATTATGACAGGCACCACACCGAAGACCACCATAGGAGAGACTCTGTCCTAGGTTTGCAGGAACAACGACGAGGATTCATTTCCATCTGGATGAACCAACAGGACTGAAGATCTTACGCATCATCAGTTTGGTGCCGTCTGTGGGAACGGCATTTTCACACTTAGGTTAGAAAGCATGGTTCCAGTCAATTCCCAAATTCAGATGGAGTCCAACCAAAATCCTACAGCATTAGCCCTGCAAATCTAGACACTTGCAGCTAGCGTGGAAGAACTCACCAGGCAGAACCAGGAGATGAGGCTACGGCTCCAGCAAAAGGAGAACCGATCTAGGGCCAATCAAGAAGATGAGGGAGATAGCCATAGAAGGAGCGATTGTCGAAGACCAGCTACTCCAGATGAACCAAACTCAGATCTTCTCCAGGAGATGAAAAAAGAGATGGACGAGCTGTGGAATGCCATTAAAGGGAAGACAAATCGAAGCCTGGATAGGATGGTCAAGATGACAGATTTGCCTTTTACAGTGGCAGTTTTAAAATGCCAGTGCCGTCGAAATTTCGCCTACCTCAACTTGAACAGTTTGATGGACTTAAGGACCCCTTGGACCACCTCAACATCTTCAAGACAACACTAGGCCTTCAACAGCCTTCTGACGAAATACTATGTCGCTCTTTCCCCACCACTCTCAAAGAAGCTACAAGCGAGTGGATCATGAAGTTACCAACATCGTCCCTCGACAACTTTGAGCAGTTGGGCAATGCCTTCTTGCGCCACTTCATTGGAGGGCAACGCCCATGGAGGCCAGTAGACCACTTACTCACCGTTAGAAAAGGGGATAAAGAGACCCTAAGTTCATATGTGAAACGCTTCACTTGGGAAACTTTAGAGGTAGACGAAGCTGATGATTGCAGTTAACTACCTTTAAAGCTGGATTGAAGTCCACGGAGTTCATGGTCTCACTCGTGAAGAATCCTCCTAAGACGATGGTAGAAATGCTCTTGAAGGTACAGAAGTACATGAATGCAGAAGACGCTTTAGTCGTGATAAAGGATGCAGAAAAGACTAGTGAAAAAGCAAGGAAGGAGGATGATCGTAAAGGACGAAAAAGGGAATGCCAAGATCGTCAGACTAATGACAGGGTTAAAAGGAAAGACGAAAAAGCTCCTCAGACAGTAAAATTCACTCTTTTAGTTATGCCTGCTGATAAAATTTTGGCGCCGATTAAAGATAAGCACTACCTCAAGTGGCTAAGGCCATTACATTCGTCACCCAATATGTGTGACAAGAAGAAGTATTGTCGTTTCCACAAGGATCACGGCCACTACACAGAGGATTGTAGGGACCTAAAGGAGCAAATAAAGGAACTCATACAAAAAGGGAAACTGCAGAGGTTTGTGAAGAAGGGGGAACCTAGTAGGTCTAAAGACGACAACAAGAACCAACGCGAAGCCTCACCTAGAGACGAGGACCACACGTTCCAACATTCGCCAAGCGTGGTCGGGGAGATAAAAACAGTCACAAGTGGGCCATCCATAGGTGGGTCGTTCAGATCCCTCAAGAAAGCATGTTAGAGGCAGGTAAACAACGTCCACAAAATACCCTCCTTAAAGCAGAGATGAACGGACAGGGACATGTTTTTCTCAGAAGAAAATGCTAGGGGAGTGAAGCAACCTCATGACGACCCCTTGGTCATAATGCTCACAATAGAAGGATTCAATACCAAGAGAATCCTCATAGATAACGGCAGCTCTGCAGACATCATCTATCTCTCTGCTTTTCAGCAGTTGAAGTTAGATCCAAGAAGGCTGCGCCCATTTGACTACCCCCTCGTTAGCTTTAGTGAAGACAAAGTGTATCCTAAAGGCATAGTGACACTAACGATTACAGTGGGGGCTTACCCAAGGCAACTGACTCGTCAATTGGACTTCTTGGTAGTAGACTGTCCCTCATCTTACAACATGATCATCAGGATGCCCACACTCAACCGTTGGAAAGCAGCCACGTCCACCTATTGCTTAAAGGTAAAATTCCAAAAAGAAAACGGTGTAGGCGAGGTAAAAGAAGATCAAGTACTAGCCAGGGAATGCTACTAGGCCGTGTTAGTTGCAAGAGAAAACCATACGTGGATGATTGAGGAGAAGGAAGAAGATAAAGTGGAAGCCCTAGAGACCGTAGAGTTGGTTTAAGGAGAAACAGCAAGAACAACCAAAATAGGGACAGCTTTGAGTCTTGAGATAAGGACGAGACTCATCCAGTTCCTTATAGAAAACTTGGTCGACTTCGCATGGAGTCACGAGGACATGCCAGACATATCCCTAGAAGTCATTCAACATGGGCTAAACGTGAACCACAAGAAGAAGCCCGTCCAGCAGAGGCGACGATTCTTCGCTCCAGAACGGAATCAAGCAACTACAGATAAGGTCAACAAGTTGTTATCAGCAGGCTTTATTTGAGAAGTCTACTACCCAAAATGGCTCGCCAATGTCGTCTTAGCAAAGAAAGCAAATGGAAAATGGAGAATGTGTGTGGATTTCACGGACCTAAACAAAGCTTGTCCAAAGGACAGTTTCCCTCTACCAAGGATAGATCAGTTAGTGGATTCCATAGCAGGACATAAACTACTGACATTTATGGATGCATTCTCGGGGTACAATCAGATCAAGATGGTTGAGGAAGATCAGGAGAAAACTGCTTTCATCACGAGCCAAGGGCTCTATTGCTATAAGGTAATGTCTTTTGGGTTGAAAAATGCAGGAGCAACCTACCAGAGGTTAGTGAATAAAATGTTCAGCAAGCAGATTAGAAGGAATATAGAAGTGTGTGTGGATGACATGCTCATCAAGAGTAAGGAAGAGCTTGCACATCTAGACAAGACATTCGCAACCTTCAGGCAGTACCAAATGAAGTTGAACCTAAGTAAGTGTGCCTTTAGAGTGGCCTCAAGGAACTTCTTAGAGTTCATGGTCTCCCAAAGGGGAATAGAAGCAAACCCAGAAAGGGTGAGAGCAATACTTGATATGGCGTCGCCCAAGACCGTCAAGGAAGTCTAGAAGCTCACAAGAAGGATAGCGCTGCTCAACAAGTTCGTCTCTAAAGTAACGGACAAGTGCTTACCCTTCTTCAAGATGTTAAAGCAAGCTTTCCCTTAGATTGACGAATGTGAGGTAGCTTTTCAAGAACTTAGCGCTACCTAAACAATCCACCCTTCTTGAGCCCATCCAAGGAGGGGGAAAATCTATACTTGTATCTAGTAGTATCAACCACGGTCATAAGTGCAGCCTTAATTCAGGAAGAGGACAGAAAAAAAACTCCCAGTTTACTACATCAGTCAAGCTTTCCAAGGGGCAGAAGCCAAGTACCCGAGAATTGAGAAGATCACATTCACATTAATAGTAGCCTCGTGCAAATTGCGACCTTATTTTCAGGTGAACCCTATCTTGGTAATGACAGACCAACCCATTAAAAAGTCCATGAACAAGTCCGTGGTAGGTAGAATGGTCTAGTGGGCGATTGAGCTTAGCCAATTCGACAGTGAGTACCGCCTTAAGACAGCTATTAAAGCGCAGGTATTAGTGGAAGAGATCCATGAAGGGGTGTGCGGAGACCATGCAGGCCCTAGATCCTTGGTAAGTAAAGTTATCAAAACAGGTTACTTCTGGCCTACTAGCAAAGAGAGCAAGGGAGCTCATCAAGAAATGCGACAAATGCCAAAGGTTTGGAAATTTCCAGCGCCTTCTAGCAAAAAGACTGACGACAATAGCCTCCCCGTGGCTATTTGCACAATGGGGAATTGACATTGTCGGCCCATTGCCCCGAGGTAAGAGACAAGTAAAGTTTCTACTAGTCGCTATTGACTACTTTACAAAATGGGTTAAAGCAGAGGCATTATCAACCATCACCAAAGCAAAAATCCAGAGCTTTGTATGGAAGAACATAATTTGCAGATTCAGGATTCCACGGACGATCATATCAGATATTGGGTGACAATTCGACAGTCAAGGCTTTAGAGATTTTTGCTCAAGCCTAGGGACACCCACAAGCGAATGGACAGACAGAGGTGACTAATCGAACACTACTCAAGATCATCAAAGCCAAGTTGGATGACGCCAAGGGAGCCTGGCCGGAGTAATTGCCCAATGTCTTGTGGGCTTACAGGACTACAAGAAGAACCTCGACAGGAGAAACCCCCTTCAAACTCACTTCTGGCACCGAAGCAGTAACCCCGGTCGAGGTGGGAATAACCAGCATCAGACGAGAGACATTCCACAAAGAAAGCAACGACGATCAATTAAAGGTCAACCTGGATTGCTTGGACGAGGTTAGAGATGGAGCTTCCAATAGAATGACGAAGTACTAGTAGAAGATGGCTGAATACTACAATAAGAGAGTGAAGCTTAGACAACTTGACATAGGGGACCTTATCCTGCATAAAGTCACCCCGGCAACCAAAGACCCGGCCCAAGGGAAACTCGGCCTAACTTGGGAAGGACCCTACTGGGTCATTCATTACTCTAGACAAGGCAATTATCACTTGGAGACCTTAGATGGGTAGAGATTACCCCGACCATGGAACATTGAGCACTTGAAGAAGTACCACCAATAGACATAACAGATAATTGTATTCATTTTTTAAAGCAATAAAAGAACTATTCAGCCAATGACCTAATGCAAGCAAACCTAGTAGCTTAAAAGCCAAAATTTGGCTAAGTAACAAGATTCTGCCTAGACGGATATAAGTTATAGATGAAGCCAAAAATGACAAGATCCCTTAAATGGGTGTAAGTCACAAAAATTGGCTAAGTAACAAGATTCCACCTAGACGAATGCTAGTTACAGACGAAGCCAAAAATGACAAGATCCCTTAAATGGGTGTAAGTCACAAAAATTAGCTAAGTTACAAGATTTCACCTAGATGGATGTAAGTTAATGACAAAGCCAAAAATGACGAGATCCATTAAATGGGTGTAAGTCACAAAAATTGGCTAAGTCAAGATTTTGCGTACACGGAAGTAAGTTACTGACGAAACCAAAAATGACAAGATCCCTTAAATGGGTGTAAGTCACAAAAATTGCCTAAGTAACAAGATTCCACCTAGACGGATGTAAGTTATTGACGAAGCTAAAAGTAACGAGATCCCTTAATTGGGCGTAAGGCACAAAAGCTAAGTAGCAAAATCCCGCCTAGACGGATGCAAATTAATGACGGGACAAGACTCCATCAATGAGTACAAGTCACAACAGAAACTTTAACTAAGTCACAACAATGCAAATTACTAATGCAAAAGAGGCAACTAAAGGAAAGGAGCAGTCACTAAGTATCATGCAAGGAAGGAATGAAAACAGGTAAGTATAAAAATTATTGAATAACTGAAGGCCCAAAAACAGTGGGTAACCAACATTGTTTCAATACGGTAAGTAAAATCCCATAAACACTGGGAAAAAAATTGTTCTTAAAATAGGATAGAAACACTGTTCTAAAATTAGAATTAAAAAGCCCAAAACACACCGAGCACCCAAAAAAAAGAAAAAAGAAAAAAAAAAAAGAAAGGCAAGTAAACAGGTTCAGGAGTCTGTAGCTACGTTGTCACCGGCTGAAGCATCACCCTCAAGAGCTAGGGACTGAGAAGCTTCGTCAGCTGCCATCTCCTTGTCCACATCTTCAAGATCTAGATTCAATAAATCAACTTCGATAGGATGCTTGGCAAGATACTGCCTCAGGAGCTCAAAACCTTTGAAGTACTAGCTAAAGAGGACGGTGTTGTACTCCTCTGTCGTCCGGAAGGCTTCCACGGACTTCACAGCAATCGTCTTGATTTTTTCCTTCATGGCCAAAAGCTGCTCGTCCTTCTCCAAAGTTAGTTTCTTTTCCACCCTCAGCTCATCGGAGAGGCCCTTAACCTTTTCCTTGATGGAGTTAGCCTCATCCATAGCAGCGATCAGATCCTTCTTCAATTTGGAGTTCTCTGCCTCCAAAACCTCCACCTGGGACACTGCGAACGCCACCTTCATCTCCTGGGTAAGGAACTCTAAAGTGATATGAAGGCTCTCCCCTAGCACCTGAAAGAAGAAACCAGAACTCAAAAAAATGCAAAAAATAAAATAAAATAAAACAAAGGATGAATTTGCACAAGTACACTACCTGGACGAGCTTGTGGAAATGATGACCCACAACTTCATTAGGAGACGTGCCCAAGAATACCTTCATCTCCTCAGCAATAAAGGCCTCTTGTGCACTTGCCAACACGACGCCAGCGTCGTCCTAGACACTGGACAAACAAGAGTCAACTTTATCCTTCCCCTTGTCACCTGTATGCTACCTCTTTCGAAGAGGGATGATCTCTTTAACCGAGCTAGCTGGGGAGGCTGTCCTCATCCTTTCAGTCCCGGGGGTGGCTGGGGTAGCCAAAGTGGCGGAGGCCCCTTTCTCCACCACGCGCACAGTTCTGACCCCAAGATTGGAAAAGGGCTCGTTCTTCTTAGCCCTCATTCATGTATACATCCCCTGATTGAACTTCATCATCATCCCTGCAAGAGGAAAAACACTTTAAAAAAAAAGGAGAAAGAGAAAGAAGAAGGAAGGAGTAGCATAGATGAACTCAACCAACATTTACTCTTTTTCTGCTCAATCTCTATATTTCGCAAGATAAAAGCAGAGGGCTCTAGACCATGGTAGTGAAAAGCTAGAGTCCTAGAGTCAACCAGATTGTCAAAGTCTTCTATTGTCCTCACGTACTCAATGGTCGCTTTAACACGCTGCCTATATCTGCTTTTAAGCTTTAGCTGTCTCTTAACTGTGCACAAGATAACAAGCAAGGAAGTTAGTAAGTGACAAAATGTGAGCCAGAAAAAATAGATTAATGATATTGATGAAGGACTGGCAGAAAGACGGCGCATCTAGACTCATGGTTCCTCACCGACAAAGCAACCTAGGGACGTCTCCCCAAACTTTGCCAAAAAGGGTCTCAAACTCATCCCCGAAGACAAAGACGAATCGGGACTTCCAGTACCGGAATGACGAGGGCAAGTCCCTGACGATCCTAGCTTCCCTGACCCAAGGCACTAGCTCATAGTACCCGAACTCCTTAGATTCTTTCAAACGGTACAAATAAACGAGCTCGCCCACCTTTATCATATCCCCATCAGCAGTAGCCAGCCATATCTCTATACAGCTGACCACTATCCTCTAGGAGTTCGGCTTAAGTTTCCCAGGAGTGATTCTAAAGTGGTTTAGAAACTCCATGATAAAGGGGTGGACGAGGAATCTGAGCCAACTCAGGAAGGTAGCCCTGTAGAAGCACACCTCCCCAGGCGAAAAATGACAAGCTCGTTCCTTTGGTCGAGGAAGATGAACCCTAACCCCTTTCAAGAAATTGAAACCTTTGGCTAAATCTGGAGAGGATCTCAGCATCTAGACCATACTCCTCTCCAAGAGCAGAAAAAGTCCTAACATCCCGAGGGACGGAAACGACAGTATCATCCCTCATCTCCATTGGGTTGTTGCTAGAAGACAACCCAGTCTCGAGCTCACTGGATCTAACCTCAAACATTATCCCTCACTCACTCACCAAACCCTCTAACCAATAAATTGATTGACAAAGCAAAGGGAACAAATCACCCAATACAACGCCTAAACTACTACCCTCAAAAACAAAGTTTTCAACTGAAAGGAAAAAGGCACGAGAAGCACCTAAAGAAGCCCCCAAATGCACAAAAAGAAGGAAACTGAAGGGCAAGCTACCCTAACCTCGGAGCTATTGGCCATGAAGACCAGAAAATGGAGGAAAAGAGATGAATCCTAAAAACCCCAAAAACCAAAAAGAAAAAAAAAAATTCGAGCATAATCTATATCTATGCCATAAAAAGGGGGGTGAGGGGGGGGGGGGGAGAAGAAAGGCATACCTCAAAAGGAAGCACAGAGAGCTCAAGCACAAAATGCATTGGCTCGAAGAAAATCGCAAAAATAGGTTGGAGAAGAAGAAGCTTAGAGCAATGATTGGAAGTTGGAGAATGTGAAGGGGAAAGTGAAAAGAAGGGAAGTTTAAAAACCAAGGGACAAAAACTGAAATTCAGTTGAAAACCTAAGAGTCACACAATTGGAGCATTAACTCCACTGGTCAGAACACACCACGTGACCACAATGTGTGTGGTGCCGCCACCACGCATTAAATGTGGAGCGAAATCCCAAGAGCCATGTCTAATTAGAAAACCTTTCATCTTCTGATAGTCATCATGACACATCACGACGACCATAAAACCTGGGGGGCAGCTGATGGGACTGACAAACTCACCTTCCTTGGACGACCTCATTAAATATACTCGTCCACCTTGGCATGACACGGACAAATGTAGGAGAACCATTAATAAGAACATTCAATTCCACAGACAGTTACCAACCAGTGTGTAAACCGTTGGAGCCTCATCGAAACCCATATTCATGTGTCCTGAGGCATTACAAAAAGGGCACTAAAACTACAATTAAGGCTCCAACAGCTAGAAACCAAGAAGCTATATATATACACCCTAATTAGAGACAAACCAAGTACATATGATCCACCTAAAAATACTTTGATATTCAGAACTCTGTTATTATTCTCAAAAAGCTTCCATATACTGACTTTGGTATTGGAGAAGTTGTGGCAGGCACCACACCGGTGACCACCTTAGGAGAGACTGTGTCCTAAGTTTGTAGGAACAACGACTAGGATTCATTTCTATCTAGATGAACCAACAGGACTGATGATCTTACACATCATCAATAAATAAATCTCATTTTGATTGAATGTCACGTGTTGCCAAAAATGCCCCCATAAATTTTCCCAATTTCGATTCATGCCCGCTGATGATGTCTAAATCGTCAGTCTCGTAGGTTAGTCCAAATGAAGCCAAATCTTCGTCACTATCTCTGCAAATGTGGGATAATGGCTCCCTTAAGATGGTCACCGATGTGGTGCTTGCCACCACGCCTCCGATGCCAAAGTCAATATATAGAAGTTTTTAGAGAATAATAAGAGAGTATTGAATATCAAAGTATCTATGAATACTTTTGGGTGAGTCTATGTACCTGGTTTGTCTCTGATCAGTGTGTATATATACAGCTTCATGGTTCCTAGCCATTGGGGGCCTTAATTGTGTCTTTAGTGCCCTTTTTTAATGCCTCAGGGCTTATGAATATGGGTTTTGATAAGGCTCCAATGGTCTATCAATCATTTGGTAACTGTCCAAGGCATTGAAGGCTCTTATTAATGGCTCTCCTGTGTTCGTCCATGTCATGTCAAGGTGGACTAGTACATTTGATGGGATCGTCCATGGGAGTTGAGTTCGTCAGTCCCATCAGCTGCCCCCTAGGCTCTATGGTCGTCATTACGTGTATTGACAATCACCAAAGGGCGAAAGGTTTTTTTTTTTTTTTCCCCAGTTTTCTGTGCTTAGATTTTTAAACTTCCTTTCTCCTCTTTCTTTCTCACTTCTCATTTTCTTTTTGCTCCTATTGCTATTCTGCACTTCTGAGCTACTATTTTTGTTGCGAGTTTCTGCGTTTTGCTTTCTATGCTTCGCTCTTTTCGGGTTGCGCTTTTGAGGTACGACCTCTTCCTCCCTTGACTGGTTTTTCATAAAGTAGATAACTTTGTAGAGATTTCTAATTTTTCTCTTTTTTCCTTTTCCTTTTCTATGCTTCTGGTATTTCTAGGATTTTGCCCTTCTTCTCTTTTTTGAGTTCCATGCTTAGTAGCTCTAAGGTCAGGGCGCTTTATCCCCCTGTTTCTTTCCTTTTTGCACGTTTAGGTACTACTTTGGGAATTTCTTGTAATTTATGCCCTGTAGTTGAGGACTTTATAGGTGGGGACAAAAGCTTAGGCTTAGTAATAGCTGATTTGTTCCCTTTGTTTTGTCAATCCATTAGTTGGTTTGAGAATCTAGTGGGTGACAAAAGGGCCATGTCGGAGGTTAGGTCTAGTGAATTGGAGACGGGGTTGTCATCTAGTGACAACCTTGTGAGGGAGGATATCGTTGTCTTTACACCAAGGGTAGCTAGGGCTTTCTCCACTTTAGACAAGGAGTGTGGTTTGGATGCTAAGACCCTTTCTTGTTTTAGGGATCGATTTCAATTTCCAGAGAGGGTTTGGATCCATCTTCCTCGCCAAGAGGAACGAGCTTGCCACTTTTCTCCAGGAGAGGTCTGCTTTTATGAAGCCACCTTTCTAAGCGAGCTAAGGTTCCCCGTCCATCCCTTCGTGATAGAGCTTCTAAATCACTTCAATATTGCTCCTGGGCAACTTATGCCTTATTCGTGGAGGATCGTAATTAGTTGTATGGAGATCTGGTTAGAGTCCATGGAGGGAGATATGATTAGGGTGGACAAGTTTGCTTATCTGTACCATCTGAAGGAGTCCAAAGAATATGGGTACTATGAGTTTGTGCCCTAAGACAGGAAGGCTAGGATCGTCACTAACCTGCCTTCATCCTTCAGATACTGGAAGTCTCGGTTCTTCTTCATGTTTGAGGATGATTGGGAGACCCTTCCAGACGAGGTTTGGGGCAACGTCCCTAGATTGCTCCGTCGGTGGAGAGTCTCGAGTTTAGGAGTGTCATTTCTTTACACATCCTTTTGTACCTATATGTTCGTCACTATTATCTTTTATCGTCACTAATTTTCCTATCCATTGTGTGTAGTTACAAAGCACCCAAGGCTTAAAAGTAGATACAAGGGCCGTGTGGAGGCTGCAGTAAAGCACACAAAGACTATAGACAATTTTGACGATGTTGTGGAACCGAGGACTCTTACCCGTCATTATCTAGGTCCAGAACCCTCCGCCTTCGTTCTTCGAGCAATAGCTATTGAAGAGAAGAGTAAGTGTCATTTCATCTCGTTATCTCTCCTTTTTTTTTTCTAAGTGTTTTCCTTCTTTTCTTTTGCAAAGATGGCAACAAAATTTAATCAGGAAATGTACACAAGGATGAGGGGGAAGAAGAACGAGCCTCTCTCTACTCTCGGGAAGAGGGGGGTTCATGTTATGGATCAGGGGCTCCCTGCTATCCCTATAGCCAACATTCTTACACCAACAAGGACGGCTTCTCCGGCTACTTTGGTGGAGGAGATCACACCGTTGAAGAAAAAGCCCCAGGCAGACAAGGGGAAATAGAAGGCCTTCTCGCGATTGTCCAACATTTGGGATGATGCCAACCTTGCATGGACGAGGGCACATGATGTCTTTTTTGCTGATGATATTAAATCTTTTTCCGAGGTGCCACTTGACGAGATGGTGGGTCGACACGTCCACAAGCTCGTCCAGGTAATAAGTTCGCCCAGCTTGTCCTTTTTTTTTTTTTTTTTTTTTTTTTTTTTTTACGCCTGACCTTCTCCTTCAGGTTCTGGGGGAAACTATCCATATCACCTCGGAATATCTGAGCCAAAAGGCTAGGATTTCTTCTACAAAGGCCAAGGCCAAAGGTCTGGAGGCGGAGATTTCAAAGCTGAAGAAGGACCTAATTGTTGCTATGGACGAAGCTAATATTGCAAAGGAAAAGGCCAAGGTTCTGTTAGATGACTTAAGAGTGGAGAAGCAACTAACCCTTGAGAAGGACAAGTAGCTCTAGGCTGTGAAGGAGTGGGTGAAGACGGTGGCAGCTAAGTCCGTCGAGGCCTTCCAACAGACTAAAAAGTACAACACCGTGATCTTCAGCTGGTACTATAAAGGTTTCGAGCTCTTGTGCCATTTTCTTGTCAAGCACCTTACTAGTGTAGACCTAGAGGAACTAGACCTCGAGGTTGTAGATAAAGAAATGGTTGCAAACGAGGTTGCCCAATCATCTTAAGCTGTCCCAGAAACAGTTGCTACTCTTCAAGATGATACCCCAAATGCTGATGCTGATGGACGAAAGGCTACAAGCTAGACCTACATACACTTGTTTATTTATATACATATATTTTTACACTTTTATTTTTCTTGTGGATGCCCAATATTTCTTGCCCAGTACTCTTAGGTCTTTACTTTCATATGCTGGAACAATGTTGGTTGCCCAGGATTTCTTGGGCTTTTAATTATATTGACTATTTTATGTTTTACCTGCTTTATTGTGCTTGATGTGCTTTTTATCCATGTCTATTTACTTGGTTGCTTGTTTGCCCATAGCTTGAACTGTAAATGACTTGTACCTTTTGTTAGTATCTTAAGTCCGTCCGAGTGTACTATCACCTGGCCAATTTAGCCAATCCAATCTTTGGCTGCTCTACACCCATTTGAGGGGTTTTGCCATTTTAGAATCATCAATAACTTACATCTGTCAAAGCGGAATCTTGTTACTTAGACAAACTTTTGATTGACTTTCACCCATTTATAAGATCTCGTCATTTTAGTTTTGTCAGTAACATACATCCATCAAAGTGGAATCTTGTTACTTGGCCAATTTTTGTGACTTACACCCATTGAAGGGATCTTGTCATGTTGGCCTCGTCAGTAACTTACATTCGTCTAAGCGGAATCTTGTTACTTTGCCAATTTTTATGACTTACGCCCATTGAAGGGATCTTGTCATATTGGTTTTGTCAGTAACTTACATCCGTCAAAGCGGAATCTTGTTACTGGGCCAATTTTTGTGACTTACACCCATTGAAAGGATCTTGTCTCATTGGCTTCATCAATAACTTACATCCATCTAAGCGGAATTTTGTTACTTAGCCAATTTTTGGCTTTTAGGTCATTAGGTTGGCTTGCATTAGCTGAATAGTTCTTTTATTGCTTTTAGACATGAATACAATTGTCTGTTACATTTATTAGTGGTACTTCTTCAAATGCTCAATGTTCCATGGTCATGGCAGCCTCTACCCGTCTAAGGTCTCGAGGTGATAACTGTCTTGTTTAAAGTAGTGGACGACCCGGTAGGGTCCTTCCTAGGTTGGGAAAAGTTTTCCTTGGGCAAGGTCTTTGGTTACTAGGGTGATTTTGCAAGGGACAAGGTCACCTATGTCAAGTCATCATTCTATGAGAAGCTCCGTCTGATACTTCATCATTTTATGAGAAGCTCCGTCTCTGACCTCGTCCAAACAATCCAGGTTGACCCTCAGTCTTTTGTCATTGCTTTCCTCGTGGAACATCTCCCTTCTGAAGCTGGTGACTCCTACTTTGATCGGGATTACTGCCTCGGTGCCATAAGTGAGTCTAAAGGGGGTTTCTCTTGTCGGGGTTCTTACTATAGTCCTGTAAGCCCACAAGACATTGGATAATTCCTCCGGCCATGCTCCCTTAGCATCGTCCAACTTGGCTTTAATGATCTTGAGTAGTGTTCAATTTGTCACCTTCGTCTGTCCGTTCGTTTGTGGGTGTCCTAAGGACGAGTACTGGTTCTTGATCCCTAGATTTGAACAAAAATCTTTGAAGCCTTGACTATTGAACTGCCGCCCATTATCTGATATGATTGTTCGTGGAATCTCGAATCTGCATATTATGTTCTTCCATATGAAGCTCTAAACTTTTGCTTCGGTAATGGTTGATAGTGCCTCTACTTCGACCTATTTTGTGAAGTAGTCAATAGCGACTAGTAGAAACTTTACTTGCCTTTTACCTCGGGGCAATGGGCTGATGATATCAATTCCCCATTGTGCAAATGGCCATGGGGAAGCTATTGTCATCAGTCTCTCAGCTGGAAGGCGCTGGACGTTCCTGAACCTCTGGCATTTGTTGCATTTCTTCACTAGCTCCCTTGCATCCACCTACAAAGTAGGTCAAAAGTAACCTGTTCTGATAACTTTGCTTACCAGGGATCTAGGGTCTGCATGATCTCTACAAACCCCTTCACGGATCTCTTCCAGAATATACTTGCATCCTCTTCATCGATGCACTTCAAGTAGGGCATGGAGAAGCCTCTTTTGTACAGGGAGCTGTTCAGGATCGTGAACCTAGCTACTCTCTTTCTGTCCCTCCTAGCCTCATTGATGTCCTGCGGAAGGTGTCTGTAACACCCCGACCCAATTTTTATAATTAAACTATGTGTTTAAGTGGTTAAGTATTACTAATATTTTAAGCCACTTACAAAAATTTAATATAAGAGTATTTAATAAACATATTATTTTATAATGTCATTGAATAAGAATCTTAAAGATTATAAATAATTGAAATGATTATTTGTATTATAAATATATACTTAACATGTACAAAACTATATTAAGTGGTTAAGTTATGAGATATATAGATATATATATATATATATATATATAGTTGTGGTGTTTTAACTATGTATGATGCATGAGATATTATGGTTGTAATTTCACTTACACATGCAACCAATGGAAATCCAACACATCATGCCCAAGTACCATGTAATGAACAAACTCCACCTCATCTCTTCTTGACCTTCTCAAAGAAAAGAGAAGACTCAAAAAAGCTCTCACTCTCCCTCCCTCAAATCCACGGATCATATATCAAAAGGAAGATAAGTCTTCATATTATCTCTTCTTTGAGTCCACACTTTGAAAGAAAGACAAGACTCCATCCTAATTCTTCTTTTATGCTCTCTCAAAGTAATTAGAACATATATCCTCTTTTAATGTAATGGATATAACTTTATAAAGGTAAGGATATATATATATATATATATATATATATATATGTACATGCAAAGTGATATTATTCTTTGTAGGAAAGTGTAAGTGTGAATGCAAAGAAAAAGAAAGGTTGAAAAAGTGGGTGGTGAGATTTTTCCTTAGCATCACACGTATTCCACCCAAGTTCACTCTCTTTATCTGATTTTGCTGCCCCAAAAGTCTTCTCTCTTGCCTTATTTTCTTGGCTGCACCAGACAGAAATTCCAGCCCCTCTTTCCCTACTCTTTTCCTTGTTCTTTGTTTCTTTCTTCCCGCCTTCTTACATGGCAGCCCTCCCTCTCTCACCAAAGCAAAATATCTCTCTCTAAAGAAGAAATTAAAGAGTTAATACTAAAATTTCAGCTTCAAATTGTTGGGGGTAAGTAATCAAAACTTCATTTGTTTATTTCTACCTCTTTAACCTCTATCCTGATTTTATAGGCTGAATTATGATTCTGTTTTAGTGATTTGAAGGTTTGATGATATTATGGTTTATTTAATGTTTAATAACATATTTTAGTATGTTAATTATAGGTATAAAAATACCCAAATGAAATTAAGGCCTATTGCTATTTGTTGATGATTTTATAAGAATATGTACTGAAGCTGTCACTGTGACAGATTCTGTGTTCATACATGTTAAATTATGTATTAAATTGTATATAGTGAATTTGGATGCTAGGGATAATTCCTATGAAACCTAAGACACTTTTGGTTGTTATTGAATTGGTCTCACAGAATTTGGATTAATATAAAAATAATGGTTTAATTTATAAATTACATGAAATTCTGTCAGGACAGATTTGAGTATGCTGTCTTGTGTGATTTTTAGTAAATTATGGGTTTATGCTTTGACTCTGTAATTTTTATGGTTTATAATGAACATACAGGGGATTAGCTATATAAAATTTCATGACAAGTGGATGTGTTTGGACAGCTCGTTTGTATTTTACAAATGGGGCATATGCTGCTGGAATAGAACAGTGAACAGTATGGGACATGCCTAACTTTGAGGATTTAATTCTAAAGTTAGGGTGAATTTTTTGAGCTATAATTAAATATGCTCATCCTTTGGTATGTTAGAATCATATATAAATTTTATGAATTGGTTTCTCTATGATTTAGTACATCATGTTGTCTGATGAATGCATTTTGTGTTTATGGGAACCTCTTTGAGGTGGGATTAGGACTTCCTTGATTCTAAGAGATAGGCTTTGAGATGAATGTGAAGTTTATGATAAGGAATTATGGATAGTAATAAGCTTTGATATTTGGTTTAGGTGTTACCAGTTTCCCAGGTTTAAGTTCCTTCGACTTTAGGCTCTCGGTTCCTCTGCTTTCAGGTAAGGGATAAGTTATATGGGCATTTGGTAAGTCATGAGGTTATTTTAAAGTATATTATGCATTAAAATGTTTTTGATTAGAGATATGGCATGTAATCATTATTCTGACAAAGATATGTTCGTGAGCTTTCGAAAAACTTAAGTATATGATTTAAGCATATTAATGCTATTACTGATTTCACGAACATGATGTTTAAAGAAAAGAATGGAAATGTTATTATCATGAAATGTCATGCAAAACAAGAAATTTCAGTATGATGTAAAGTATAAAATGTTTTCGGGTTATGTCCTCTGGTGATCTGAACTCTGCTCGTAGGGGTTAATTACTAGCTTTCCATGGAAAACGTTATATGATTGGCCATTAAGTGGGACTGGCTCTGCTGTACCCGCCCCTTGTTGGTTACAGCCAACTTGTGGGGGAAGCCAACCTACCCCCATGGTTGGAAGATATGTATTATGATGTAATCCCAGGAATACCTGGCATTGTGGGGAATGCTGGATGCCTAGCACCGTGGTGCTAAAAGCCTTTCAAATAAGTACAGACTTATCAAATATGGGCTAACCAATAAGTTATTTATGAACAGCTATATTATGTTATTAATCATGAGAGAATGATTTTGTTAAATGCATTGTGAAAAGTTAAAAACTCTCATGAAAATAAGAAGTTTCTGATGAAAAGAAAGCTGTTCATTAAAGATAAAAGTTTCTGAAGTTCTGTTGTGCTATAAAGATAAAGTTTCTGATAAAAGTACAAGTTTATGTTTGGAAGTTATCAGATATTTGTTTTTATGAAACATTAAGTTTTATGACCATGAAAGTTATAGTATTCTATGAGAAGAAATTTATAAAGAAAAGTTCTCTTATTAGTCAAGATATTTCTAGTTTAATACAAAGTTGCCGATTATCTGATTTAAGTTAAAATAATTATTTTGTAATGAGAATATATATATATATATATATGGCGACTTTGTAGGAAATGAAAGAAGTTTAATCTGAAAGGTTTGGTAATGTTAACCTAATAAGAAAAAGGAGAACAATTGTTTTCTATGAAGAGCGTATAAGTTATCATTATGAATAGTATTAAATACTATGCATGAAAAGATGTTCTCCTATTCAAATATTCATAGAATGAAATGATTTGATTTACATGTATCCTTATTGAATTCTCATATATCTTACCTTTACTGAGCTGTGTAGCTCACCCCTTCTACTCTTTCAGTTAGCAGGTTTTATTTTGGAGTAGAGGGAGCCTTAGTCGAGTTTGGAAGGAGCTGGTTTAGTTTTATATGTATAGATCCTAAATTAGCAATATGATGTTTAGATCTGTAGCATTGTTTATTTTAGGATCTAATGAAAATGTATACCTATAAGTATTAAGAGATGTATTATGTGAAAGTGTGGAACTTAAATGATTGGTGGATTATGTTATTCTTTGGAGTACAATGTAGATGCTCTGAATGTCAAGTGAAAGGTTATATAATTTAAGTAAAGAAACAAGGATTGAAAAGAAAGAAGAAAGCTTTTGGTAAAAGCTTTGTAAAAGTTAAGTTGGTTCTTGTTAATATCAGGTTTAGGCTTGATATTAGCATGCCGGTCATGGTCACAAATCCAGGTATCGGGTTTGGGGCGTGATAGTGTCCGTCTTGGAGGAAGGATAGGATCGAGGTCATCCAGCTACTTGTGCTCTGGATGGCGAATGTAGAGACTTCTTCAATGCTGGGATGTTTCTAAACTTCCATCTCTATGCCCATGCTTGTTGACCTTTCTTCTAATGATGCTTGCTTCGTGATCTCATCTGCTATCATGTTCTGGCTTCTAGGAATCTGCACGAACTCCACCCTATCAAACTCCTGTATTAAGTACTTCGTCAGCCTGAGATATTTTTGCATTCTTTCCTCCTTTGCTTCATATTCCTCTTTTATTTTCCCTACTACCAGTTTAGAGTCACTCTAGAGGAGTAAGTTTTTGGCTCCTAATGCTTTTGCAACCTTTAGCCCCATCAGTATTCCTTCATACTCAGCTTAATTATTGGTGGCCGGGAACTTTAGTTGAACTTCGTATTTAAGCATTTCTCCTTCTGGGGTGATGATGACGACCCCTACTCCTCCCCTTTTTTGGGCTAACGAATCATCAGTTGATATTAGCATGCCGGTCATGGTCACAAATCCAGGTATCGGGTTTGGGGCATGATAGTGTCCGTCTTGGAGGAAGGATAGGATCGAGGTCATCCAGCTACTTGTGCTCTGGATGGCGAATGTAGAGACTTCTTCAATGCTGGGATGTTTCTGAACTTCCATCTCTATGCCCATGCTTGTTGACCTTTCTTCTAATGATGCTTGCTTCGTGATCTCATCTGCTATCATGTTCTGGCTTCTAGGAATCTGCACGAACTCCACCCTATCAAACTCCTGTATTAAGTACTTCGTCAGCCTGAGATATTTTTGCATTCTTTTCTCCTTTGCTTCATATTCCTCTTTTATTTTCCCTACTACCAGTTTAGAGTCACTCTAGAGGAGTAAGTTTTTGGCTCCTAATGCTTTTGCAACCCTTAGCCCCATCAGTATTCCTTCATACTCAGCTTAATTATTGGTGGCCGGGAACTTTAGCTGAACTTCGTATTTAAGCATTTCTCCTTCTGGGGTGATGATGACGACCCCTACTCCCCTTTTTTGGGCTGACGAATCATCAGTTTGTACCGTCCATCTTTCCGTTTCGTTGAGTGCGTTGTCCTCGTCCGGGATGGTGAGCTTGGCGATGAAGTCTGCTAACGCCTACGCTTTAATAGCTATCCTAGGGTGGTACTCAATGTTGAACTAGCTAAGCTCGATCGCCCACTGGACCATTCTCCTTGCTACCTCAGGCTTGTTCATAGACTTCTTGATGGGTTGGTCCATCATCACCAAGATGGGGTTAACTTGAAAATAAGGTCGCAATTTGCGCAACGCTACTATTAATGCGAATGCGATCTTCTCGATTCTTGGGTACTTGGCTTCTGCCCCTTGTAAAGCTTGACTGACGTAGTAAACTGGGAGTTGTTTCTTGTCCTCTTCTCTAATCAAGGCTGCGCTTACAGCCATGGCTGATACTGCCAGATATAAATACAAATTTTCCCCTTCCTTGGATGGACTCAAGAGAGGTGGATGGCTCAAGTAGTGCTTAAGTTCTTGAAAAGCTACCTCACATTCATCAGTCCAAGTGAAAGCTTACTTCAATGTCTTGAAGAAGGGTAAGCATTTGTCCGTCGCTTTAGAGACGAACCTGTTAAGTGCCACTATCCTTCCTGTTAGCTTCTGGACTTCCTTGACGGTCTTAGGTGACTTCATGTCAAGTATGGCTCTCACCTTCTCTGAGTTTGCTTCTATCCCTCTTTGGGACACCATGAATCCCAAAAACTTTCCCGAGGCTACTCACAAAGCACACTTACTGGAGTCCAACTTCATCTGGTACTGCCTGAGTGTGTCGAACGTCTCTCTGAGATCATCCAAATGAACGAGCTCTTCCTTGCTCTTGACAAGCATGTCATCCACGTATACTTCCATGCTCCTTCCAATCTACTTGCTGAACATTTTATTCTCTAACCCCTAGTAGGTTGCTCCTGTATTTTTCAGCCCAAAAGGCATTACCTTATAGCAATAGAGCCTTTGGCTCATGAGGAAAGCAGTTTTCTCTTAGTCTTCCTCAGCCATCTTGATCTGATTGTACCCCTAGAATGCATCCATGAACATCAGTAGTTTATGCCCTGCTGTGGAATCCACCAACTAATCTATCCTTGGTAGGGGAAAGCTGTCCTTTAGGCAGGCTTTGTTTAGGTCCGTGAAGTCCATGCACATCCTCCACTTTCCGTTCGACTTTTTCATTAGGACGACATTGGCAAGTCAATCTGGGTAATAGACTTCTCAAATGAAACCTATTGATAATAGCTTGTTGGCCTCGTTGTAATTGCTTGATTCTGTTCTGGAGTGAAAACTCGTCGACTCTGCTAGACAGGCTTCTTCTCGGAGTCCATGTTTAGTTTATGTTGAATGACTTTTAGGGATATGCCTGGCATGTCCTCATGACTCCATGTAAAGACATCTAAGTTTTCTTTAAGGAACAAGACGAGCTTATTCTTCATGTCTGTACTCATAGTCGTCCCTACCCTGATGGTCTTTATTGACTCTCTGTCTACAAGCTCCATAGTTTCTAAGGCTTCCACCTTCTCCTCTTCTTTCTCCTTAATCATCCACATATGGCTTTCCTTGGCTGCTAATACTGCTTGGTAACATTCCCTAGCTAGTACTTGGTCTCCTTTTACTTCACCTACCCCGTTTTCTATTAGGAATTTCACCTTTAAGTAGTAGGTAGACGTGGCTGCCTTCCAGCGATTGAGTGTAGGCCTCCCAATGATCACATTGTATGAGGAGGGACAATCTACAATTAGGAAATCTAACTGACGGGTCAGTTGTCGTGGGTAAGACCTTACTGTGACTGTTAACGTCACTATGCCTTTAGGATACACCTGTCCCCACTAAGGAGAGGAGACTCAAAGGGGTGTAGCCTTCTTGGGTCTAGCTTCAATTGTTGAAAAGCGAAGTGGTAGATGATGTCCACGGAGCTACCATTATCCATGAGGATTCTCTTGATGTTAAATCCTTCTATCGTGAGCATTATGACCAAAGGGTCATCATGAAGTAAACTCCTCTAGCATCTGATTCAGAGAAAAGCATGTCCCTGTCCGTTCGTCTCTACTTCAAGGGGGTATTCTATGGACGCTGTTCACCTACATCTGGTATGATTTCTTGAGGGATCTAAACAACCCTCCAATGGATGGCCCACCTGTGATCGACTTTATCTCCCTGATCGCGCTTGGTGGACGTTGGGAGGTGTGGTCCTCGTCCCTTGGTGAGGCTTCACACTTGTCTTTGCTATCGTCTCTGGACCTACCAGGTTCCCCCTTCTTCACAAACCTTTGCAATTTCCCTCTTCGTATGAGCTCTTCTATCTACTCCTTTAGATCCTTGCAATCCTCTGTGTAGTGGCTGTGATCCTTGTAGAAACGGCAATACTTCTTCTTGTCACGCACATTAGGTGTCGAATGTAATGGCCTTGGCCATTTGAGGTAGTGCTCATCTTTAATCTACACCAAAATTTTGTCAACAGGCATAATTAAAAGAGTAAATTTTAATGTCCGAGGAGTTTTTTTTTGTCTTTCCTTTTACCCTGGTCATTGGTATAATGATCTGGGCACTCCATTTTTCATCCTCTCCAGTCGTCCTCTTTCCTTCCTTTCTCATTGGTCTTTTCTACATCCTTTATTGCAGCTAAAGCGTTCTCAGCGTTCATGTACTTCTGTGCCTTTAAGAGCATCTCTACCATCGTCTTTGGAGAATTCTTTACTAGTGAGACCATGAACTCTCTAGATTTCAACCCGACTTTAAAGGTTGTTAGTTACACCTTGTCATCAACTTCGTCAACCTCTAAAGTTTCCCTTGTGAAACACTTCACGTACGACCTCAAAGTTTCCTTCTCCTTGTCTGATGGTGAGTAAGTGGTCCGCGGGCCTCCTTGGACACTGTCCTCCGACAAAGTGTCGTAGAAAAGAACTGCTCAACTACTCAAAGCTGTCGATGGGTGATGTTGGTAATTTCATAAACCATTCCCTCCCAACTCCCTCAAGAGTGGTGGGTAAAGAGCGGCATAGTATTTCGTCCATGGGCTGTTGGAGGCCTAATGTTGTGTTAAAGGTGTTGAGGTGGTCCAAGGGGTCCTTGAGTCCGTCAAATGGTTCAAGCTGAGGCAGGCGAAACTTTCACAGCACTGGGCATTCCAGAACTACCGCCGTGAAAGGTGAATCCGTCATTCTAACCATTCTATCCAAGTTTCAATCTGTTTTCCCTTTAATGGCGCTCCTTAGCTCGTCCATCTCCTTTTTCATCTCCTAAAGAAGATCTAAGCTCGGTCCATCTAGAGTGACTGGTCCTTAACGGTCACTCCTTCTTTGGTTATCTCCCTCGTCTTCTTGATTGATCCTGGACCAGTTCTCCTCCTATTGGAGCCGTAGCCTCATCTCCTAGTTCTGTCTGGTAAGTTCTTCTATGCTAGCTGTAAGTGCCTGGATTTGTAGGGCTAGTGCTATAGAATCTTGGTTGGACTCCATTTGAATCTAGGAAGTGACTAGAACTACGCTTTCGAACCTAAGTGCGAAAATTTCGTCCCCACAAATGGCGCCAAACTGATGATGTCTAAATCATCAGTCTCGTAGGTTCGTCCAAATGAAGCCAAATCTTCGTCACTATGTCTACAAATGTGGGACAATGGCTCCCTTAAGATGGTCATCGGTGTGGTGCCTGCCACCACGCCTCTGATGCGAAAGTCAGTATATAGAAGTTTTTAGAGAATAATAAGAGAGTACTGAATATCAGAGTATCTATGAATACTTTTGGGTGAGTCTATGTACCTGGTTTGTCTTTGATCAGTGTGTATATATACAACTTCATGGTTCCTAGCCGTTGGGGGCCTTAATTGTGGCTTTAGTGCCCTTTTTGTAACACCTCAGGGCTCATGAATATGGGTTTTGATGAGGCTCCAACAATCTGCCAACTGTTTTGTAACTGTCCAAGGCATTGAAGTCTCTTATTAATGGCTCTCCTGTGTTCGTTCATGTCGTGTCAAGGTGGACGAGTACATTTGATGGGATCATCCAAGGGAGTTGAGTTTGTCAGTCCCATCACCCGCATTCAATCAGCAATAGCCAGCCGAATCACTAGCTATAAGCCGAAGTTGCTCTCAATATCTCATAAATCTCTTCGGCTCTTCCATCACCTTCAAACTAAAGGCCGACCTCGTCAACGAGTGTGACCCATCCATGATCCAACCCTTGGATTACACTTTGAAAGGCTCTTTACCTTTGCTCATTTTATAGTGTAATATACATTACATATACAATGACGAACTCTCAATTTCTCATATTAGCTGTCACATTTGATAAAAATTCTCCTGTTTGCACTATAAAAAATTATATCAAATTGGTCTTGACGTGAATGCCAAAATTAGTCTTATGATCAAGACTAAACTGTGTTCTTGAAAACAAAATGGAAACCACTCTAATATTGAGATTAAAATATCGAGACTAATGACAGGGTGATTTCTGATCAATAGGAGCATTAATAATTATAATTTGCATAAACCACGTGTAATCTTATAAGTTATAATTAACACCAGTAAATTAGAAATTACTAGTATATGGAATATGTGAATTACGGAGGCCTACCTCAAGTAGAGAAAGTAATAAAGTTTTTTTTTTTTTTTTTTTTTTTTTTTTTTTTTAGAAAGGAACATAATTCATTCAATCATAATAAAATCAAATCCTGATACAAGGCTTCCAAAGCTAGTAGGGGAGAATCCACCAACCAAAATAAATCAAAATGTAAGTGCCTAGCATGTTGAGCTAAAACATGTGCTACGTTATTGCCTCCCCTCCTAATCTTACTAGTTGAAGCCCACTGTAATCCCCATCAAATGGCGAATATCATCCACCACATTGCCAAGGAAGGAGTAGTTAGCCGCATCAGAAGAAATTGCTTGCATAACATTGGAATTATCTCCCTCTATCACTAGGCAAGTAAAACCAGCTTCCACAGCAAACTCTATTGATCGCCTACACGCAAGAAGCTCTGCCTCTTCACTTGTATCCACCTTCAGCCCAATAGCAGACATGCCAACCATGACCTCACCTTTATCATTCCTGATGATAGCGCCTATACCAAATTTCTCTAGCCCAGAAAAAATATGCCTAATTACAGGTGGATTTACTGTAATTTTTTCATACATTAAAATCTCAACAATTATTTTTAGGGTGAGGTCGAGGGTGGGTTAAGAATGATCATTTCTTCTAGGATAACCAAACTTGCAACAATTACTTTTCATAACCAAACTTGCTCTAGTGTATGTGAACTATGCGATACGTACCTCGAAGGACCAAAGTTAGCTTCTTCTTTTAATTTTTTTTAGGTTTTAACTTCAGCAATTGTATTATGAGTTGAACCTTCCCAAAATTATATTCATAATCACATAATTAACTCAATTTATTACAGATGTGTAAAACTTTGTATAATTCACGATCCACTACAACCAAAATATGTTGTTCATATGCAGTCTAATTTGAATTTCTAGCATTTTATCAAAAATAAATTTAATTTAAAATTTGACAGTCTGCAACACGCTTTGGTACTATTCCAAAGTGACCAAACACCTATGAAAGAAATTATAATATACAGAGAAATTATTGTGTAATCCCAATCAATGAGAAAAAGATAGATAATTAAAAAAGTTATGACATCATCTTACCTGCCATGTCAACCCAATAAATCTAACTCTTCTAATGTCCGTTAACCAGTAAAAGCCAATTCAATTTTTTTTTCTAAATTTTAGATTTGAATAGAGTAGACGGGTCATTAAAACTTTTGGGAATATAAAAACTCTTTCATTTTATGTTTTTTTCCAGTTTTACCTTTAAATTTGGCAATTGGCAAGTATATTTCCTGGATAAGTACTTTGCTCGTCCACCAGAACACCCAACCCCACCAACTCCGACGATGACCTCTCCTTCAGTTTCCGCTCATCCTCGCCCAAAATGTTTAGCCGCAAATCGCCCTATCCCTCTCTTCCTACTACAGCTGCCTCTCAAGCTCCCTCTTCATCTCGGCAGCCATCGCCAGGAATTTTAGGGACTAGTTATTTATTTATTTAGTCTTTCACTTGTTTCTGAGTACTGATGCTTTAATGGTCAAACCAAACCTTCTTTGCCCCGATTTGTTTCGTTTTGCTTTCTCCTTTCTGTTTAAGAAATTGTCTTTTTTTTTTTTGGCCTGGATGGAACTGTAAATATCTTTGACTGTTTAGTTCTTTTACCGATCTGTGGGTTTAAACATCTTAGGCACTGAACGTGTTTGTTAAAATGCTTCATAGAGTTTTAGTTATCTACTGAATGGGTGAACACTTCTCCATTGTTTTCTCTTTTTATTGTTCCCCTTTTCTTTTTTTTCTAGATGCAATTTTGAACTTTTTTTTGGTTTGGAAATGAAGGAGTTAAGTTTCATGCCTCTTTGAACTCATGTTCCTTTAAAACAGAAGTGTTAGGAATTTTGTTTTGCTTCTTACACAGTTTAATTTCAAGTAGAAGGTATGTTTAATAGGCCTAATTCTATGGTTACTATGGAACAACTTTTAAATCTTTTTGCTCAAGACATATAGTAAGCTTTGGATGGGTGGCTAATAGTGCTAGAAATGACTAGTGCTAGAAATGACTAGTGCTGAGAATACAAAGGATCCATTTGGATACACAGTTGAAAACTGAAAATTGAAAAATACTGTAACAAAATAATTTTTAAATATGTGAATAGTACCGTGGGATCCATTTTTAATGAAAAGGTTGTTGAAAAATGTAATTTGTGGGACCTATGAACAGTATACTAAAGCACTGTTCACATAAAAAAAGTCAAAAAGTTATGGCTGGAAAAAAAAAAAAAAATTTGAAACACACTCTAAATCAACTTGGGAATAAGAAGTTGCAATTCCAAAGACAGTTGCTACAATTTGAGTGTTATGAACTAGCATCTTGAAATTGTGAGCGAAAATGAATTTGAGTGTTAATTTTCTGGTACCATCTTTATTAATTTGTTTCCCTTTAAATAGCATATAGGACACGACATATGGGCAATCCAACTTATGATAAGCACCTAACTCATAACATAAACTTGATAACAACTAGCAAACAACCCAATCTTATCCTCTACACTTCAGAAAGTTTAGGAAACAAACTATTAATAATTTCTCTCTAACTAACTAATCCTTCTGGCTAAGGAGACCAACCAGCCTTCAATCTCAAACTTCATCACTTGTCCATCTCATCCAAAGCTGATAATTACAGCTCTTTCATGTTCAACTCACTATTCCTCATCCTTGGCCTGTTGCTCATCCTTATCTTCATCCTTGGAAAAAGTACATTAGATCACGCACAAGTTTGCTAATACAATATCAATTATTATTACTGTCAATCAGATTGACAAGCCTTTATACTATCAAATATTACCTTTGGTTGTGAGAATAAGATTTTGTTCATGGTAAGGATAAATTGAACTTCAAACCCAAAGAGAGATTTATGAATCAATTACCAAATATCAATATCCAAATGTGAGAAATCTATAATAGTTCAGAAATTTTAGAAATGGAGAAACAAAAAGCACTTGGAAGATTTCAATCAGAAATCCAATAATAGCATGCGTTTGATCAAATAACTAAATGAGATATCCCAAGATACAAGAGAAGAACCAAATGTATGCAAAATTTCTAGTTAGATTCACTTCGCACAACATAGTGGCCAAAATTATCACAGCACTCATAAACAAAGAATAAAACTTATCGCATGGTCAGAGCACTAATCTTGATCTAGAATGAAGCATTGCACCTCAGATCTAGCAACTAAAAGTACTTGCAAACCAAAATTAAATGTTTATGGCTAAATAATAGCACTCAAGAGTTCACATGATAACATGACCAAGAATGAGACTTGATGATTGAACTAAGCTTTTCTCATGGAAATAAACAAGTTTCATGAAGTCTATACCCAAATTCTTTAAAGATAAAAGTCTTTTCATTGGGGCATTTTCTCAAACGCGTAGAGGACAATGATGGGATGAATGAACATAGGTTGTGATATCAATTGGCCTTAAACCACTGTATACCCAAAACAAAAATCATTCAAGATACACTATTCCTTCAAAGATTAACCATAATTATGAAAGAGATCAACAGGGGTATCAAAGGAAACCCCAAAAAAAAAAATTAATAATCAAGAACATCTATGGCAGAAAATTTCAAGGGCTAAGAAATACGGGAATTTCAACTTACAAAAAGGAAGGGAAAGAAGACTCAGGATTTTTCATTGCTTGAAACTTGAAGCAAGCATTATCATCCTTTGATAGAAGGACAACATACCTCTCACTCTCGGGTCTAAAAATTTGGATTACCCATCAAAGCATTTGTATTATTTTATATCCAGGATGAGGAAGCGAGGGATTTACGATGGAGGAAACATGGAGAAGATGAGAGGGGCAGTGCTGAGGTTGCTGTTGCTGGCAAGTGGGAAGTTGGAGACAATTTTGGCTGAAATACATTTTGTTTGGTGTTGGGAAAAATGACTCATTATTGATTATCCCATGAGAGAAGTATTGTGAATCTGTGATATTGCATAAAACAAATTTTGAAAAGAAGTTTTCAGATGCCAAAATTTCAATACCCACCCATTTATTACTTCTCAATTTTGAATTTTTTCTTTTTTTTTGGTTAAAAATTTTGAATTTGACCTTAAAATGAAAATTTGAAAACACTCACAGAACTGACGGAATTAAGGGGACGTTAGATTAAGCCAGACATGGTGGGTGAGGTGGCAAGTAATATGATGTCATCAATTTTTAACAATCTGTCTTCTTCTCATTGGGTGGGACTACACGATGATTTCCCTAATAAACAGTGCCCATCAAAGTTGATAGGAACACAACATTTTTTCTATGCAAAAAAATCAAAGTTTTATTTTATTTTTGAAGGTAATCAAAGTTATTAATAATAATATATCTAAGTCTTTCAAATAAATCTATAAAACATGAGGATTTATAACTTTGAAAATTTTCATGGATTAGTGATTTTTTTTTTTTTTTTTGAGAATACTAAATATTATTAATACACACACGGACAGGGAGAAGGGAGAAGGTTTTTTAAAAAATTTACAGTGGTGTATATCCAAAAGGGCCTAACTCTTAAATATATATCACAGGCTTTAAACTTCTTTAAGGCTTCAAAAAAAAAAAAAAAAAAAAAAAAACTGATTGATACTTACTCTATTTAATAAACAGAAGTGAAGGGATTGAGTACTTATATATTTGTGCTATAAATATATTACATAAGTGCCCGTTTGTTTCGGCTTTTTGAGCCCAAAAAGCGCGTTTTGAAAAAAGCTCAACCAACTTTTGCGTTTGGTAAACTCAAAACGCAACTTTTTTTTATAAAAGTTGCGTTTTGAGCATTGAGAAAAAACTGAGAACAAACGCAGAAGGGATTATGGACCCTCAGGGGTCCATAAATGAAAACGCGCTATGCGCGTTTTGTATATTACCGTTGCAAACCCGAAAAATACCGAAATACCCATCAGTTCTCTCACGCCCTCATCTCTCATCTGTGTCTTTTTTCTTCGTCTTCTTCCTCTTCGTCTTCCTCTGCTTCTTCACCGGTCTACCCCCACAATCAACAAAACCCATTTCAACCTTTGATATTCCGAACACAGAATCAACAAAACCAAACCAAAAATAACTCAAAATCAACACAAAAACAACTTAAAATCAACTCAAATCCGGAAAACCCATCCCAAACCCAACTCAAAATCAACCCAAAATCCATAGAAAAAAAAAAACCCAAAATCCCAAAATCCTTATGTTTCAATCATCTTCATCTTCATCTTCATCATCATCATCATCTTCTTCTCTGGAGTGTGAAAAAAAAAAAAGAATAAAGGATGAGTTCTGGCGTTGGTTCCGATGGTTCTAATGTGTTCCGATTTGAAGTGCTAAGAGGAAAAAAAAAAGAAAAAAAAAAGAAGAAGAAGCAGAGCTGTGTTCTGGACCGAAGTGCTAAGAGGCAAAAAAAAAGAAAAAGAAAAGAAAGAGAGCTGGGAATGTTCTGGACTGAAGATGGTAGAGGAAAGAAGGAAAAAGGAAAAGAAAAGAGTGTGGTTACGTGGGTGGATGAGAAAAAAAGAGGAGAAAAAAAAAAGAAAAAAAAAAGGAAGTAGAGCCACGTGTGTGGAGAGAAAAAAAAGGGAGAAAAAAATTGTATCATAATATTTTCACAATATTTTTACAATAAATTTTAAGGTAGGCTATTATTAGCTAATATTGGTGAGAAAAAAATAATTTTTTTAGAAAGAGAAAAAAATAATTTTAATAGTTTGTTAAAATTAAAATTACTGTCAATTTTTATTACAATATTTTTACAATACTTTCACAATAAATCTTAAGTGGTAGGTTATTATTAGCTAATATTGGTAAGAAAAAAATAATTTTTTTAGAAAGAGAAAAATTGATTTAAGTATGATGAAGTAATTGATTTAAGTATGAAACAAACTCACATAAAAAAAAGTATGAAATAAATTCTCTTATATATACATTGTCATTTTTTGTCATTTATCCCTCAAAAAGCCACTTTTAGAAGTACTAGCCAAACACTCAGCTTTTTCATTATGCACTTTTTAACAGCTTTTACCAAACACTCAGTTTTTTGAAACTCCACTTTTTCATTATGCACTTTTACAAAACTCCATTTTTTTATTATGCACTTTTTCAAAAAGCTGAACCAAACTCACCCTAAGTAAGCTATGAAATAAACTCTATTTAACCGCTCAAATGCTCTAACTGTCTAGTAACTGGCTTGCACGCTTCTTCTTCTTTAATTGACTTTGTAACCTCTGTGCATTTAGCTGATAAAATTTAGCCTAATACTTATTCTCGATTGTCTAAATTTAATTACATCAACAAGTAACTCAAAATTCTCGAATGAATTCTAAAATTTTCCACGAAAGCCTAAGTAACAACCTGCTCTAGGGTTTTTGAATGAGAACCAAGGTTTATTTATTTTTGGGAAGGAGGAGGGGGGGGGGGGTTTCCCAAAATTATAATCTTACTCTCGTAATTAACACAATCAAAGATGTGTACTTTTGTATAATTCACAATACCTAAGGGCAAAAATATCATCTTAAAATTCTAACTCAAATAGGTTTTGTAACACGATTTGGAGACTAATCCAAAGTGACCATGTGATGGGTGATTAAACACTAGTTTGCTTTTCATATTTGATGTGGGCAAAGATTAGGTCCAACGGTTCAGTGCATTAGACCTAAGCTAAGTCCATCTTATCTACATATAGGAAGAAATTATAATAGAAGGGATCACAAATAAGAAATCTATTGGTAATCACTTCTTAGCTAAACACATGGATTTATTTAGAGAACTAGATATTGACTGCCCTCCAGACTTAGAGGGGTTGATAAACCTTGTGTGAGTGACGCTGAAAACTTGAAATTAAGGCTGTGTTTGGTTCGCGTAAAACCATAATATTTTCCGGAAATCCTATTTTTTGGAAAGGAAAACGTTTTCATGTGTTTGGCTGTCATAAAATTCATTTTACGGAAAATTAATTTTAGTGTTTGGTTCATTTAAACATTTTACCAAAAAATGCATCAAATCCGACAAAACGCTCGTCCGACGAGCGTCCGACGAGCGGACCGATCGACAATCGCGATCACACCGCTCGTCGATCGACGAGCGCGCTCATCGGACGCGCACCGCTCGTCAATCGATGAGCGGTACAAGAAGTTTTGCATGGTAGAACTAAAATCCCCAAGTCTTGATAGTTTCTTAGTGTTGTTTGTTTTACAAGAAGTTTTTTTTTTGGGGGGGGGGGGGGGGGGGGGGGTGAGTGTAATTGCTAGTTTCCTCAACATTGAAGAATACCAAAAGAGGTAAATAATTCACTAATCCTTCTTGTCCTAAAGATCCAAACCCCTACCTCCTTTAGCCAGTTTTTGGCCCATTAGCATGTGTAATGTGCTATATAAAATGATTATCAAGCTTATTGTAATATGACTAAGGAGTCAAATTGCCCCTAATCAATCAGCATGTATCCCTGGGAGTGAATTTGCAAAGAATGAAGTAGTGCTCCAAGAGATTCTTCATAGCTTCAGGAGGAGAAACCTAAAGGACGGTATGCTAGCTACTAAGTTAGACCACCAAAAGGCCTCTGATAGAGTCAAATGGAGATTTTTAATTAAGGCTAGTTTTGTGCAACCTTGGATTCAGCGAAAAGTTCAATCATTGGATCACAGAATGTGTCTCCACAGTCTCTGTTGAGATCTTGATTATTTTTTTGTGGTAATTAAGTCTAGACAGCTAGACTAGTAAGAGATTGAAAGCCATATATTTAAATCTCTCTACACTATGACAACTATAGGCAAAATGATTGCTCACCTATACCGGACCTTCAGTGGAATCTACCTCAACCATTGAAAGTAGAATATCAAGTATTATGGCTTAGATGATATATTGAAGACTACCTAAACGGTAAGAGTTTTTTAATTCAATTAATACTTAATGTTTTTAGTAAAAACATTCAAGATTCAAATTTCCCTCTCCCAATTATCAAATTGTAAAAAAGAAAAAAAAAAAAAAAAATTAGAGAGAGAGAGAATACCCACCAAGACATTTCGGATAGAATGCATATTCCTTTGGCCATGTGCCAAAATTTTATCTGTTCTACAACATGTGTATAATGTCATACACAAAACGAGCCAATCTACATATTCAAATATAATGTCATACATAAGTTCAATTGCACCTCCAATTCTATCATTTAGTCTAAAATGATTGTAGCTAAATAATAGATATATCAATAATTTAGTCTCAATTGATTCAAGTATACTATGGTGGACTAACCAATTATCTCCCGCCATCCAATGGTTTCAATACTTGGTTTATCATGCTATCATACCCTGTAGTTGTATTGCTGGAACAACTTGTGCCAACATCAATGTTGAATGATTGTGTAGGTGCATTGAGCAAGTTCTCAATCTCTTCTATATTGACATTAGCATTTCCCCAAGGATGTTTTTCCATGATAACCAAGCCCTCCAGTTCCATTGCCACTTCCTTCATAGAAGGTCTATCCTCGCCTCTCAGACTTAAGCAACTTTTTGCAATATTAGCAACTTCCTTCAGTAGCTTAATATTACCTTCATTGACAATGTGATCCTCAAGAATTTGAAATAGGCGATCATCATTTACTGCAGAAACAAAGTACTTCGCTAGATTTCTCTCACTTTCAGGCACATTGAAAGAAAGTGCCATCCTACCAGTCAAAAGCTCTGCCAAAACAACACCAAAGCTATAAACATCACTTTTTTCTGTTAGTTGACTAGTATGGAAGTATTCTGGGTCCATGTACCCGAAAGTTCCTTGCACCAATGTGTTTAATTCTGTTTGATCATGAGGAATTAACCTGGAAGCTCCAAAGTCAGACACTTTTGATGTGAAGTTATCATCTAATAATATATTTGCAGTTTTAACATCTCTATGTATGATCGGCACAGAAGTTGCAGAATGCAAGTATGCAAGTGCTCTTGCAGTTTCTGCTGCAATTTTCAAACGCTTTTCCCATGAAAGGAAGAATGACCGACCTTTATCGTGAATGTGGTCAGAAAGAGTCCCGTTTGTGATGAATTCATAAACTAGTAAGGGTACTTCTGTTTCCAAACAACAACCTAATAGCTTAACAACATTCCGATGGATAATTTGAGTAAGCACAGTGATCTCATTTATGAATTGTTCAACCTGATGCTGACTACCAATTTTGGACTTCTTAATAGCAATCTCTTTGTTATCTGGTAATATTCCTCTATAAACTGTACCATAACCTCCTTGTCCTAGGACTCTGCTCTCATTATAGTTGTTGGTGGCCTTTTCAAGCTCTTCTGCACTATAAATTTTGGCCGTCTCCACAGAACCTTGATAATTAGATAGTTTCTGTTGCAATAGTATGCCACCATTTTGTTGGAAGAATTTTTCTTTTAGCTGGATAAGCTTTCTTTTTTTCAATCCCCAATATATCCAAGAACCTCCCACAAGCAAGACTAAAAGGCCAACACCGATACCTACAGACATTCAGACATGCATTTTCACCTTGTAGAACTTTTTAACCCTTTTATATTTCTCAATACCTTTAAGAACTAAATATTTAACATATATATCATATAAAAATGAGCCATTCAATATTTGAATTACAATGTAGTTAATGACTACTGCATCAGAATATATTTGTCATCGATTCTGAATGTAATTCATGCCAACTTTCATGAGTATTAAAATAATAATAGTTAAAATAGAACTGGTTTTTTAATTGGGGTCCTTTGTTAAAACCTTAACATTCTTTCGTAGTTAAGAAGAAGCCAATCAAATGTTAAAACCTTAACATTCTTTCGTAGTTAAGAAGAAACCAATTAAAAATGAATTTTGATGTTATCCTTGCTATTAATCTTTCTTTCAGAAAGGTAGTATAGCATGACTAACTTTTATAAATTTTGCTTATGAATAGGAGTTGAACTTTTTTCCGAATTTATTTTTGAGATTGTGACTGTAGAGAGAAAAGAGAGAAATTGATTCGACCTATTTAATGGCATTCCTCCACCGTGGAAAGATTTGAGCAACTACATATATACTAAAATAATGATAAAGATACAAACATTTTTACAAAATTTTTTATAAATTGCTAATGTGGTGAGTATTATTGATAAATAAAAAATTGATGTTAATTGTGAGCCTAGATAAAAACTAATAAGAACTTGCTCTCAGATAATCAGCGTTGCATATAAATTATATAAATTAAGGTAATTTTATTGACAAGTCCTTTAAAAGAGTAAAAATTCGATGGGGTTTGGTTTGTTTGTTGTTTTTTGTTAAATTTTTTTAGAGTCCGAATTTGCTAAGAATGTGATGTAAAACTCATGTTTTACACCATCCAATAAAAGATTACCACATCAACATTTTACTTAAAATTTAATACATTCTACCACACCTAATAACATCTCAATAAACTCCTAATTTTGTTGGATTTATATATGAGTATTAAAATTGATTGGGTGTGGTTGTGTTTATTCTTAAATATGTAATAAGATGATATGACATGTTGAGATTGGAAAGGGAAAATATGGATTTTACACCATGTCCTTATAAAATTTAATATCTTTTTTTTTAACCAATTGAGAGTCTAAACTCTAAAGCCTAAACAACAAACCAGGGATAGATGACGAATGCTTCGTCATTTTGTTGGGCCAATTATAAACAATAGGTGTAGATTTACAAATAAATAATAATAATAATGGTTCATTTATAGCATAGTACCTCTAAAAATGAGTTTTTAAATTTTGGTGTTTTTGTAGCATTTTTTAATTAAAAAAGGCAAAAATCGAGAAACAATTTCTTAAATAAAGTACATTATTCTCCAATTAAATTCAAAACACAATATTATCTTTCTAAGAAAAATTAAATTCACTCTAGTATAAATAAGCTTTTTTTTATTAAATTTTCTAAATAAATTTGAAAGTTCAAATATATTTTAAAGTATAATTTAGGTGACCAAATTATAATATATGGGTTAATATGCTATTGAGACTTTCAAGTATGGTTTGGAGCTTTAGGGTTTGTTTATTTATATTATTTATATAATTGGATAAAGTTTTTTTAATTTTTTTTTTCTTTAGATACAAGTATAACCTATATAACTTGTTTATTAATGAAAATAAGTTCATTCAAGCACACCGTACCAAAATTTTCAAGGTACACAAGGCCAGGGTTACGTGAAGCGATTGACAGATACATTGTTCAAGAAGGAATGGTATATAGGTGGGCTTTAGTTTGGGTCCTAAGTCCTAACTCAACATGGGCGTTTTCTATTGTTAGAGTAGGTTGAGTTTGTGACCTTTGTATACAAATTTGGGATTTCGCTGTATTGGACAGTTTGGGCTTCTTTAAAATATGGGCCCATAATTGTTAAAACATAAGATACTTCCTTGCATATTGCGGTCCGAACGACCCCAACCTGGTTCTATATATGGTTAAAAGTTTTGAAAATGAGATTAGTTTTATTTATTTATTTTTGTTTACAATACAAAATTTCACTACTTAATTAGTTATGTTTTGAGATGGATTTTTAATTTATGTTCTGTGATGAATTTTTATTGATTTGGGTTTTGTGAAGGCTTGTGGGGGTGGTGGGTGGGTTGCAAATTTAGCGGTAGTGGTGGATTTTTGGTAGTGCTTGGTTGTGATTTTGGGTTTTATGATGGTAGTATGGTGGTGGAGTGTTGTTGGGGTGTGGTTGTTGAGAGAGAGAGAAGTATAAAAAAAATGAGTAGATATGAAAAATAAGAAATTTCATGTCACGTGAGTTGTAATACAATGTGTTAAAGTAAATAAAGTAATTTTTTTTTTTTTTTAAGTAAATCCTAAATGCCTTCTCCCAATTACCAACAAAGCACTAATTTTATTCTTCTTTATGGTGTCTAGTCATGTTTTCCAGCAGATAGCGTTGACAAATGAGGCGAATGGTATTCCAAAAGTATTTAAAAGGTTTGTGAGCCTTGTACAACTTCGTGGAATTACGCAGTATCGTGAGATTACAATATTATGAGTAGGGGAATGCATTCCAAAAAGTTTGAAAATTCTCTGCTTTGATTGATTCCACAGTTACATAAGACTATGACCCTATGAGTATTGAGTTTGACGTTTAGTTGAAAGGAGCGAAGGTAGGTTTGGCTAATTTTTTGTAATTTTTTAAAGATATCAACTTCTATTTTAATAAAAAATTATTATATCATCGACTTATTAAATATTTAGTAGAGATTAAATTCACTGCCATGACAATAATAAATTTAACAATGTTCATTAATAAATCTTTTTTCTATGGTGAGCTTGTAAGTTTCAAAGCTCCTTAGCTTTTTGTTAATGAATTACTAGGGATGGCAATTCGTGTTTGCGTGTCGGGTTTGTGTCGTATCGACTCATGATTATTTAACTATATGGGTCAATACTAACCCGACATGTTTATTAAATGAATTAAGATTTCTTAACCCTAACATGACCCGTTTAGATTTTATCAAAATGAAAAAAAAAATAAAATAAATAGTATTAACCAGATTGTGTTATGAAAAACCAAAAAAATAAATATTTTTAGTATAAAATTCAAAACTAATGAGTAACTGTATCAAAAATAATCATTCAAAACTAAAACATATCTAAATATCACAAATAATCAATCACAATAGGTTAAAGAAAATAAATCACAACAACTAAAAAATTTATATACCTAGGACTTGAAGGATATATTGATAAATTTTCGTTTAATTAAACAGGTTAGACAAGTCAAACGAGTTTCATGTATTGGACACTAACCTAACCCATTTATTAAACGGGCCAGTCATGTCCATTCAAATATGACACTAACCCATTAAACTTCAACCCATAACCTGCTAATTTTGTGTCGTGTCAGGTTCACAGGTCATGTCCAATTTTACCACCCTATGAATTACTATAATTTTTAGAATTACTTTATTGTTTTGTTTAACAAATTAGACTAATTATTATGCAGTTTTGTTTTATTGTTAGAATAATAAACTAATAAAAAATGAACTCTATCCAAAATCCAAACACGCTCTTAATAAAGCAAGAGGAAAATTAGTAATAATCAGTATTTTAGTCCATTCTAGTTATACTGTTTTTTTGATGAATAAGAATTTGGGGAATGCATATATGACATGATTAGAGAAGATAGCGGAGACTATAGAAAGATTTTTAGGGAAAATCTTATTACACGCTTATTATTGCATACTCCGTACACACTCTTTTGAAAATAAGATTTCATAAAAACAAGATTTCACAATTTTAACTAAAATCATATTTTGAAAAAAATGATTTTATTTCACATGGCATTGTGTATATAATGAGTATGCAATGACGAGTGTGTTATAATCATTACTTTCAAATAAATATACTTACCAACTGTGAGTTTAATTGATAGTGATGATTCATTAGAAGCAAATTGATCAGGGACACATGCCTTCCCATACGAATGGTACCCTTCCATGCACGAACAATTATAACTTCCGAGTTCATTGACACAATATTGATAACTTGTGCAGTTATTAAGCTCTTTAGCTTCCCATACGAATTATTACTGTCACATAGCTTTAAAAAAAAAAAGATTATCGCTTCACATTTTTAAATTTATTAGGAAAAAGATGACAGCTCATGTGCTTCACTATTTGAGAGAGAGTCTTCAATAGTCATATTATGTTGAAAAAGATGTCACCAGTTCACACTTGACATTGACAAGAGTAATAATATCTCCTGTATTCCATTTTACGTAGGAGACTTGAAAATAATATCTAGCTTTCACGGTGAGAATGAGTGGCCTTAATGACCTAGCCCTTCTCGACCACTTATTTTTTGTTCACTTGTCTTTTCCCTCTTACAGAGTCCCATGCCTTCATTTATTTTGTTTTCAAACGGGTGGTTTCATCTTATTATGAGTTCAGTTAATGTGTGTCCTTAAAATACATATTAACTTTTTTATTTTTGAAAATAATTTTTTTTTAAATTAAAAAAATTGTCATTATTTTTTTAATTTTTAAGAAATTTTTTTTCAAAAATGAGCACATATTAGTAAAATTCTTTAATTATTGTGGTTCATGGTTTGGTTTCATTTGAATTATTTTCTCACGTTTAAGTCAACAATTGTGGCTATATGAGTATTGTGTTTCTTACGTGGTACTCGAGTATGCATAACTTGAGTAACAAGTTGCAACAAACTCAAGTTCCATATATATGGAACTCAATTTTCTTAAATTCGAGTTTAATATCAAACTCAACTTTAAAAAATTTATTAAATATTTTTCATAGAGGTATAATACTAATAATTTTAATAAATAATAATAATTATAAAATACTAATAATTTTGAAAAATAGTGATATTTAACTATTTTTGTCTGACAATTGGTATTAAGCGTGTTTTTTTTTTCCCCGACTGAGAGGGTGAAGACTGGGAAGTTTAAAGGGAAACAACAGAGAAACTTCATCACATTCAAATGCCCACTTCACCATCCCAACGTCATATTAAAATAAAAGCTATTGCTATCTTCACGGATTCTACCAGCCAACCTCACTCATATAGCGTTTTCAGTGTCAGAATCTTTGAAATAAATAACCCATAAAGGTTTCTCAAAAAAAAAAAAAAAAACCCATAAAGCATTTGTTTTTTTCATTTCGAAAGACTTGTATATTATGCCGTAGCCTTCAGCCGTGATGTTTCAAAGATTCTGACACTATGCTGTAGGACAAGAAGATAGCAATAATTTTTTTTGTATGACGTTGGGTACATGACGTTGGGACGGTGAGGTGGGCATTTTCTGTTTGGCTGAGCTGTACGTTCACATCAATAACTATGAGATTGAGCGTGTTGCACAAGTCATAAGTTCTGATCTTTTTTATTCTTTTACTCTCCCCCACACATTTTAAGTTTTTCTGTTATTTCCGCCAAATTTCCCAGTTTTCACACTCTCGGTTATCTTCTCACTGAAAATTTGCCGGTTCATATGATAATAAATTGTTATTTATGGTTTCTTGATGATATAAATAGTCTTATCATAGTAAAATTCATGGAAATTTGAAGAGGTGAAATGTTTTATTCATAATTTTAATTTCACATTACATAAAAAAAAAAATTAAAAAAAGTTTCAAATTATCCAAACTTTCAATTTTTTTTTAAAATACTTTCAAAGAATGATTTTTTTTTAAATATATATATATATATATGAAACCTCTTATTTCTTTCTAAAAATCCAATGGGACTTTTAATTTTCAATTTCAGATATCAAGAGACAAAGAAGTTGCGTAATTTTTTGTGTCACTAAACTTTTCCTTTTTACTCTTTTGCTCTCGCCACACATTTGATTTGAATGTGAATCATGTGATTTAATTGCATGAAGTTTTTCTGTTATTTTCCTTAAACTTTCTTAGTTTTCGCAGAAATCCTTGCCCATTAATATGTAATAAGTAATCAATTTTGTAATATTTTTATTACCTTTAATTTATTTATCAAGTTAAAATTTATTAGAGATAATAGAAATATTACAAATTTGATTACAAATAGACAATAACAATGGCATAAAAATTAAATTTTGTTATATAAACATAACAAAATAAAATAGTCACATCTATTTACATTGATAACATATAATGACAAATGATAATAGATTGTCTTGTAATAATTTTGAAATATGAAAACTTGTAGAATTACGTTATAAAACTTAATGTATTTGCATTTTTTTTTTTTTTGTGTTGACAACTTTATATATTCAAATTATCTTTTTATTAAATTTTGTTTAATTAAAATTTCTTAATGATCATCTTAAAAAGAATTCCTAGAGCCACCACTAAATAAAGTGAATGGTGTTAATGAAGCGTCAAGATAGATAAACAACTAAAATATCAAGAAATTTTAATATTTTAATAAAACAGACAATATAATAAATAATGGTTATGCAATTTTTTTTTTTTTTTAAAGGTAAGTTCTTATCTAAAATAAAAATAAATTTTTGGACAAGCTAATAGAAATGTTCTCAACAATAAATTCATATTTATTCATTTTTAAAGAAAATAATAAAATCTAGTAAATACATTATTATATATGCAGGTACATCCGCATGAGAAGACAAAAAGAAAGGATTTCATTAACCTCACAATTGATGAATTGAATGAAGCTAGAAAGTGAAGGTGCATGGCGTGGAGTCGACTTCATGGTTATTTCAAAGATTCTCTGACAAAATGCTATAGAATCCAATCCACGAAGATAGCAATCTTGTTTGGCTGACCTGTTTTAATCAGTCATCAATGAGATTGAGCGTGATGCACGAGTAATCAGATCTGATTTTTTTGACTCTTTTGCTCTCGCCTACATATTTGAAGTTTCTCTGTTCTTTCTTTCAAACTACCCGGTTTTTCAGAAAGCAAAACACTTGTGACAGTAAATGACAAAACCGTGTGCTGGAATTCAAAGTTTTGTTTTTTTTATAAGAAATCTTTTACTCTTTACCAAATTGTTTGGTTTTGCGCTTTACCGTCTACATTTACGTCATTCCCAGTCGTGAAGTATGACAATTTTTATTGAAAGAACAAGGAAATTACTAGTAGATAGTGATTTTTTTAGTTTGAGTTACGATATTTGGGTATTTTTAATATATATGTAGATGAAAAAGTGTGTAAAAATGTGTGTAATGTTATTTAAAATGTGTGAAAATGTGTTAAAACTAGCTTGCCAAACACCCCCCAGTTCTTTGAGCCTCCCTAGAAACTCTGAGTATTCTAAAATTACTATTAAATATTTATAAATTTAGACATCTAAAATATGATTTGTGTTATTTAATCATCATAATAAATTATTTTTTTGTGATTTGGTGAAACGTTAATATGTTATAAGTAATCAAATTTGTAATATTTTTCTATTATCTATAATTTTTAAATAATGTTAATTAAGTTTATTTCTTGTCACATTAGTTTGTGATACCATGGCAGTTTGTAAAATTTTATGGAATCTTTAACGATTTTTAGTTTTAAAGTGTTAGTACATATATGATTACAAATTTTCTTTTAATTAATTATTGCAATGTTTATTGGATAGAATTCTATTTTATCCATTTACTATTTTAGCTCTAACGATATTTTCTTCAAATTCAGTTATTTTCATGCATGCATAGCTTAGAGCATCCACAGCTGGCTTTGCCATCCCATCTTATTTTACCATTCCAAAAAGTTACTTTATTAATTATACTATACCATTTTACAATACTCCCAACATCCCAAAAATCTATTTTCCTCTTCTACTCATTAAAATAATATATCTTCGTAATAAAATAGATTTTTTCCTTTTTTGTTTTTTCTCAATTTTCTCCCCCGCGTCCCTTCCAGAATCCTCCATTACTTTACTTTTCACCTTCTTCCAGCCTCCTCCTCCAATCCATCATCCATATCAACCCAACTCCTTCACACAACTCTTCCATCATCCACATCAACCCAGATCGACGAAACAGAAAAGAAAAAAAAAAAAAAAACCATCACGCCTATAACAACGCCACAGCTACCACAACGCTGATCACATATACCAGCAAACCCAGGAAAAAAAAAAAAAAAAAAAAAAAAAAAAAACAAAACAAAACAAAAAAACAAAACAAAACAAAACAAAAAACCATTAACACCCACGCCGATCACAACGCCACAGCCACCACAATGCCATAGCCACCACAGCTCCACCGATCTCGCCACCCACCAATCTCTGCCACGCCACAGCCACCACAATGCCGATCACATATACCAGCAAACCCACAAAAAAAAACAAAAAAAAACAAAACAAAACAAAACAAAACAAAAAGCAAAAAACCATTAACACCACGCCGATCACGCCACAGCTACCACAACGCCATAGCCACCACAGCTCCACCGATCTCGCCACCCACCAATCTCCGCCATGCCACAACCACCACAACGCCGATCACATATCCCAGTAAACCCTGAAGAAAAAAAAAAAAAAAAAAAAACCATTAACACCCATGCCCACCGAACCACCGTCATCAAAACCCACGATCTCCACCGTTGTCAAAACCTACACCTCTAAAGAAACCCACCAGCCTAGCCTCGTCGGAATCACTATCGGAGTCATAGGAGCTCCAATTCAAATCCATCGGAGCCACGCCGACCCATCCGATTTCACCGTTGAGGAAGCCACGGGGTCTTGGGTCTGAAGAGAGCAGAGAGTAGATGAGAAAGAGAGAAGGAAGAGAGAGAAAAGAATAGAAATAATGAGAGAGGAGAGAGAAATTCCCGGTTAAAAATAAGGAGAGAGGATTAAAAAATTAATTTTTTTTTATACCATTCAGCTACAGTACCATCTTACATTTAAGATGGTACTGTAGCTGTATGCCAAAAAACATTTTAACATTTCCCATATGGCTTTCCAATTGCTGAGCACATTCTGGGTTTAAATGCCAAATGTACCTTACATTTGGCATTTGGCCCTCCAGCTGCGGATGCTCTTAGGAACCAATAAAACATGAAAATTGTTAATGAAGTCACTCTATGTATTGCTTACTATATATATATATTGGTTATTAGTTACCCATATATGATTACTTATTCTATTCTACCTTTTGTATTTTTTAACATTTAATTGTTATTTGCATATAATCACGAACTCAATGTATTAAATTTGCCTCTAATTAGTACATAAAATTCTTGTTTAAGTCATGTATCGCATGGGCATAATACTAGTATATATTTTATATTAGATAAATATGATTAAAATGTATAAAAGCAAAAGGAAAAACATTAATAATTAAATAATAAAAAAACCAAAATTGCACCAACCAAATCACATAATGGGTCTAAAAGTATAGACTTGCTTGCTATACGGAGAAAGAGAACAGAGATCGACTAAACTAAATATAGACCAGCAAAAAACAATTCTCTTCACTCCATCATTTGTGAACAAATCCTTGGAAGTTAAGAGTTCAGTACCACCAATATCTACATTCTTTAAATGCTTTAAATATTTAAGCATGCCCAAGTTGAAGACAAATTAGCTATGTAGTGGGGGATTGTACATATTATTAATTACTCTAAGTCACTTTTACCCAGTTCAACAAAACTTTGAGTTGAACAGCTAACTAAATTCAAATACAAGAATCATGAGCATAAGCTATTTTTTCCTTCACCAATCTGTTAAGAAAATTATTGGACTAGCTTTGGCCCTAATGTAGCAGAAAATGCTATAGTAAATGCTGTTAACCTAGCCAGTTATAACCAAATGAAATAGGTAACATCATAGCATTAGGTCTTTTAAGTTGAAATTATTTTGTATTTCAAAGTTGTTTCGGTGTTAAACTACTTCCAAATGTCCTTATTTTCTATACTTATGCAATTTGGATTGTATGCTGGAAGAATTGTGGTTGGATTTGTATCTAATTAAGATAAAATGGTGATTTTCTTTTGTCTTTTCTTTGAATTTTTATAATTTTTTTTTTCTTTCATCTTCCCATTTTAAAATCTTGCATAAAACAAATATGATCTAACCTCTCTCATGAAAATAACATTTAATTGTTTGAAGACTTGAGCAACTAAAATTATGACCTTTTTTTTTTTTTTTTTTCAAAATGGTAGCAACAGTCAGTTGCACCCTACTTTGTTTATAGTTAGGACATTTAGGGCCTACAAATGAATATGAATTGGATGCCTCATTTGCTCGATCACTTTAGAAGTTTAAGATATTTAATTTTCTCTATTCAACTTCACTGCTAACACTTTTGTGTTTTACCTTTTATAATAATTATCTTCAAATCTAACACATGGTATCTTTTCTGTAAAGTTGTAATTTACAAATATGTGTTTTGTTGGCTTTAATTCCATGCCAAATTTGATTGTAATTTTATTCAATCTTCTGTACCCTGTATTTATTGTGGGATTTGATTGTAAGGGTAGTGTGATAGAGAGAGAGTGTGTGAAGACTTAAGCAATTGAAAACTGAAGAGTTTTCGCAGGTATCTCGTGACTAAGCATCCTGCGAAGTGACCCATGTGACTTGCACATGCTGGAATGCGAAGAGTCAGGACAAGATGGAGACAACTGTGTCTCGCGAGTATCTTGCGGGTAAGGCCTTCCTGCGAGACACCCGCGAGACATTCTGTTTTACTAGACTGTCAATTCTAATACACACTTTCTGTGCCTACACTATTTATATCCACATTACCCACAAATTTTGAGGAGTGCTTTTGAGAGAAAACCCTAGCCAAACACCTTGAGAGTTAGAGATTGTTATACCCACAATTCTCTACACAATTGTTTGTGGATTTTCCTTAACTCCTACCTCTCCATTTCCATACCATTTAAAGGTTGATAGCCCAAACACTTACCACACCCTTTCAGAGTGTCAAGTGAGGTTTTGGTGCTGCTGGAAAGTATTGGAAAAAGCCAAGGATGGCAGATGCAACATGGAGCTTGTTGTGGGATTCAGAGAGCTAAACAAGACATGGTTCCAAGAAGCCTTGTTGGAGTAGGAGCTTGGAGGGCTTAGGTACATCGGGTAGATTAGGCTTGGAGGGTCTCTTGCTAACCCATGTATTCCAACTAATTGTCTAATGGATCGATTACCACTTGGAGGGTAGCGGAGAGGTTTTTCACCGAGTTCTTTGGTTTCCTCTTCAATAACACATCAGCGTGTTATCTTGTGTTTGGATCTCTCGTCCCTACTCTTTTACATTCCATTTTACTACTGTGTTGTTTTGATTATGGATTAGAGTATCTTGTTTGTTTATCCGCTCGCATTTACACTATTCCGCACTTAGAACTAAGTTAGTGTAAAATCTATCGAGCCATAACTTTAATTTAGGGGTCTAAACAGCTCTTGTGTTTTTAACACATCTTCGAGTTTTCAATTGGTATCAAAATGGGTACACTCGCTATGGTTTAAATACCTGAGTGTGTTCCTTAACCCTTTGTGATGGACCGGTCACAATCTCTTAATGCCCCACCATTATTTGATGGAGGCAACTATGCTTTTTGGAAGGTCTGAATGAGGGCTTTCTTGTGTGCTATAGATGAGTCTGTATGGGATTCCGTTGAGAATGGGTATGTTAAACCCACAACTGCCAAGTCCGAATGGGATAAGGCAACTCTTACATTAGCTAATGCGAATAGTAAGGCCATTAATGCTATATTCTGTGGTGTGTCCCTTGATGAGTTTCACAAGATATCACACGTGGAAACAGCTAAGGAAGCTTGGACGATCCTTGAAATGACTTATGAGAGTACCAAAAAGGTCAAGGACACGAAGCTTCAAATGCTTACCACCAGATTTGAAGAACTTAAGATGGGAGATGATGAGGCTTTTGATTCTTTCTATGGAAAGCTCAATGAAATTGTAATTGCCAAGCTTAATCTTGGAGAGAAGATTGAAGATTCTAAGGTGGTGAGAAAGATTTTGAGGTCTTTACCAGAGAGTTTCCGAGCAAAAGTCACAGCTATGGAAGAGAGTAAAGACTTGGATGAGATCAAAATCCAAGAGCTAATTGGATCTCTCCAAACATATGAGCTGGGACTGCCTTCTCATAAATCGAGCAGATCACTTGCTCTTAAAACCATCACCAAGAGAATGGACAACTCCTTCGAAGAGGATGGTGTGGAGAAGGAAGTTGCATTCCTTGCAAAAAACTTCATAAATTTTTTGAAGATGAACAACAGTGAGAAGCCTTTCAACAAAGGAAAGTTTTCAACTCCCAAGGGTGATAGGGAGGAATTTAGGAAGAAAGATGGAAAGGAGTCTCAATCTACTTAATGAATCACTTGCTTCGAATGCAATGGACATGGACATGTCAAGAGAGAATGTCCTAATTATTTGAGAATGAAGGGCAAGGCATATGCCACAACTCTCAGTGATTCGGACTTTTCCAATTCAAATTCAGAGGATAACTATGATGAAGAAGGGAACTTCTTAGCATTTATGACTATTGCTCATGTTGAATCTTTAGAGGACTTGAATTTGCTTGTGCAAGAACTTGGGGAGCATAGTGATGAGGAATCCATGGGAATTGTAAAAGAATCGGATGCTAAAGTAGATGAAGATATAACTGGTCTTCAAGAGAATTACAACTCTCTCCTTGAAAAGTTGGGAGAGTATGCAAGGGTGGCCAAGGCGGCTGTGAAGAAGATGAAAAAAGCAGAGGAGGACTATAGAAGTCTCCTAGTAAGATATAAGGAGGCCAAGTGTGAGATTGAGACACTAAATGGTGAGCTAACCGAAGCTTACACCAAGGTGAAATTCCTTGAGCTTAAGGTGGTTCAAGCAAATGCCAAGGTAGAGCGAGTATCCACAAAGAAGCTTGATGATGTCCTTTCTCATAAAAAACCCTTCTCCAACAAAACCAGATTAGGATACATCGGAGAAAATAGTTCAATTGTGAATATCTCCAAAGAAGTGAAGTTTGTGAAGGCCAAAGAGCCAGTTGTAGTTGCCCCTATTATGGAGAAGGCAAAGGTTAAGAAGAATAAGAAAGTGGTTGACCGACGGGTGTTGAATAAGCCCCCTAACCAACCAATGGTCAAGCCTAAGGTTCAAGGGAAATTACCTCCAAAGTCACAAAGAGGTCCGAGAATTAAACATTTCTGCCATTACTGTGGATTTCAAGGACACACCAGACCAAATTGTCATAAGCTGAAGGCATTGAAGAATGAAAGTGATTAGAGGTCAAGAGGACCAAGAAATGACAAAAGGAATTAGGCTGTTGAGCAATCAAGAGGTCGAGATGGTGATTCCAGAGTGATGGATGTGATGAAAATAATCGATGCATTCACCAACTATTTGACAAGCTTCTCCAAAAGGTTTGAAGGCCATAACACTCGTACCCAATCCTATAAGGATATCACCCCAAATGCACGTGACATATGGGTGAAGAATGGTACTCATGCATGATCACCACCTATGTCCATGCATTAATACTTCCAATGTTTAGGGACATTTGTTCATGCATCTTGACATGCATAATTCTATTTGTCTACTGCTTCTGGTTATTAACATTTTTTTTTTTTTTTTGGTTTTGGTTTATACCAGTTTTTGTTGATCTTACTTTTCCTGTTCTATTTTTGAGTGTGTTCAAAAAATTCAAAAACCCATAAAAATTGAAAAATCTTCAAAAAATTTGATCGCTTGTGTTGTGTATAGCACATGTAAGTTTGGCCTAGTACTTTCGTATTAATGGCGTAGTTTATTTACGAGCTTAGCTTATTATGTATACACATAGATCTTAGTGAGAGAAATCTTGAAAACTATGTGTGATTGTTGTAAATAGATCTTCAAGCTTGTCATGAATGATTGGTCAATAGTCTTGATGGTCTTGATACTTGCATAGACTTGAGCTTATATCTCTTCCCACTTTATTTTTATGTTTTTGCTATAGAGCTCACCAAATGTAAATCTCTAAATGAAAAGAGATAATGAGCTACAAAAACCTGTCACACATATTAGTATTTGACTAGGAAAAAGGGAAAGCAACTCTTATATTAAAATGTATGGTGCTCAAAAAGCCAAAGGCTAAATCTAAAAGTTGAAATATCAAAAATTTCAAGCAACGATCTCAAAAAGAGATGTATTATCCAAAAAGAACCAAATGTTATGATTTATGCAGAAGCTAAATAAAGCTTCTTTGATTTGTAATCATTCTCTTGTGGGTGGTCATATATGCTCATTTATATAATTGAGATAGTCCACTTGATTTCGTACTAGTTGTGTATGACTTGATTGAATTGATCATTGAAGCTTCACTCTAGTCTAAGGACTATTCCACTTTTGATACTCACCCACAACACACAAGACTTCGATTCAATTAATGCTTATCTCATTTGTGTGATTGTACATGTTCAAATGTGATGTGTATGCTCAAATATTTACTGATCAAACCCAAAAAGATTTTTGAATGTTTTATTTGTTTTTGAAAGTGATTTTATACTTTTATGTTTTTAGTTTTTTGTTCAAAATGTATTTTTGTGTTTTTCTTCAAAAACTGGTTCAAAGGTTGTTTCGCAAGAAGCTCGCGACTTAGAGCTTCCCGCGAAATGTGCTTAAGGGAAATTACAAAGTCACATTTTGATACAAAAAGTCTCGCTACTGCCTCGTGAGTATTTCGCGACTAAACTCTTCTCATGAAATGTTTTTAGGCAAAAACTGGAAAATTTTCAAGTTCATACAGAGGCTATCATGACTGTCTCGCGACTGTTTCACGACTAAGAGCTTCTCGCGAAAGCTTCAATGTGTCTCGCGACTAATCTCACGACTTTCTAACTCACGAAAAACGCGTGTTTTCAGTTTTTATGTAGCAGATGTGACATATTTTCAAAATCACTTCACTTCCCTCTCAAAGTCTCTCGAACCCCCTTCAACTCAAAACCATTTTCACTCAAACCTCCTCATTTTCAAGAAAAAATCTTTGCAAAATCACTTCAAGGTATGTTTTCCTAAACATTTTCTTCATGTTTTTCTAAGTTTATGCATAAATTTAAGTTAAGGTTCAAAAATTGGGGATTTTCGAAAATTGGGTTGGGGTTCTTAGTTTTTGTGAACTTTTTTTGAAATCTTTGATTGGGCTGAGTCCCATTTGATGTTTGTGTATCTCTGTTGGCCCCTTGAGGCATTCTAAGCTTGTATTGAGGCAGATTTCTCCATGTTCATGCATTGTTCATAGTTAAAATTCACTATTGCATGCTAGGTGTTTGACAGAATGTCCTTGTGACATTCTTGTGTTGAATTGGACTCAACTAAGTTCCAATGCTTGGTTTTTATCATTATTGATCATGTTTATCATGTTTTGGTCAGTGTTTGTGTGTTTGACACACTATGTCCATTTTATGCCTCAATGCCATGTCATGCACACTCTAGGCACACCTCATGCATCTCATGCTGCATCCCCATGCATCACATGCTGCACACACATGCATCAGCATATGCTCAGCACAAACACACACATGCACAATGATTCACTTTATGCATTTTGCTTTTGTTTATGTGGTTAAACACTTATAGCATGTTGTTTTGTGTTTGTTTGCTCTGTTTTAAGTTGTTTTTGCTCTGTTTTTAAGTTGTTTACTTTTGTTTTGAACTAACTTGAATCTAATCAAGTTTTGTTTTCTGTGTGTGTGTTTATGCACTTGTTTCTTTTCTATTCTATGCTCTCATATGCAGATGTCTTCATTTAAAAGCTCAGCTGTGAAAGGAGGCTACAACAAAGGGAAAGAGCCGGAGATTGATGTTGATGACCCTTCACCGAAGTCAAAGAGGACTCGTTTTTCAATAGGAGTGTATGACCCTGACCTGTTCAGATCCTATGCTGCATTCTAGACCTACATGAGCCACTTTCAAGATGCTCCATTACTGGTTGAAAGGGCTGTTGATCAACCCTCTCTTCTAGACACGAATATTCCAATATGGTTTGCCACCAAAGATTGGAATTTTCTTCTCTCAAATCTTGAGGATGCATATGAAAACTTAGTGAAAGAATTCTATGCAAATGCCATTTTTGAAGGAGAGGAAATCAAGTGTTGGGTGAGAGGAAAGCGGTTCGCAGTTACACCCGTCTTGGCTGAAATTCTACACATTAACAAGCCAATATTACCTATCCCACTGGTATATGATGAACTGAATCCGGATGAGGAGATTCTTTGGGAAGCTTTAGGAGCTAATTTGGAATTCTCCTCCAATGGGAAGTCAATAAGTGTGGCATCTCTTTCTCTTGAATTAAGGCTGCTCACAATGATCATGTTTAGGAACCTCTACCCTCTGTCCAGTACCAGTTACATGAATCTTGGTCGAGCATTATTCTAGCATGATCTGATCACTGAAGTGGAGATTGATGTGTGCTCTCATATTTTCCACATTATGGCAAAAACGATTGACCGGACTGCTTCAAGGAATTGTATTCCTTTTTGTCACCTTATCTCAAGGATTTTGAAGCTTAAAGGTGTGCATCCTTTGGAAGATGAACGCCCATATCCAAGGCCAAGTCCAATTAATATCCGTACTTTGCATGCAAGCATGAGTCACACTAAGAAGAATACCAAGCAAGAAAGTCATGCTACTCAGGGAAGCTCAAGCTCTACATCCCATGTTTATGGTAAATAGCTAGAAAACATCATAGCTACTCTCCAAAAGATTACTACCACAATATCCAGACTAGCTGCTATCATGCACTACCAACACATTCGTTTCGACACCAAGTTTACATCTCTTCAGACTCAACTGGACCAAATTCAGAGGAAGCTAGAGGAACATGAAGACTAGCTATTCCATGACAAAAAGGAGGAGATGGTGTCGGTGTTAGGGGGAGTGTAGTGATGGGGGAGTGCAGTGATAGGGGAAGGAGAAGATAGTAACTACTGTTTGGTTTACTGTTTTTACTGCTTTCATTTAAAGCTTTAGTACTCTATTTTTAATTTCAGTTTATATTCAGTATGTTTTGTTTACCTTATTGCTTTGTAGCATTTTTTGTACTTTTAAGATATTGCTAATATGTCTTGAGTACCTCACTCTTGTGCCCTTAGTAGGATTTTGTATCCTAGATGCAAATAATTCATGTATTTTGCATTGGTTGAGTGTTGGACATGCAATTGATCCGTGGGATTGCTCTTAATTGCATTACATGTCCGAATGAGCATTTACTTGCTAAATGTTCATTGTAGTCATTCTTTAATGACTGATCCTGTTTGATGAAGATATGCTTACATGTTCTATTGTGTTTACTAACTTGATCGCATTTTACTTGCTCATATACGTATCATGTATTCAACTTGTCATAAACTTAATGAATGTTTTATTTGTGTGCAAGCGTTTCAGGTTACAAGTATATACGCGCAAGTGCTTCACAGCTTCTAGATTAGGTGTGAGTGAGTTTTGCCACTGTTCCCAAACTCACATTTAAGTCTAGAGTCTGTTTTAGGGGTTTTGTCACGGAATAGCCAAATGGGGAGATTGTAAAGTTGTAATTTACAACTATGTGTTTTGTTGGCTTTAATTCCGTGCCAAATTTGATTGTAATTTTATTCAATCTTCTACACCCTATATTTATTGTGGGATTTGATTGTAAGGGTTATGTAATAGAGAGAGAGTGTGTGTGAAGACTCAAGCAATTAAAGACTGAAGAGTTTTCACGGGTATCTCGCTACTAAGCATCCTGCAAAGTGACCCATGTGACTTGCACATGCTGGAATGCGAAGAGTCAGGATAGGATGGAGACAGCTGTGTCTCGCGAGTATCTCATGAGTAAGGCCTTCCCGCGAGACACCCGCGAGACATTCTGTTTTGCCAGATTGTCAATTCTAATACACACTTTCTGTGCTTACACTATTTATACCTACATTACCCACAAATGTTGAGGAGTGCTTCTGAGAGAAAACCCTAGCCAAACACCTTGAGAGTTAGAGATTGTTATATCCACAATTCTCTACACAATTGCTTGTGGATTTTCCTCAACTCCTACCTTTCCATTTCCATACCATTGAGAGGTTGATAGCCCAAACACTTATCACACCCTTTTAGAGTGTCAAGTGAGGTTTTGGTGCTGCTGGGAAGTATTGGAAGAAGCCAAGGATGGCAGATGCAACATGGAGCTTGTTATGGGATCCAGAGAGCTAGACAAGACACAGTTCCAAGAAGCTTTGTTGGAGTAGAAGCTTGGAGGGCTTAGGTGCATCGGGTAGATTAGGCTTGGAGGGTCTCTTGCTAACCCATGTATCCCAACTAATTGTCTAATGGATCGATTACCGCTTAGAGGGCGGCGGAGAGGTTTTTCACTGAGTTCTTCGATTTCCTCTTCGATAACACATCAGCGTGTTATCTTGTGTTTACATCTCTCTTCCCTACTCTTTTACATTCCATTTTATTGCCGTGTTGTTTTGATTATGGATTAGAGTAGCTTGTTTGTTTATCCGCTCGCATTTACAATATTTCGCACTTAGAACTAAGATAGTGTAAAATATATCGAGCTGTAACTTTAATTTGGGGGTCTAAATAGCTCTTGTGTTTTAAACACATTTTCGAGCTTTCATTTTCTTTTCATTCACGATTCCTTAATGTGATATCTTATAATTGGAACTATTTTTGGCTTTAACACGAGAAAATTTTAAAGATTCAAATAGCGAATAAATTGCCAAATCTTTTTTTCTCAAACTTTGTATATTATGTTTAGAATACTTCAATTTCATATTAATCTGATAAGATTTTCTAATGTTCTTGCTACTTGTCTTATCTCTAATGTCTTTATATTAATGAATGATAAGCATTTCTATTTGTCTTTATTTGACCTTTAGTTTGATAGTTGCATCCGATAGCGGGCTTATGCATGGACTTTCTGACCATAGAGTGAGACTCTGCACCTTAAAGATCGCTTTTTTGGAACAGGAATAGAGAAATGCTTTCTATATTGATGCTTTTTAAGGATTGTGATGTGCCAATAAATTCTTTTTCTACTAGAGTCTTAGGGTATGTTTGGATTGAATTTATTTTTGCTAAAACTGAAAATTGAAAATTGAAAACACTGTAGCAAAATAATTTTTAAATCTGTGAATAATGTTGTGGGACCCATAAACAGTGCGTAAACAGTGCATGAACAGTGTTTTTTATCCCTCGCATAGTAAAATCACATGATTTTACTATTCACGCGCAAGAAAAAAAAAGGACTGAAAACATAAACGCAAAATGTAAACTCCAAATTCAGTGCAATCCAAATAGGTACTTAATTGTCTTTCAAGATCTGGGTGATTAGGTGCTGACATTGTTCCTTTATCAATAGAGGTAAACATCGCATCCCCTTCTACGCTTGTAAGACAATAGTTTTGTGGCTAATCCAAGTATATGAGAAGATAGCATCATGAAACTCACCGATCAAAATGTTCTGCCTATATCATACATTTTTTTTAAAAAATTCACCATCTCCAACATGCAATTTCTTGGGGTTTGCAACATCCTTTGAAAGTCTCTTTGTCACATTCTAGAGTTGGTCATGATAAAGCCATTACTTTTAGTTGTAGAGAAATTATGATTTATCGATATCGAAATCATTTGACTAGGGCAAATAAAATTTGAGCTAACAATGGTTTTTTCTTTCCATATCTCCCTCATTAGGTGCATCTACTAGGCCTGTTTAGTTGCCCATAATTTGGAATCGTTCATATTTGTATAATACTACATTCACAAATCCGACATCTTGGATGATGCTTTAGAATTTGAAGTTGTCATTGTAGTGGATAGAATGACACATTTGTGGAAAATTTATGAAATGTCGCCCTTTCAATTTTTTCATTGAAGTAAGTTTCCTAAGCCTTTTGTTGTAAAATTAGTTGTGCATTTAACATTTTCTTTATTTTTGTACGCTTCTGTGCTTTGATTGGAAAGTTGTGCTAATGAAGTTCCTTATCAGTTTATATTGTACTTGGTCTATGCTTGTTTTTAAATATATTTTGCTAATAAAGTTTTAAATTTTTTTCACATCGTTTGTAGTCATATTTGATTTTCTTTAGTTATGAAGAGTGTTTGAATTAAAAGATTATAGCATGTGTTGGATATAATTCATGATAAATATAATGTTTCATGAAAGTCACTTATAGGTTCTTGCATTGATCGATGTTCAATATTTTCAAAAACATATTGGATCATCATCCTCAAGCCATCCATATTGCTTGCTTTTCAATTCATTATGATTATTCTTTTTAATATATATATATATATATATATATATATTGTGTTGAAATAATTGGTACCTTTCATTATTGCTTTATCTCCTGAGTATAAGAAATTCATGGATTTGAGCCAAATATTCTTACTATATATATATATATATATATATAAGTCAAATCTTTCTTCCCATTGTTTCAGACTAGTGGTAAAGGGAGGGAAGTGCATACTAATTCCAAGTCTCCATTAACAGGAGAAAGTATATATTGATTCTTTTTATTTCCTTCTTATTGAATAATTTTTATAGGTATGAATTCTCTTATTTTGTAGATAACATTTTCAAGTGGAGATTAGAAGTTGTACATTGGAGATTTGTTTTGCCTTTGTGTATAAAGATCTTGGGAATTTCTAAATATTTCTGTGAAAGCTATTTTGGTAGTTGTTGTATCTTTATTTACTTTTGCTTGAATAGAAGTTTTTAAAGTTTGCGAGAGAGGGAGTGTTTATAACTTATGTTGTATGAATTTAGTAATAAAATTATTTATAAAAATAGTTAAATCATTAAATTATTATCCCTAAAGTTTGTTATGAGTTTCTTCCTTTATATTTTTTTGGGAAAATTGTATTCTCTTGATATTTTTCCTCCTTTTGACTCTTATATTTTAACTTTTTGTACTCATGTAGAATATGAGTATCATCTGCTTGTCTAGATTTTTTGTAAATCTAGATATTTTGCAATAATTGATATACAATTGTTTAATTTCCATAGATCTAAATGTTATTGAATTGTTCCCCAAAAAAAAAAAAAAAAGAGTAATCATTAAACTACTGAATTACCTTTTAAATGGGAAACATCTTTTACTTTGGACCGGAATTTTTATTTTTCCGGTCTCAAGTTTTGGTAACATTAGGGATTTTCAACCTTGATTTTAATAGCCAGATTTCAACATGGATGGTTTGAAATCTGAAAGTTTAGAGTATACGGTAATTATAATTTTTTTTGTAAGTGGGATTATGAGATTTTCTGGGTTAATTGCTACATTTAAAATAAATAAATTAACAGATTGATAACTAATTTATTGTTATACACTTTCCAACAAATTGTTAGACACTGTTATCAACTTCTTTACAACGATTACTCCAGACTCTTTTTTGTGGTCTCTCTATCACTTTTTCCCCTACATTTAAAAAAAAAACATTTGAATGTCCTTTTGTTTAGATAGATTTATAATGTTCACATGTCATTTTTGCAAGAAATGTTGGTGTATAAAACTAGCAGGCTAGGACGACCTTACTATTCCTCTATTTACTTATATTTTTAATTATGTTTTGTCGATCAATGTGTGTGTGTATTTTTGTTGGTTTTGCTTTGCTAAAAAATGTCAGTTCTCAAAAAAAAAAAAAAAAAAAAAAAAAGAGTGTAGTTTGCTTTGGTTTAATTTTTTTTTTTTAAAAAAAAAAAAAAATATATATATATATATATATGTGGGGGCCAGTTAATTAATAATTATTAAAACCGAGCTAACTGGGCCTGTGGCCCATCCGAGGACGTAAAATCGTCCGAGAAGGCCCATATAAGGTTATAAGGGGAACCAAATGAAAAGAGGAGTAGATATCACATGAGATGGGTCCAGTATTTGTCCGAGGACAAAATCCTTCTCGGCAATATGTGTCCAAGGACGACCTAAACGCCATATTGTTACAAACACAGTTCAGAGCTACATTACCACTAAAGGTGGGACATGAGACCAAGGGTAAGAAAGAAAAGATAAACAAATATCTTGAACAACTGGTGCCTCCGCATTACTTGCCTCTCAACCAACTCTCTGGTCACATTAATGTGGAAGTGATGCCTGAATAGTGATGAAGCAGCCTTACAGCTGCTGGTTGAAGGTTCCAGGAAGTGTTGGATGGGACAGGAAGGGATCCCCCGAATCCAACCTACACGTGTGTGGTGAAGATGACACAAAGAGGGCAGTATATAACATGGAAGAATGCATTGAGAGAGAGGGATCGGAACTTCAAAACAAGTAATGCCTAGAGGAAATTCTTGTGAAATAAAGAACTTAGCTTGTTTCAAGGAGAAATTGATCGTAATATTTGTGTTAATCCATCTAGAAACGTTAAGTTTAATCGTCTTTCTTTTGAAGTTAATCTAGTTCTCTTATATCTACGCTTTACAAATTTATTGTTTGGGCCTTTAACGATCAAATCCAATACGAGTTTGGGATCGTTACAAATTGAGTCCTTACAATATATATATATATATATATATATATATCTTTTAGGGTTTTAAAATTTATATTTCAATCTATGAGATACAAAATTTAATTGTTCTATAAAATGAATGGATGTACTACATTACCCGGATTAATTTTAGTGTAAATTATTGTATTGCTATGTCAAGTTTGTGGTATTTTAAATATGTAGAATGTTGCCAAAGGCCTTGTAGTTGAATTGACACTTCCCCATGTACAAAGTGCTTGGGGGTTTAAGAGGGAAAGGGTTCGAGCTGTAGAGTTAGCAATATGCTGTAATTATTTCTTAAAAAAAAAAAGTAGAATGTTCCTACACGTTGTGCGAGTTAAATGCTAGTTTGTATAATGTGAGACAAAAAAAAAAAAAAAAATAAATAAATAAAATCTAGCTTAAAAAAAAAAAAAAGATGAAACTTAATTGAAATGAAGCTAATACAATAGGTAGTGTAAGACATGTAAACGATAAATAATTTAAGCAAAAAACTAAATTATAATATGTTGCCAAGGTCACACAAAAATTGTTCCATTTTTGAAAAGAGGAAATTCCATGATTATTTTGAAAAAGAGAAGTTTATATTGAATAAGGAAATTTATTTTCAAAGAGGTGAAATTAATGTTCCCTTCAAGAAAGAAAAACAAAAAGAGGTGAAAAGTTCAAAGGAATTTTGAAAAATTAATTTTTATTTTCATAGAACAAAAATTCAAAGAAAAGACCACTGATTTTTTGAACATTTTTCCAAAAAAAAAAAAAAAAAATTCTCATGAGCTTTTGAAAAGTATTCTTTAAATGAAAAGGGCCCCATAGGTTTCTGGGAAACGTATAAATATTTGTAAGGTAACTTAAAATTTTGATATTTGAATTTTTGGAATAGGTTTAAGTTGAAACTATTTTGAAATATGCATGCATCAATCAAATATTTGTATGGAAAATAAGTGGCATTTTTTAATTACATATGACTACCCTATCTTCTTTTTTTTAATTAATTTTATAGATTTTTCATGTGAGAAATTTTATTTTGTTTCATTTTATTAATAGTTTGAATTTTGAAGTTTGAATACATTCTTGAGCATATTCATCCAATTTCGAACATGCATACATTTATTCACCACAAACAGAGATTATACTACATGATAGAAAGTCACACAAAATAGAAAAATTACTGCATGCATGATAAAGAGATACATAATAATGCATACATAGTCATACCCACACATTATTGATATCCATAAACCCATCAAATGATCGATGATTCCATTCTCTAGTTACTTTTGCTCGAGAAATTCGACGACTCCTCGAACAGCAACATTGGGATCTTCACTCTTCAAAAGTTCCTCAGCGATTTCAGCTGGAGTAACTTTTTTATTCTTCAGCAATGCCTCAATCACTTCAAAGAGTTGGTGGTCACCATTGATACCAAGATAATTAGAAACCAACTGCTTGAACGCAGAATCAAGCTTCTCCTTATGATTGGTGGTGAACACAATAATTCGCTCCTCCACAGCTAGATCATTATCCATCAATGAAGTTCAATAAACTTGAAAATGTGAACTAAAAAAAAAACATGATAGTAAATATTGTTAAATGAAATCATAAGATAATGTCATTTGCATTAGCTAGTGTGATAGTACTGGTAATGGTCGTTGACATATAGCATCATGACATATGTATTCAGTGGAAGTTGTACTCAACAAACAAAACTCCGATTCCCATGGGTTCTAGGAGATATGATTTTGGTATGCAACCCTATTCCCCCTTCTTTCTTTCTTTCTTTTTTTTTTTTTTTTTTTTTTTTTTTTTTGGAAAATGTTAATTCTTGAACTCCAACCCAATAGTACTGGCAGGAAAAATCTGCTGCTATGTAGAAACTAATTAGATGGTGAGTTTGACATCATTTTTAAGCTCTAACTTTTAACTTTTATGTACATTTTTTTTAATTTTTTCTCACTTTTCAAAATTTTTCAAGGCATAAGTATACTTTAGCAAACTTTAATAAAAAAGTTTTCAGCAAAAAGCTAAATAAAATTTTTCCAAACCGACACCATTGAGCTAACTATCTCATAAATAAAAGTTATATCCACATCAAACAAAAACTAGCACACACCCTTGAGTCATTGAAAAATATGAATCATAGGTCCTAAAACTGATAGCTATATTGACAAAATTAAATGAACCGCATCCAGTTATATAGCTTGATAGAGATATTGTCAAAAGGAAAGTACTATATATTTGCACTATAATCTAAAAGAACTAGTCAAATTAATGATTTGGAGAAATTTTAATTATAACATTCTTTCCTATTAAAAATAAGTTATAATTGTAAGCGAGGGTATTTGCTTCACTTATAATCCATTTGAATGTAATAAACATCTAATGTCAGTCCTCAGCATACACAACACATTTAGCAGATCAAACCTATCTAAGAATCACACGAAACTATCTAAAATATATAAGACTAACATGTAAAACTGACCCTCTAAGTTTCACATTTTGTCATTTCAGTCATTTAAGTTTCAATTTTGTCATTTTAGTCATCCGTTAGCCTTCTGTTAAGTGTTGCCGTTTACTAACCAAAACGACGTCGTTTTGGATGATTTTTTAAAATTTTATTTCTTAATTTTAAAAAACTGAAAAAAGTTAAATACAAAAAAAAAAAAAAAAAAAAAAAAAAGTCAAAAGACAACTAAGGGCTTTGCCACTCTAGGAACTACGCCGTTGGAGGCACAGAACAAGATGTTGATAATGGTAGAGCAGTCATTAATCCAAAACCGAAGGAAAAATGCAAGACCAAAAGGCCTTCAAAGCATGCCTGAGTACTGCATTTATGCCTATGAGCTCCCAATGATGTCTCCAGTTCGGAGCCATATTGGCAGCTTAGTTAAGAATTTGTCTAAATACTCAAGGTTTTTTTACTTTCTTGGAAAAGTTGGATTTTGGTGTTTGTTTGGATATAGACGCAAAGGAAAGTTGAGGAAAAATATGGCAGAAAGTTATAGGAATTGCAAGCAGAGTTGGCTTCCTCCAATGAACTACGGCTAAAACTGGAATGAAAGGTTTGCACTTAACCTGCTCGACGAAATGCCCATGATAAAAAATCTAAAGTTATTGTTAGTAATAGGATTTTTCTTTAATGGTTTTTGTTATTGATTTAATTATTCAAGTATTTTAATCTACAACTTTTGAAAAGCAGTTGCAAGAAAATGAATTCAAACAATATTGTCTTTACTTGAACAAAATGGGTGTAAGAAAGTTCGTCTTTACTTGAACAAAACAGGTGTAAGAAAGTTCCTCTTTCCATTGTTGAAGAAGGAACTAGGGGCTAGGGGAATGACGTTATTCCCTGAGCCCTTAGTTTCTTTCTTTCTTTTCTTTTTCTTCTTCTTCTTCCTTTTTTTTTTTTTTTTTTTTTTGGTAATTAAGGATTTTCAGTTTTTTTAAATAAATTAAAAAAAAAAAAATCATCCAAAATGACGTTGTTTTGGTTAGTAAACGGTAGCATTTAACAGAAAGCTAACAGAAGACTGAATTGATAAAATTTGAAACTTGAATGACTGAAATGACAAAACTAAAACTTAAAGGATTGAAATTGTTAGGATTAGTGCCCTTAAATCCTATTATTAATTCATTTTTTTTTCTCAAAGTCTAAAATATTAGAGTTATGCTAGTATATTACAAATTTTATTACACAAGTCCTATAAATTGACATGTCACCAATCATACGAAATAATTCAATACTCATTTATTCTTTTGTTGAAATGTCACCTCATTGTTACATCAATTTGTAAACTTTTTGTAATAAAATTTATAGTAAGTTTAGCATTTTCTCCAAAAAAAAAAAGAAAAAAGAAATAATAGAAATGCAACCTAATCTCCATTAAATGAATGAAAAATGCTAAAGCTAATACAAATTTTACGAAAAAAAACTTACAAACTGATGTGACAGTAATATGATTAGTATTACTTAAACAATAAAATAAATGAATGTTTCAATAACTTTTTTTATTTATTAGTGATATGTTAGTTTGTAAAACCTATATAGTAAGTATCATTAGCTCACTTTGGGTGAATTAGTCATATTAATAAGTATGAATTAATAATAGATTTGAAATAAAAAAATAAACTAAATATTATTTAAGAGATATTTAGATGTAAAAGGTCCCTTTAAAATTTTCGCCTTAGGTCTCAAATTATCTTTGGCCAGCCCTGGTAATATGGATTAATGTGTATCCACTTCTCAATCTACTTCTTTTAAATACCAAATACAAAATAAAAGGGGAAAGGAAAGGAGATATACGCATAACTAGATTCTATTTAATGTCTTCAAGAAACTGACACAGCCAAATAAAGGTGTTAGTAGAAACTTGATTATCTCAATGAAGACAAGTATGTGAGAGGGAGGTAATAATTGAAAACTTGAGACTAGCTTACTTGATTTAACTGGGGCAGAACCAAAGCATTTACAGTAGCCGCCACAGTAAGAGATGTGACTGGAACAGCTGAAAGGAACTGGGGCAAGCTGAAATGGAAACCGAAGAATAATTACAAAGAAAAATTAAGTGGTATTTGACAAGTGATACACACACAAAAAGATCAGAGCCAAGAATTATGATCACCTGTAAAAGGTCACACACTGTTAATGCAACAAAACAAGATTACCTTCACATGATCAAAAACAATCCTAATATCCGATTCCTATTATGAATGAGACCTACCATGGCTTAGCTAACTTGTAGGAAAATAAGCATGCCTTGTGAGAAACTTTATTGAAATATGCACAAAACTTACACGTTTATATATCTCTAGCATTCATTAATGCAATATTTCAATTAAAAGGGTTATTAAGGAAATTGTTTGAATAAGTTATCTGCTGAATCAGCAATAAACAAAAAATAATAATTTCTCTGTGCACTTTTGTTTCAGCTTGAGCATAGCATATCCAAGAAACCAACTTTAAAACTAAATTAGCACAAAAGTTTGGCATATTATCTTAAAATGTATATCAAATTTCATCATGAAGCAAGGTATATATTATGCAACATAATTCTCATACCACAAAATGTGCCTGGGAGTTCATCAATAAGTTAAGGCTTCCAATCTGCTGATATTCTCCTAAGAATCACCATTGGATCTTCAACAAACTCTTCAGTCAAGCGACCTTCCTCATGGTCCATTGTCGTTACCTTATATTAATTATAATACTATTTTTGCTATTATTTTACTTACTCTAACCTCTATGTATCCAAGAAATTTGATCAAGCTCAAATATGCAGTTCAAATTGTGTCCATGACTCCATTGTCCCTACCTTGGTCTAAAGTGCATGTCTGAAACAAAATAGATATTTAAGCATGAAGGGGACACATAAGACTCTAGCACAACCTCTTAATTGAGTGTCTTATCAAAGGAAAGCGTAAAATATCTACTAAGTCCATAGCCATCAATTTCTTTTTCTATATGTATCTTCCATTTGAGCCCTTTAAAGCCTTGAAAGGAATCAATAACCTCTGCACCCGGTACCAAATCAAAGGTTGGCCTCTCTTGCCTAACGGTTTTGCCAACATTGAGATATTTTGATGAATCAACAATCTTGGTACGGAGGTAGGTTGAAGCAACATCATACATGTGATTGTCACTGAGACCACAATCTGTGCGAAAGAAGAGAGTGATTTTAGGCGTACAAAAATATTCTCCATAGATGGAGGAGATTATTGAGTGATAGGCCATGAATGTATTGACCTCTTGTGATGAATTAACCAATTAATTAGCCAAGTTGATTAAATAATCAGATTAACATACAATACGCGTGGTAGCACAAACAAATCACCAACTAAGTAAATATGCAGCAGAAAATAAATTGACATGGTGATTTGTTTACGAATGGGGAAAACCTACACAGCAAAAACTCCACCGGGTGATTTTAAAATCAGTATTCCCGAGAATCCACTATTATCACAACAAGCGGTTACAAGTAAATGAATCCCAATACCTTATACCAACCTACAGTTGAACCCTTACCCCAATACCCAATTGGACTTGTTCTGTAGTGACAATCTCTCCTTTTAATGCACGGCTCCCAGTACGTGACTAATCAATAGATTTGCGGATCCTAGTACGTGACTTAATCACCAACTTGAGAAGGATGTTGGCTGCAAAGTTCTTCAGTTCATCACACGGTGTACAAACATAGCAGCTTCTTGAATAGAAATATGAATTAGGGCATATGTCTCTAGTTCACAATATGCTTGTGAAAAACCTTTGCATTTAGTTTCATCAGTTGCGACGGCCCTTAAAACAATCCTTATATATGTTTAGGGTTATGAGAAAAGAAAGCTCAAACATCTATTCACAGATTGGAATGAAATCAGATCTGAAAAACTGATTTTCATAAACCTCGACAGATACCCTATCTATCGAGCAGCTGTCGAGCCTCGAGCTAAAACGGCTTTTTAAGCTTCAATAGATACTAGCTGTCGAGCTTTAAAATCTAGTACTTCTTCACTTGATTCTTGGACAAACTTGCATGGCTTTAACACTTGAACTTGAAACCGTGTTCCTTGAAGTATTAAACACATCCTAGATCTACCCAATTACAAGTAAAGTGCGTTTTGTCAAAGGATTAGCCAATTCTATATTGACATATGTTCCTAACATGATTCACATATGTCTTAACAATCTCTCCATTTGGCAATCCGTGACAAAACCACAACAAACAAATAAACATATGAGAGAAGTCATAAATCACTCAACTCATACTCACTTGTTGAATACAACAAAATCTATCCTAATACAAACTCTTGAAAAACTTTGCAAGAAGAGAGTTCATGGCAAGAAGACTTTCACAACCTGTATTTTTGAAACACTTTAAACAAAACTCATCAAGGCATCTTAGTGTTAAATAAAAATAAAAGATTGCATACAAGATATAAGAAGCATATGCATAAAGAAAGAAAAGAAATAACACATGTAAAGATAGGTGAATAACATACATCAACATATATATATATATATATATATCCAAGGATAAGTACAATGTATGTCAAATGGTCACAAGACCAATATACATGAGGTAAATGTAAAAATATAAAGAAAAGAAAATACATAAAAACATCACTACATCCCTCAAAATATAGACACTCCCTCTAACAAAAATCTCCTATGCTAACTCTCTCCCTAAGTATATGACTACTCTCATATCTAAAACTACTCCCCCTTTTTGTCATGAATGACAAAAGGTAAGTAAGTCAAGTAGACATCTCATCATCACTGGGCGAGCTACCACTATTGTCCTCATCAGGATCATCACTGCTGGAGCCATTATCACTCTTATCTGCTGAAGTTGGTGGAGATGGAGAAGAAGTAGTGAAACCACCCATGACAGCCTGTCGTCGTGTAATACGACTAACACGGGTGTTCACCTGACACAACACATCACTAAGAGTGTCAAGGCGAGCATCCATGCGCACAAGCTGTGATATGATAGCCTCGAGAGTCACTCCACCCACAGAAGAAGAAGGAGCGGAGATGGATGGAGCTAAAGAAGCCGAATGAGCTACCGTCTCGGTCTGCGTCCGCCTCGGGCGAAGCTGAGCATCACTCCGTTTAATGGTAGTAGCATTAATGGCACCCATGACACAGGAAATGAGATAGAAAAATGGCGAAGGATCCTCGTGATAGCCAAAGGAAAAATGAGCTTATCACGGGTCGTCGTTTCCCTATAGACATCCATAAGGGATAGAATGAAGTGAAAAGGGAACTCAATAGAAAGATCCTCAATGAGGGATAACAAAAATCGAGCATGAGGCTCTGTGATAGAGTTATAGTGAGACAATGGATGGAGAATGAATGTCATCACCATGTTAAGGAATCTCGGACCTTTAGCAAAGGTCGAGCATCAGGTGTTTTGACTATCACCCTAAGAAGAAGGTGTCTCACGGAATAGAGACATGAGTTCATCTTTAGACATAGTCCTCAGACAATCGCAACCAAGCTAGTCAGGATGCGCTGCCCTAGGAACGTGTAGCATCTCGGATATAAGATCCAGAGTGACTACAATGCGCATACCCCAAACGCGAGTGACAAACTGGGGTATAGAATAGTAAAATCTGTGCATGTTGGAGTAGAACTCCTGTATGATCATGGAGGGACAAGTGACTAGGACGTCACACAGTGACTCCCAATCCCTACTGTAGATGCAGTGGGAAGGTTAGTATCAGAAAAAATCCGATAGGATGACTTGGCGTTCCGAATGAATGCCATGTCTAGAAAAGTTCTCCGAAAAGTCCTTTCGGGCTTTATCATCATGGAACCGTACATGAGAAGGAGTAGGATCAGAAGAAGAAGATGCCTCAAAACAAAGAGAGTTCTGGGATGGAGTGGATTTGCATTTAGGTGCCATAGAGTAGACTAACACAAGAAAGAGAGAGAGAGAGACAAGCAGAAAAGCACCAACAACATCAATATAAGAATATAAAGAATTGAAGGTACATATGCATGAAAATGCATGAGCATGTGACATGTAACATACACAGCAACATGGGCTCAACCCAATCCAAGCCTAACAGCACACATCATTGCAACAAAGTAAACACACATCTAAAATGCATGGAGTATTGTTATAATGCAAATGTGATGCAATGCATAATGATTTAAAACCATTTAAGTAAAATCCAACCCAAAAATGAGAGGGCAATATATTACTTAAGCAAGAGATTCCATGATTACGAAACTAGGCACACTCCTATAGAATAGTCATGCTTTGCATTTGTTTGGGCCGTACAGAAGTTAAGGCACATTGTTTTACCCTTTCAAATATGGGTGGTAGCAAGAATGGACCCATTGAAGTACCTCTTTGAGAAGCCTGCTTTGAGTGGAAAATTGTCAAGATGGTTAATCTTATTGGCAGAATTCGATTTGAAGTACGTGGCTAGGAAAACTATTAAGGGAAGTGTTGCGTCATATTTTTGTGCCGAGAATCCCATAGAGGGGGAGGACGGTAAAAAGGATTTTCCGGATGAGGATATTTTGGATGTTAAGCTAGGGACATGGAAGAGAAGTGTGATCTTCACTCCAATTCCACTTATGCCTAAGAAGTATGATCTCTTAGTCAGTTTATATGTATGTGTTCAAGGGAGAATAAGAGAGTGGCTCACAGTCACATACACACTATTTCATTCTCTTACTAAATTCTATATGTTTCTCTCCTTATTACTAATTATCTAATTGGACTAGCCTTTTGGGCCATTTCAATTGGATTTTAGTATGTGGCTTGGAGTGGAACCAAAAGAGAACAAATAAGACACTAGCTCCAATAGGTTTTGGGCTTTTTTGTCAACTCTTAACAAGCCCAAAATTACCAGTAATTATATTTAATACCACTATATAAATATAATTGCACTCTAGGTCTTATTACTAAATTATATCCCAAAACTTTATTATACATATAACTCCTTAATAAAATATTTATAGTAATATAAAGTCATGAATGTTGACTGCCACTTTGAAGATTACTACATCTTAATCCTTGAGTACCCAATTTAATCCTTTAAGTTATTCATCATATATTTATGAAATCCAATTTCATAAATATATATTTTAGTAACTTTTTACGAAAATAGTTAGGCCTAACATTCTAAATAACTAAACCCATTAAACTTATCTCAAGGAAATATTTTATATCTCCTTTAAAAGATTATAAATTCCATCTTGAGAATATATGTTCTTTCAATACTAAATGTGGCTGCCCAACATACTAAGGTTCTGATTGTGACTTTAGATCTCACTCCTGATATATCAAAGCAACCTACACTTCATGATCAGGTTCATTATTCTCTCAGGATTAAAAGTTGATGTAAATAGAAGTTGTGAGATTTATTATTCATTTGACAGTCGTTAGTAGAATAATAAATCTCACAGCGATCCAGTTTAATATGTCTTAATAATTAAATATATCAACTAGAAGTCTCCACTTCCATGATCAAGACAAATCATCTTAGTTAATATGTTATAGTCTTCGTAGATGAAATGCCCAATTTCATCACCGACTATGAACTAAAATTTTTGAGTTTACAAAGAATTTGTGATTTATATCTTCTGTGACTAAATCACATAAATCACATATTATGCATTTCATGGATTATATGATAATGCCCAAATATTCATGTTAGCATTATTTTATATAATAATTAAAAACAACTTTATTAATCACAACATAATGTCATACATAGTATCATACAACAGGATTTAAAGGGCACATATCCTAACAATCTCCCACCGACCCTAAAGACTATTGTGCACTAATCTAACTCCCATACCTTCCAAATGTGACTCAAAAGTCCTTTGGGCCAAGGCTTTGGTAAAAGGATCTGTTAGATTATTTGCATTATCAATTTTTGCTGCTACTACATCTCCTCAAGCAACAATGTCTCGAATGATGTGATACTTTCTTCCTATGTGCTTTCCTTTCTTGTGATTCCTTGGATCTTTGGATTGTGTAACTGCTCCATTATTGTTGCAAAACGATGTGATAGGAACTTTCTCCATTCTCACAACACCAAGATCATAAAGGAATTTCTTGAGCCAAATAGCTTCCTTTGCTGCTTCACAAGCAGCAACATATCCAGCCTCCATGGTGGAGTCAGCATTACAAGATTGCTTAACACTCCTCCAACTTATGGCTCCACCTCCCAAGGATAACACACAACTTGAAATGAACTTTCTGAAATCAAGATCTGACTGAAAATTTGAATCCTTATAACCAATGGGAATCAAATCCTAACACCGGTGAACAAGCATATACTCTCTCGTTCTCCATAGATACTTAAGAATATGCTTTACAGCTTGCCAATGTTTTGGTCTTGGATTTAATTGATATCAGCTAACCATGCCAACTAAATAACAGATATCTGGTCTAGTATAAAGCATGACATACATGAGACTTCCCACTACAAAAGCATAGGGAATTTGTCTCATCGTATTTTCTTCCTCAAGAGTCTTAAGCCTTTGGTCATCAGACAGAGGAGCTCCATGTCTGAAAGGTAGCAGTCCTTTATTGAAGTTTTGCATGCTAAACCATTCTAGAACCTTATCTATATATCCAGCTTGTGACAAACCTAACATTATATTCTTTCGATCTCGCCAAAGCTTGATTCCTAGAATGAAGTTAGCTTCACCCAAGTCCTTCATATCAAATTGGCTTGACAACCAAATCTTTACTGATGACATTACCCCTACATCATTTCCAATGAGTAGAATATCATCAACATAAAGTACTAGGAACATGACTACTTTATCTTGATGTCTTTTGTACACACATGGTTCATCAAGATTTTGTTCAAAACCAAATGACTTGATTACTTGATCAAATCTGATGTTCCATGATCTAGATGCTTGCTTAAGTCCATAAATGGATCTTTTCAACTTGCATACCATATGCTCTTGGTTCTTTGCTATGAAACCTTTCGGCTGCATCATATAGATTTCTTCTTCAAGATTTTCATTTAGAAATGTAGTCTTGACATCCATTTGTCAAATCTCATAATCATAATGAGCAGCAATGGATAAGAGAATTCTGATAGATTTAAGCATTGCTATTGGTGAAAATATTTCTTTATAATCAATACATTCTTTTTGTGTATACCCTTTCGCCATTAGCCTTACTTTAAAGGTTTCAACCTTTCCATCTATCCTTCTTTTCCTCTTGTAAACCCATTTGCAACCAATATGTTTAATGCCATTAGGCGCCTTTACAAGATCCCAAACTTGATTGGAATACATAGAATCTAATTCAGATTTTATAGCTTTGACCCAATGATGTGCATCTATATCATTCATTGCCTCTACATAAGTGTAAGGATCAGTTTTATCCTCTTTTGAGATAGCTTCATAAGTTTCTTCTAGACCTATAAATCTTACTGGTGGCCTAACAATCCTCCCACTGCGACGAGGCTCCTGTGTACTAGTCATTTCATGAGTAATATCCTAGTTTCATTCATTGATTATTCAATTACAGGTTCATTCATTTCAGCTAAAACAACTCTACTTTTAGGAGTATAATCATTCATATGGTCATTTTCCAAAAAATTGGCATTTGTACTAAGAAACACTTTATTATTTTTATGACTATAGAATAAACCTCCAACAGTTCCTTTTGGATACCCTACAAAGAAAACCACTTCTATTTTAGATTGTAACTTGTTAGACTTTCCTTTCAACACATGTGCTCGGCAACCCCAAATATGGAGATGTCTCATACTAGGCTTGCGCCCAATCCACAACTCTACAGGTGTTTTAGGAACAAACTTCGAAGGTACAAAATTCAGAAGATACATTGTAGTACTTAAGGCATATCCCCAAAAAGAAATTGGTAGAGTCGAATAACTCAACATTGATCTAATCATATCTAAAAGAGTCATATTCCTTGTTTCTGATACACCATTTTGTTGTAGAGTTCCAAGTGCAGTCAATTGGGATATAATCCCATTTTCAGTTAAGTAATCCTTGAAATCCCAAAGAAGGTATTCACCACCACGATAAGATAAAATGGCCTTTATGCGTTTACCTAATTGATTCTCAACTTCAGCCTTAAACTCTTTGAACTTTTCGAAGGCTTCAAACTTTCATTTCATTAGGTACACATAACCAAATCTAGAGTAATCATCAGTGAAAGTAATGAAATACTTATAGCCTCTTGCTTGGGTTGACATAAGACCACATACATCTGAATGTACCAGTTCTAGCAAATCTTGGGCTCTTCTACCTTTTACATTAAAAGGCCTTTTGGTCATTTTTCCTTCCAAACAAGATTCACAAATTAGAAATCCATTAAAGCTCAATGGCTCTAAGAGTCCATCTTTGATCAGTCTTTGATTCCTTTTTAAATTAATATGACACAAACGTAAATGCCAAAGATATGCATTACTAGTAGAAGGAAACTTTCTCTTTAATGATTTCACATGTGAATTGTACATTTTTAGACCCCTTAAATACAACCAGATTAGCCTAGTTATTTAGCCAAGTGATTAACTTAGGTAAATTATTCAAATCTAGATTAACACAAATAAATCATATCATTGAAATAGTGCGGAAAATAAATAACACAATGATATGATAACTTAAGAAAACCATACTGGTAAAAAACTTGAGGAGGATTTAATCTAGCTATCCTCAAGGTAAAACAGATCCACTATGAAAGAATTGAAGTTTTACAATAGCGACTTAGACTACTAACATCCTATTGCTACATTGAGTAGAAAACTTACTACCACAACCGCGTGACAACTCCGAGTCCACGGACTACTTCTTTCTTGGATTCACAGTAACCACAAGTACTCCCACTTGTGTTTTCTTTTAGCTCTTTATGCAGCAACTGAAGCAATCACCAAGCTCTTGACATCAATCTTGAGATTGAAAACCCTAAGTATGTATAAAGGCAAACACCTCTAGATCTCACAAGAGATTCATAAACACAGCATAAACAATAACTATAAAACGTGGTTAGGGTTTTCTCTTTTATACTTAAGGCAAAACATAAAACCCTACACGTCATATGGGCCTGGGCTGAGTTGGAAAATTCTGCAGAAAAACAATCTGCATGAGCTTCGATCGATCGAGTCTAATTTTTGATCGATCAAGCCTTATAGATTTACGTAATAAATCCTACAGTACACTCGATTCCAACTTTACAAATAGATACACTTTAAGCAGCCTAATTCTAGACTCTAAGTTTTGATCATGGTTTGCCAACATAATACAAATTGAAGTTCTAATACATTAGTCCCTAAAGTCTTAGAACCTAACAAACTCCCCCTTTGGCAATCTGTGACAAAACACTTAATAAAACAAAATGTTCAAAGTTACAAAAATAGCCTATAACAATATAATTGCCCAACAAAACAATTCAACCTAACTACTATCTATCAGTTGCAAGTGTAGACAGCAGCACAACTGAACCAACCTGTATATTCCTTTAACACTTAACAAACACATAAACACATGTGTGGAAAATACAAGTAAAACAAAATAAAATCTTGATTTCACATAACATAAACTAAAAGACATATATCATAAATAACCTCATAAATATAAATCAATAATCAATGTAGCACAATGTGAAACAAGAAACAGAAATAAAAAACGAGATGTCTCCCCCTATCATATACAACTCATCAAAAATAAATACATCAAAATAAATACATCATGAGCCCAAAAAAATAAGTACAAAGTGAAGCACCTAGATACAATCTAAAGCTCCAAAACTCCAAAACAACAAAAAATCTCCCCCTATCTCCATCCATATGTACTCCTCCTTTTTGTGACGAATTGCCAAAGGGCAATCAAGACTCATCATCAAAAGGAGATGACGGAGGTGATCGTCTAAAGCTCGCCAAATCTGCATGCAAAGCTTGAAGCTCCGTGAGAACGTCCACCAAAAGTTGACCATGAGCCGTCTGAACGGTTATGACAGTGTTTAACATATAACGAATGCTAGAATAATTCAAAGTAGAAGGTGAAGGAGCAGCAGCAGCAATTGGATCAATAAACTCATCAGCAGCTGGATCACCTAAAGAAGGAGAAGGAGGAGGTGCAACACCCGAAGAAGACTCAACTTTAGGGCATTTAGAGCTAGCTCGCATCTGAGCAGCTCTCTGCCTAAGGAAGGTGGTACCTATGGGAGCTATAACATGTACGGGTTCAGAAGCAAGAAACTCATCTAAACTTAAATGTAACAAAATCCGATGAATAAAAACCAGAAAGAAAAGAGCACGAGCAGAAGAACTACTCCTATAAACCTCAAACAAGGAACAAATGAAAAGATGAGGTAAACTCATAGGAGCATCTGTGACAAGAGCATACAAAAATGCACATCTCTCGATAGGAATAGTATGAAATGAGAGATGGGCCAGATAGAATGGCAAGAAATTCGGAAAACGAGATAATGAATCTCGATCAACTTGTGAGAGGAGATCCGAGGATCAAAACTCCACTAGATAGAAGACCCAGTAAGATATGACATAATGTCATCCAGTGGAGGAGACTCATCATAAGGATAAATGGGATGCTGGACCTTAGGCACTCCAAGAGCAGAGGCCACTATCGTAGGAGTAATGACATACTCTTCACCCCTTATCCAACTCTTCACAAATTGAGTGTTGGAATCATTGGAGTAGACAGAGAGGTTCAAATAGAACTCTCTGATCAAGGTAGTCAAAGGTGGATGGTCAATGTCTATCAAAGGTAACCAGCCCCTACGCTTAAAATTTCTCCTAATCTCTGAGTCAAGCTCATATGAAACTACCTTTCTCTCAGCCTACATAGATTTAAGAAGGTTCAGCTTCTCATACGTCTCTTGATTTTTCTCACTCAAAAACTTCTCACTATCAAAAGAATGAGTAGAAGAAGAAGTGGATGTCCTATGGGCTCTAGTCTTCCTAACCATGATGCTAAAGAGCAGAAAGGATAGACAGAAAAGAGACAAAAGACAAAACAAAAGAAAAACCCAAGGGCAAATTGCATCAGACATAGTTAGAGTAAAAATAATATAGAAAATAACAATCTATATTGAAAGTTCAAAAACATGCATAAACACCTTTGAACGTTTAGACCCCCAAATTACAACTTAACCAATTCAAGCTTTATGTCAAACAACTAGTGTGCGGAAAATGAACATAAGCTATAATATGGAATTGGTAAAAACTATCTAAGCCAATTATAAATCACATCCACAGCAGAAAATAAAAGGCAAAGATAAAGGGAAGAGAGATTCAAACACAAGGACAACACACGATGTGTTATCGAAGAGGAAACCGAAGCCCTCGGCGTAAAACCTCTCCGCCGCCCTCCAAGCGGTCAATAATCCACTAGAAAATGTAGTTGGGATACATGAACAGCAATAGACCCTCCAAGCCTTATCTACCCAATATACCTAAGCCCTCCAAGCTTCTTGCTCCAACGAGGTTGCGCCGAACCTTTTTCTTTTCTAGCTTACCGGATTCCGCTACTAGACCGTAGCATCCGCCATCCTTGGCATCTTCCAATGCTACCCAAAGATCCAAAGACACTCAACACTCTAAATGGGTGTGGGTAGTGTTTGGATAGAAATCTCCTCTCAATAGGTATGACAATGAGAGAGGGAATGAGAAGAGACTACAAAGATTTCTCTCTAAGAATGAGTAGCTCTCTCTAATTGGGTGGGTGTTTTGAAGAAACCTCTCTTAGGATTTTTCTTTCTGAATAGCCACACATATCTTGTGGGAATGAGGGGTATTTATACTGGTGTGAGAATGGAATACGAAGAGTCAGTTTTTCCAAAAACAGGGCTGGCTGGCGACTTGACCTCGCGACTTGACTGAGTCGCGAGTTCAAGTCGCGAGCTAACTTAATGGCCAGTCTGGATTTTTGTCGTGTAGTGCTCCAGGTGGTGTGACTGTTCAGCTCCTCTGCATGCTCTGCACGTGAGCAACTTTTGGCGGCTTGCAAGCCGCGAGTCACCCGCGAGTCCTAGCCGCGAGTCTCTTCTTCACTGCACTGTCTTGAGCATTTCTTCACACTCTCTCACACACTACCCTTACATGATTCCCACCTAAATACAAGGTTTCTAAGTGCTATATTACAAGCAAATTTGTCATGGAATAAAGCCAACACATGGTTGATTAAATTCAACCTTACAATCTCCCCCTTTGGCTATTCCATGACAAAACACCCTAAAACAGACTCTAGACTTAAACATGAGTTTGGGAACAATGGCAAAACTCACTCACACCTAAATCTAGAAGTTGTGCAGCTCTTGAATCATATGAACATGAATCTCCTGAAACACAACAATACACCATGATCATTGTAAGTAGAAAATCATAAAATGCATATGAAACAGGCAATATGTGATCAAGCAAAGATGGAGTTAAGAAACAAACCATGGCTTGATCAACCAAGTGAACACCACAAGGTAGTGATCACAGTGCTCATTCACACTTGGAATGAACACAAGGACATACAAGTTAACAAGCCCAAGGCAAGATACTTGTATGCTTAACACTCAACCAATGCATAATACACAAGGTATATGCATCTAGGAACAATCCTACAAGGGCACAAGAGTGACAGTACTTAAAAGAAAATGCAATACATTTATATAGAAGTACTGATTTAAACAAAGCATAAAAGGCTGCATAAAGCATGGTACAAACCATAAAACCTACAAATATGCATAAAAACATAACCCTAAAAGCTTACAAAAGCACATGGGTACAAACACATTATATTGAATAAAAACTTAAACAATATAAACTAAAAGTGCATAAAGTTTCTCCCCTTCAAAGTGATGAGAAGCTGTGATGCACTTGGAACATATATACTTGTAACCTGAAACACTTGCACAAAACACATTAGACCCTCAAGGTAAAACAAGTAATAAAAGGACAAGTATAATGTAACAAGCAAATTACGATCAAGTAAACATGATGTGAAACATGTGAGCAACTTGATCATACACCAAAACAGTCATATAGAAATGACTACAATGATCACATAGCAAAGCAAATGATCATTCGAACATGCATTCAATGAAGCACAATAGCATAGGGATATATGCATGTCCAAAACACAAACACGATGCAATACAAGAAAACAAACACAATAAAGTTTTATTGTTAACACAATGTCTTCTCCCCCTTGGTATATGCATCTCCTCTATGGAATATCTCTCCCCCTACAAATGTGCATGAGAAATAGAATTTCTCCCTTTAAGGATGTGCACAAGAGTCATATAAAAATGACAAAATACTCCGATATATTCTCTAGAGTATACTCTCCCCCTTTTTGTCAGGAATAGACAAAGGGTCAAGAAGAAATGAGGGCAAGAGATGAAGGTACGAACAATGCTAATGATGCATGAGGGGTGCGAGATGAATGAGAAAATGAAGCTCAAACCTAAGACAAAGTAACATGCTACAGAGCATAAGGTAGACATGACAAGCTAGGATGAAGAAGCAAGGTCAAGACCAATGCATGACAAGGGTAGCAAAGGTGTGTGCAAGAGGTGGTTAAGTGTAATGCATGACCAATGCATGAAAAATGCACATGTGGGGTAAGGTGTGTTAAATACACAACCAATGAACCAAACATGTTCCTAATGAGGAAACATGAGAAACCCCAAAGTTTGGTACTCATCAGAGTCCATACAAGCGAGAAAATGTCTAAGAGGCATTTTATCAAACACCTAGCATGCACACTATGAACAATAATGTAAACAATGCATGAACATCATGAAATCTACCCTTAATACATGTTCTATCTGCCACAAGGGGCCAACATCCAATGCAAATCAGCAAAAGAAACCAATCCCATGAAGAAAATTGACAAAAAATAAGTTTTCCCAACCCCTAAGATAAAAATCCCAACCAAGAGCACAAAACTCTCCAAAACATAATCTAAGGATCAAAATAAATGAAAAGAGTTTATAAATACCTTAGACATGTTAATGGAATGAAAAATCATTCAAATTAGTTGGGTTTTGATGTAAAAATATTGAAAGAGGGGTTTTAGAGAGGATGGGAGAGGTTTAAAACAAGTTTCCCACAAAAAGCCCTTTAAAAAGCTGTTTCTGGGCGTTTCGCGACTGGGCGAGTTGCGTGGTTCAGTCGCGAAAATTTTCGCGAGTCACGAGTGAGCCGCGAGCAAGCCGCGAGTGAGCCGCCAAAAGCTTCTGGATGAACTCGCGACTAGGGTTTCGCGACTGGCGAGTCGCCAGCTGAGCCGCGAAAAACTCTGACACCTGTTTTTCAATTCAGAATATGTTTAAACATTGAAAAACAAAGTAAGCACTAAACATGAACTCAAAGAGTGATAAAAATCACTTCCAAAAACATATAAAATGATCAAAAATCTTTTTGGATTGAACCATATATGATTGAGCACACACACATCACATTTAGACAAGTACAATCTAACAAATGAATAAGACATTCATTGAACATTAGGCATGTGTGTTGTGTGTGTGTATCAAATGTGGAATAGTCCTTAGTCTAGATTGGAGTTTCAATGATCAATTCAATCAAGTCATACACAACTAGTGCTAAGTCAAGTGGTCTATCTCAATTATAGAAATGAACATATATGACCTCCCACAAGAAAATGATTACATATGATGAAGCTTTTCAATTAGGTTCTTTACAATTCATAACATTTGATCATTTTGAATCAAAACATCTCATTTTGAGATCGATGCCTGAAATTTGTGATATTTCAATTTGACGAACAAGCCTTTGGTTTTTTGGGCATCATACAATTTCATTTAAGTCGCTTTCCCTTTTTCCTAGTCGAATACTAGTATTTGCGACGACTTTGCAGCTCATTATCTCTTTTCATTTTGAGATTTACATTTATTGAGCTCTTTAAGCAATAAAAATAAAAGAGTGGGAAGAGATATAAGTACAAGTCTACGCAAGTATCAAAACCAACATGACTATTGACTAATCATTCATGACAAGCTTGAAGATCGATTTACAACAATCACACAAAGATGTCAAGATTTTTCCCACAAAGATATAAGTGCAAAAATAACAAGCTAAGCTCGAAAATGCATAAAGCCATTTGTACAAAGGTACAAGGCCAAACTCACATGTGATATGTGCTCAAACAAATACGATCAAACTTTTTGAATTTTTCACTTTTTATGTGGTTTTGGATTTTTACTCACACAAAATAGAAACATAAAAGTAAGATAAAAAACGAAACAATGCATACAAATAAATGCAAGATGCACAAAATGCATGAAGATATGACATTTAATGCATGAAGGGTCCTACAAAGATCGAAAGAATTAGATCAAGGACCAAAAGAGCAAAAGCTCAACCATAGGAACCCTTCCTTATCCAAACAGAACGATTGTTTGGAATGAGTGTCTCAAGAGAAGCGAGACGAGGGTTGGAAGAATGAGAACCGGAGATGCACATAGTCAAGGAGTTAAGAGCATTAAACATTTTCTTTAACAACATGCTATTTTCACTCAAATCCAGTTTACTCTTTTTAGCACAACTTCCAAAAAACTCAAGTTTCTCTTTTCTTTTGATTCTCTTAAGAGCTTGAAACTTAGAGCAATGAGGTCTTAGATGACCAAAGGCACCACAATGGTGACAAACAATGTGTTTAGGTCCATTAGGCTTTTTGGGAATGGATCTAGCAACATGGTTTTGTTCCCTCTTCAACTTATGACATTGAGGTCTTATATGACCAATCACACCACAATGGTGGCAAGTTGGAACAAACTTAGATCCATCCAAAGCCTTAGGTTGAGACCTAAACGAAGGTTTTGACTTAACAGCCTTTCTCTCCACCTTTTGATTTCTTTTATGTGGAGGAATGTACGCCGATTTGTCCTTTAAGGTAGAACACACACTAGACACAAAATCGGGTACCACAACATGATTGCAACACATATTATCATCCATTTTATCAATGGGTTCAGCAATCAAACACTTGGCATGCATCTTAAGAGATTCATTTTCACATTTAAGATCATCAACAAGTTTGTTAGACAAAACAAGTTTAGCATCCAAGTCCATATTCAAACATTCAAACTCTTTCAGCTTTTCAAGAGAAATTTCAGCAAGTTTTTTATATTTCTCAACCAATTTGTTGGATTCATTGAGATTAGCAATCAAATCATCCTTTTCACAAAATAACTTGCTCAAATTCTTTTGAAACTTCTTAGCATTTTTCTTCAAGAGTTTGTCAACAACACCCATGGATTCAAATAACATGTCATCACACTTTTGAGGATTAACACTCATAGAGGCATTTTCACAAACATGTGGCATGTTACATTCATCACCAACCAAATCATCCAAAGAGGCATACAAAGCACAATCCATGGCAAATAAACACAAGGGGTCAAGGATCACACTTAGGTATTTAAACCACAACAAGTGTACCCGCTCTGATACCAATTGAAAGTTCAAAAACATGCATAAACACCTTTGAACGTTTAGACCCCCAAATTACAACTTAACCAATTCAAGTTTTATGTCAAACAACTAGTGTGCGGAAAATGAACATAAGCTATAATATGGAATTGGTAAAAACTATCTAAGCCAATTATAAATCACATCCACAGCAGAAAATAAAAGGCAAAGATAAAGGGAAGAGAGATTTAAACACAAGGACAACACACGATGTGTTATCGAAGAGGAAACCGAAGCCCTCGGCGTAAAACCTCTCCGCCGCCCTCCAAGCGGTTAATAATCCACTAGAAAATGTAGTTGGGATACATGAACAACAATAGACCCTCCAAGCCTAATCTACCCGATGTACCTAAGCCCTCCAAGCTTCTTGCTCCAACGAGGTTGCGCCGAACCTTTTTCTTTTCTAGCTTACCGGATTCCGCTACTAGACCGTAGCATCCGCCATCCTTGGCATCTTCCAATGCTTCCCAAAGCTCCAAAGACACTCAACACTCTGAATGGGTGTGGGTAGTGTTTGGATAGAAATCTCCTCTCAATAGGTATGACAATGAGAGAGGGAATGAGAAGAGACTACAAAGATTTCTCTCTAAGAATGAGTAGCTCTCTCTAATTGGGTGGGTGTTTTGAAGAAACCTCTCTTAGGGTTTTTCTTTCTGAATAGCCACACATATCTTGTGGGAATGAGGGGTATTTATACTGGTGTGAGAATGGAATACGAAGAGTCAGTTTTTCCAAAAACAGGGCTGGCTGGCGACTTGACCTCGCGACTTGACTAAGTCGCGAGTTCAAGTCGCGAGCTAACTTAATGGCCAGTCTGGATTTTTGTCGTGTAGTGCTCCAGGTGGCGTGACTATTCAGCTCCCCTGCATGCTCTGCACGTGAGCAACTTTTGGCGGCTTGCAAGCCGCGAGTCACCCGCGAGTCCTAGCCGCGAGTCTCTTCTTCACTGCACTGTCTTGAGCATTTCTTCACACTCTCTCACACACTACCCTTACATGATTCCCACCTAAATACAAGGTTTCTAAGTGCTATATTACAAGCAAATTTGTCATGGAATAAAGCCAACACATGGTTGATTAAATTCAACCTTACATATATGATGCATGAACTATATTAACACATGATGCATGCTCTAATGCAGTAAGAATGGTTCAATTTTACTTTAAAAAACACAGAATTGGCTTAAACATAGAGTTTATATCAAAAACCCCAAATTTTGAAAACCTACATTCAAAAATCCCAACAAATTGATCAATTTATCATTACACAAGTTAGATAACAATATATAATGACAAAATGAATCAATAACACAAGCCAATTTCATCAAATTTTGCTTAATTGAACAAAATCCCCAATTCGAGTAGTTTCAAGCCCTAGAAATTTCAATTTTTTCCAATTTAGCAAATTGATCAAATTAAACCATGAGGAACATGTTAATATCATCCAACAACAAAAACCCATTGATCAATTTTGAAAGAAATTATCAAAAACACCAAAAACCCCAAATTTCTATTGGTTCGAAATTTTCTTTTAAATGCATGAAAAATGAGATTAAAACAAAAAAGAAAGGGCAAAATGGTCTTACCGGTGCTAGATGACAAAAACCTTGAGAAGAAATTGAGAGAAAAATGACAAAAATTTGCTTGAGTTGGATCGGTTAAAGAGAAAGAGCCAAAAAGCTTTTGAAATTATTTTGAAATAGTGAAGAACACATGAAAAGCCTAAGTTTTAAAAAACTCTCTGAACGATTTTCGATTGGTTGAAAAATAGGTTCAATCGATCAAAAATCACATTCGATCAATCCAGCATCAATCGAGCAGCGATTGAGCCAGGCAGATTCAAACCAAAATTTTAATCGCAATTTCGTTCGGTCGAGCAACAAGTTCGATCAATCGAAAATCTGGAAAAATCAAATATTTGAAAAACACAGCATTTTAATTCAAAAACTCCTCAAAACACAATGTTTTATGAGGAAAATGCATGAGTGTGAGATGAAAAGTTTTCCAAAAACCCCTAAATTTAACCCAAATCTTCCAAAAACAAGATTTTCAATCAATTTGTCCTCAAATCTCAAACTTTAAACACATTTTGCATTAAAATTAAGGAACTTTTAATCTTGGATGTCCACAACAAGATCACACACAATATAATGTACTAAGTTTAGCAAAGAGTAACTTGTGTAGTGTGTTTAACTAGCAAGAACATGAGCTATGTGAGGTGATAAGTAAATAGTGATCAATCACAATTTTTACAAAATTCATCACATAAGTTTGAAAGAGACTATCACCAAAAGAGTTACATTATATAACTCTCACATCTCCTAGAATAAAAGCTTGCAATCATGTAAGTTTCTTGATTTGCCTTATAATGTACACACCAATTTTATTTGATTTGAAACTTATTAAAATAGCCAAGATAATGTACACACCAATTTTATTTGATTGTGAATTAATTATAGCCCAATAATGTACACACCAATTTTAGCATTTAATTGGAGGCTATACCTTATGTTTTTTGTGTGCATGTGCTACACTTTCTCGAGCACAAAAATCTTATGATATGCACTAAGGTGTTCATAATTGGTTAGTAAACATTGGTAAAATGGTTATTTATGCCTTTCTCATTAAGTTCAAGTCCAACAATCAAAGGTATGTGACTTCAAGATCAAGATCATGTGATCAAAAACTATAAATAACTCCCACACAACATGCACTACAAAGTTCAAACTAGTAAAGTGCAATAAAATAAGCTCATCCAAGCTAAACAAGGTACATAAACATGTTATGTAAAGATAATATGGCCAACCTTGATTTCAAATCCAAGAAAAATTAATGCAAAACACATTTTTCTTCCCTTTTCCTCCTTTTTTTTTATTTTTTTATTTTTGAAAAGAATAACAAAAATATCTTAGTATAAAATGCTTGAATGTTATGCAATGCAAATCTTAGAAAAAAAACACAAAGAAACCAAAACAACAAAGAGGAATGGTCACAAATAATAGAGAGATGAAGCACAAGAACCTTGTCAGAAAGATTCAATTAGATCGAGCCTTTAGCATCCAAAACTTTTTAGATGCAACTCTTATGTTGGAGTTATTATTCATATTAGAATGTTGAGCAACTCCAAGATTGGAATAAATGTGTAAAGTCTTTATCAACTCACCAATAAGTATCATGGGATCTTGTGCTTGAGGCACATGTACTTTTGGCTTATTTGCACGCTTAGCAGCTTGCAACTTGAAACAGTTTGGATAAATGTGCCCAGACTTTCCACAAAAATGACAAACCCATGCAGGTCTATCATGCAACTTGTCCTTAGGAGGGTTGGGAGTCTTAGGTTTAGACTTTTGAAGATTAACCCTAATCTTCCTAGAAGGAGTAACTTCAACTGATTTGACAATCTCAATCACGAGAGGCTCAAAAGAAGAAACAAAGTTAGTGGAATGATTCTTAGTCATAGAGATGCTATCTTCAAAACCTAAACCAATTTTGTCTAAGGGAGACTTCTAAATACACAACATGTGTTCAAGTTTGGAACTAGCAGACCTATTTGTTTGTTTTCTAGCAACAGATAATTCAAGTTACAAATTTTTAACTTTATCAAGCAATAACATGTTCTCAGTCTTCACCTTATCAAGCAATTCATTAGCATCAAACAATTTCAAGATCAAAATTTTCTTATCAAGTTCAAGAGAAGCAATCTTTTGTAAGCATAAATCAACATTCATAGCATCCTTTGCAGCAACCTTGCAAAACTTATTATAGACTTCTTGCAAATCAGCATTCTCAGAAAGTTCCCATCAGAAGGGTTCTCATCAACAATAATACTTTCATCAACTACAGCAATAACTGTGAAAGCAATGAAGTTTCCATTCTCATCACTACCAAACTCATTATCAGAAATTTCATCATCATTAAGGGTTATAGTCATAGCCTTACCCTTTGATCTCAAGAATGTAGGACATTCTGATTTCACATGACCATACCCTTAACAACCAAAACATTGTTGACCTATAGAATTATTAGAGGTTTGACCTACTTTCTCTTTAGGATTTTCAGTATTGTTCACCTTAATGGGTTCATTACTCCTAAAATTTCTAGGTTCAGCATTGTTTTTACCTCTTGCCCTTTTGTTGTTGTTTCTAAGAAAATTTCTAAAGTTCTTGGCAAGGTAAGCAATCTCTGTAGCAGAGAGTTCAACATCAAATCCATTCCCATCAATATCATCAACTGACTTAAGAGCCATTAATTTGGATTTATTTGTCTTGGGTAGGTCTAACTCATAGGATTGAAGGGATCTTACAAGTTCATCAACAGGGATGGAATCCACATCCTTACTTTTAGTTATGGCAGTCACTTTGGGTCTAAAGTTCTCAGTCAAGGATCTAAGTATTTTGCTAACAATTTTAGGTTGGTCATAGATTTTACCCAAATTATAAGCAGAGGTAACAATATCATTCAATTTAGCGTAGAATTCATCAAAATATTTATCATCAGACATTCTAATAATTTCAAATCTAGTAGTTAACTGCTGCAGTTTGTTAATCTTAACTACCTTTGTGCTTTCATGCACAGTTTGGAGAATATTCCAAGCAGTATGAGCAACCTCAACATTAGAGATTCTCTTGAATTCTTCTATAAAAACAACATTAAAAATAGCATTCATGGCTTTGCTATTAAAAGCGGCTGCTTCTTTCTGAGAAGTTCGCCACTCACTAACTGGAGTAGTGGGCTTCTCCCATTCGTATTCAGCAGAATTCTAGACTCTCTCATCAATAGATTTTAGGAATGTTTTCATTCTTACTTTCCAATAGGCATAGTTGTTCCCATTAAAGTGAGGTGGAATCACAAGAAAGTGACCGTGTTCCATGACAGTAGGAATCAAGGATCAACTCTTAGATCAAAGGATCTAAAACACAAGAGCTAACCCGCTCTGATGTCACTTGTACTTTTTTAGACCTCTTAAACACAACCAGATTAACCTAGGTAAATTATTCAGATTTAGATTAACACAAGTAAATCATATCATTGAAACAGTGTAGAAAATAAATAACATAATAATATGATAACTTAGGAAAACCAAACTGGTAAAAAACCTGGGGAGGATTTAACTTAGCTATCTTTAAGGTAAACAAATCCACTATGAAAGAATTGAAGTTTTACAATAGCGACTTAGACCACTAACATCCTATTGCTACCTCGAGTAGAAAACTTACTACCATGACCACGTGACAGCTTCGAGTTCACGAACTACTTCTTTCTTGAATTTACAGCAACCACAAGTACTCCCACTTGTGTTTTCTTTAAACTCTTTATGCAGCAACTAAAGCGATCATCAAGTGCTCGACATCAATTTTGAGATTGGAAACCCTAAGTATGTATGAAGGCAAACACCTCTAGATCTCATAAGAGATTCATACACATAGCATAAACAACAACTATAAAACATGACTAGGATTTTTCCTTTTATACTTAAAGCAAAATAGAAAACCCTACACATCATACGGGCTTGGGCTAAGTTGGAAAATTCTGCAGAAAAACAATCTGCACGAATTTTGATCGATCGAATCTAATTTTTAATCGATCGAGCCTTACAGATTTACATAATAAATCTTGCAGTACACTCGATTCTAACTTTACAAATAGATACACTTTGAGCAGCCTAATTCTAGACTCTAAGTTTTGATCATGATTTGCCAACATAATGGAAATTGAAGTTCTAATACATTAGTCTCTAAAATCTTAGAACCTAACATGAATTATTATCTAATTTAGAATTATATAATTCATACTTATCAGGAGTAATAATATAAAGACCATCAACAATATTTCCAGAACAAATAAACACTTTATCCTTCTTTATTACAACATCATCTTTCAAGATAACATAATATCCATGTTTACTTAAATAAGTTGCAGAAATTAAATTCCTACGAACATTAGATACATATAGACAGTCTTTCGATATTAAAACCCTAGAATTAAAACATAAATTAAATACTCCAACAGCTACAACTGGAATTCTGCTCCCCTCAGCCAAAGTAAGAAACAATTCCCCTTCATTCAGCTTTCTTGTCTCCTGGAACCCCTGCAAAGAATTGCAGATATGATTAGTACAACCTGATTCCACACACCAGGAATCTGTGGGATTTTGTACTAAACATATTTCAAGAAGGAATAAACTTTTCATACCTTTATTATTGACAGCTCTAAATTTTGGACAATTCCTTTTCCAATGATCTTTCTTACCACAATGAAAACACTTTCCTTTGGTGTAGTCCTTCTTCTTTCCCTTGTTGGCAACTCCTAAGGCAATTTGTTTATCATCTTGCTTGGTGAAGTCCTTCTTTTTCTTCCTTTTACCCTTGCCTTTCAACTTAGGTTGAGAAGTAGAAGCTTCAGCCATATTAGCATCAACACTGGTTGTACCAAGTATGCCTTCTGCCACCATCAATTCATTCATTAATTCAGACGATGTATAAATCTTTTTGTTCATCTTATAATTAAGTCTAAATTCCTTGAATGATTCTGGTAGTGACTGGAGTATCATATCCATTTGAGATTCTCCATCAATATCGGCACCTAAAACCTCCAGTGTATTCAGATGAGAGATCATCCTAAGACAATGCTCCCTCACTGAAGTGCCTTCAACCATTTTGGTATTATAAATTTTCCACATAGTTTCTTACCGTGTAGAACGGTCTTGCTCACCAAACATCTGCTTCAAACTTAGCATTATGTCCGGAGTTAGTTCTACATCTTTCATTTGATGTTGTAGAACATTTGAAATAGATGCTAGGATATAGCACTTAGACATCTCATTAGATTTCTGCCAACGATCATATCGCCGTTTTTCCTCAGGATGAGCATCTAATGATGGAAAGTTAGGACATGGTTGACTAAGCACATACTTATGCTCTTCAACAGTAAGAACAATGTCCAAATTTCTTTTCCCGTCAACATAGTTGGATCCAGTCAGTTTGTTTTGATTAAGAATAGCAACAAGTGGGCTAAATGATGCTATGATTAAATCTGAAAACAATAAATATGAATATAATAAGTAAACTAGACATTATCAATTTAACATATAAACATATTGTATGGAACCTTAATAATATCATAATATAAAATATGTAACGACAACCCAATCCATATTCAATATCCCTCAGCATAGAGTGAACATTAAATACTTTAATTGATTAAGAACTATTCTCATTATTAGTGCTATTATGATAACTCTTATCAAACACTAATAATATGCTGTTATACATTTAGCCTCTAAATAATAATAGCAAGAACTCAGCATAGAGGATACTATAATATTTAGTCTAGTGTATACCATTATCTAGAGTCATGTGTAGCCACATTTCATCTACCATTAACAAGTTTATCTTGTAGTACCATGATTTAAAACACCCTCTGCATGGAATGCAAAGCTCAAGGCTAAGACAAGGTGTTTGACCAAACCACTATAAACCAAGAAGTTCAATCTTGTAGGACCATGAAATAAATACTCTCCGCATGGAATGCTAAGCTCAAAGCAAAGACAAAGTATATATATCATGCTACTATGAACCGACAATGGAAGCCGTGAAATGCAACCCTTGTATCTCTCTCCCACTAGATATTTTAAAAGAAAGGTTTTAATAAGAAATCATGTGTAATCTCATCACACATAGCCTTGCTCTTTTAAATGTGAAAACACTTAGTGAAAATTCAAAATTCACAACTTTTGATCAATCGAATGTATCCCTCGATTGATCAAAATTATGAAGAAAATTTTAATAAACTTTCTAGATGACTCGATCGATTCTCGATTCTTATTCGATCGATCAAAAATCGAAAGGAATTCTCGATCAGTCGAATTTTTAATAAATTCATCACAAACTCTCGGGTTGACTTGATCGATTCTCGATTCTTGTTCGATCGATCGAAAAAGAACATTCGATCGATCGAAGGGAATTCTTAATCAGTCGAAACTCGTGAAACTGAATTTTCCAGAATTTTTACCAAGCAGTTTTCAACGGTTTTTCATGATCAAACTACCAGCATATGAACATAATAGATTGAGTTTGAGATCAAAACTGAATTCCATTGATGCTATATCCTTAAAGTTCAATTTAACATACTTAATATCAAACTTAAACAACATCATAACATCAAAATTAGTTTTTTATAAAACAGTAATTTCAACAACCATGTAGAAAATTGATTGTAGAATCTTCTAACATCATGAAATTACTATCTCTAATTCCAAAACTCACAAAACATGTTATATAAATTCGAAATTGAAGACCACTCTGATACCAATTGTTGGAAAAACATAGTTTGTATAGCATACAAAACATACGCAGCAGAAAATTAACGGATCTACTTCGTTTGCAATAGATAACATGTACTATGTAAATTTCAAAATTTAAGAACAAGAGAGTGTACCTTGGTGTGGTGAAATTCAAAACCAAAGATTAGAAGTACTTGGAAACACTCTTAATCTTCACTTCAATTCCACTTATGCCCAAGAAGTGTGATCTTTCAATCACTTTTATATGTATGTGTTCAAGGGAGAATAAAAGAGTGGCTCACACTCACATGCACACCATTTCATTCTCTTACTAAATTCTATATGTTTCTCTCATTAGAACTGATTTTCTAATTGGGCTAACCTTTTGAGTCATTCCAATTGGGTTTTAGTATGTGGCTTGGAGTGGGATTAAAAGGGAACAAATAGGATACTAACTCCAATGGGTTTTGGGCTTTTCTGTCAACTCTTGACAAATCTAAAATTACCATTAATTATATTTAATATTACTATATAAATATAATTGCACTCTAGGCCTTATTAATAAATTATATCCCAAGATTTTATTATACATACAACTCATTCATAAAATATTCGTAGTAATACAAAGTCATGAATGTTGACTGCCATTTTGAAGATTACTACATCTTAATCCTTGAGTACTTGGTTTAATCCTTTAAGTTATTCATCATATATTTGATGTGTATGAAATATATACAATAAAGTACTCACATATCTACATATTTCGCCTTACTTTTATGTTATTTTATGACTAATTATATAATATCTTTGTGTTATAGGTAACAAGGGCTTTACATGCAAAGTGGGGCTAGGCCAATTGAATCAAGCCAACTTACATCCAGCCAGGCATGAATTCAAGAAAAGACCAACCCAATTAAATTTAAGTCCATGGAGCAATGAATCAAAGGAAATATGCACCAAATCCAAGTCCAATTCGAATTAGGATTCCAGACTGCACATTAGTTAGTATTTTTAGTATAACTTTCGGCTCAGATGTCCAATCAAGATGATTCAAGTTGGGCTAAAAAGTTAACTTAAAGGGCTACAACTTTGTAGTTTAGCAAAAGTCCGAATTCTGAAGTTAAGTGGGCCAAAACCGTCGGTAAAGTGAAACCTAAAAATCTGGGATTTTCTCCAAATGGGAATTCAACTTGTAATAGGATTCCTTGACCTATTTAAGGGCTCTTTAGGGCAAAATTCAGGGGCGCTGAGGCTAGTGCTAGGGCTGATGGCTGAATGCATAGAGAGTGCGGCTACTTCTTTGGTTTTCTTACATGACAGTTAGTTTTATTTTATTTGTCTAGTTTAATGTTTAGTATTTTATTTTTGTGTTTTAGTTCAATTACTATGAGTAGCTAAATTTATAATTAGGGTTGAGGATGAAACCTTGTTAAGGATTATTAGTAATATTTATGTGATTTGATTTTTCCCACAATAGTTGTTCTTTAATGATTTAAATTGTTCTTGCTTCATATCAATTGACTAAGATGGAATTCTAGATATGAGTTCAATCATGTTTTTCTCATGATTTAGGATTTATCTTAATTAATTGAATGCTTGGTTTATTAATTCTTGACTATAAAATTGGATATTGTTTGTGATTTGTTTGTCAATGGATATAATTTATGATTTGATTTTTAGAATTGGATATATCTTGTGATTTGTTTGGCTACAGATACAATTTATGATTTGGTTTTATACTTAAGAAGCAAAGAAGAACATGCTTTTGATTTTTAAACATAAGTTTTAATGATGATATTTTCCGTGATAGCAAGATTGATTTCTAGATTATCATGTAGTGAGTTGGGAAAAATTAATGGTCATAAATATATGCTAATATGACTTACAAGGCGGATTCCAAAACCTTAATTCCTTTTTCTTGATTGTTTACATCTTTTTATTACTTTATATCTTTTGCTTAGTTTAACTATTTGCTTAATTTTATTATTTGTTTAGTATATTTAATCGCAAAAAAAAAAAAAAAAAAAAAAAAAAAAAAAAAAAAAAAAACCAATTTTTATTAAACTAGATTAGGATTAATTTGGTTAAAGTTTAATTAATTTTCCTACGTTCATACAAGTCCCTGTGGGTACGACCTCATTCTTGTCCAACTATACTTCGGTACGGTTCTTACACTTGCGAGTATTTTAAAGTTTCACAACAATATTTATGAAATCCAATTTCATAAATATATACTTTAGAAACTTTTTACTAAATTAGTTAGGCCTAAGATTCTGAATAATCAAACTCATTAAACTTATCTCAAGGGAATATTTTATATCTCTGTTAAGAGATTATGAATTCTATCTTGAGAATATATGTTCCTTCAACACTAAATATGGCTGCCCAACATACTAAGGTTTTGATCGTGACTTTAGATCTCACTCCTAATATGTCAAAGCAACCAACACTTCATAATCAGGTTCATTATTTTCTCAGGATTAAGAGTTGATGTAAATAGAAGTCGTGAGATTTATAATTCATTTGACAGCCATTAGTAGTATAATAAATCTTATAGCGGTCCAGTTCAATATGTCTTAACACTTAAAACATATCAACATATCAACTAGAAGTCTCCACTTCCACGATCAAGACAAATCATCTTAGTTGATATGTTATAGTCTTCGTAGATGAAACGCCCAATTTCATCACCGACTATGAACTAAAATTCTAAGTTTACAAAGAACTTGTGATTTATATCTTTTGTGACTAAATCACATAAATCGCATACTATGCATCTCATGGACTATATGATAATGTCCAAATATTCGTATTATCATTATTTTAGATAATAATTAAAACAACTTTATTAGTCACAACATAATGTCATATATAATGTCATACATAGCATCATACAATAGGATTTAAAGAGCACATATCCTAACAGAAATCGAGTTCAATGGGCTCGATTTAGCACTCCAAAATCGAGTCTTTTGCACTTGAGATGTTAGTTTGCTAAATAGTTTTGAAAATGTGTTAACTAATGAAATTATTTGCAAATTTGTGTTATTTTGAAAAAAAAAATCCATTTTCCAGTATCACTTAGTTTAATGAATATCCCTTTTCTACCCAAAAAAAAAAAAAAAAAAAAAAAAAGAAAAAGAAAAGAAAAGAAAAGAAAATGAAAACAACAAAGAGATTCATATTTTATTTTGTGATAAATTAAAATTAAAAATATTGTTTTATTTTCTTAAGATTAGAGAAGAAAAATGAAAGAAAACAAATGATAAAAGAAAATGATTATATATCTCCTTCAATGTACAATCTCCTTTTATAATAATAAAGTCTTAATTCTCCGGATAGTAAAAATCATAAAAATATAAAATCAATTATACAAAAGAATAATTATCCGAGGAGATCACGTGATTGGTTCCTTTTATAGGTTCCAATAGTAATGATGGTTGACAGACTACATTTGGTATATTGGGAGTGGTTGCATGCATGAAAGATATTGTGTGATTGCTTCCTTAGAATGACCCAATATTAAAGATGGTTGATTAGAGTTAGATATTGTAATATTGGGATTGACTTGATTCGGTATCTTATCTTAATTTCCACTAATACACCCTCGCAAGATTGTCAGCCAGAATTAAGCACTAGTAAGGTCCTTGTCGAACACATAAGCAATTTGATCCAAAGTGTGAATGTAGAACACCCAAAGCTTGTTATGCACAACCTTCTCACGAACATAGTGATAATATCATAATAAACTTTGAGATGTTTCATACAAGCATTAAAAATGTGGATTGGAGGATTTGGAGCAGAGGAAAATTGAGCTATAATATTATCACACCATATTAGTGGAGGTTGAAAAAGATGGAGAGTTCAGAAAAGTTGACAGAACCAAGAGAGGTCAGTGGTAGTTTGAGCCAATTAACGGTAGTTCGTTTTGGTGCTAAAGCAAGAAATGATGGCCTATCTCTTGGCGCTTGACAAGATAGATGAGAACTCAAAATATATGCAATAACCACGAGTGGAACAGTGATAAATAGGCCTCAAGGCTAAGAGGACTTGGTTTAAAAAGAAGTCTCGTATCGAGATTCTAGAGTGCCTTTGAGACGCAGACTAATGAGATGTCCTTGGTTGATGCATGAATTGGCACACCTAGTTGAAGGCAAATGGAAGGTCAAGATGGGTGAGAGTAAGGTTTGGAAAGCACCAAAATGCTATGGTAGGAGATGGCAGTAGGAACATAGGGAAGAGTATGGTTTGGTAGAGTCCATGCATGTAAGCATACATTAGCAAAATTAGTGGCATACATAGTTTGTGTGAGATGGAGATTGTCGCCAAGTTAAGAGGTTTCATCAATAACCAAGGAAATAGTGTAGGAACTTGAGCTCTTTTATAGCAAAGTGGGAACCCAACTACCCAAGTACCGAACTATTTTTTTTTTTTTTTTTGGCTGAAAGTACCGAACTATTGAATGAGAGTAAATAGACTACAAAATACTTCACTTGTTTCGACCCACTAATTTCGAGGGTCCAATCAAACACTGAAAATAGGTCTAAGTGAACAAGAATGACAGCTTTATTTCAAGAGATATTAAGGGCTGTTTGGTGAATGAGTTCAAACTCATATTTTCACATTTTAAATAATATTACACATATTTTTACATATTTTTTCACTCATATTAGTATTTCAAAAAACTTCAATTAACAATTCTTAAACTACTCTACCAAATTCCCCTAAAACCCTTGAAATAAGCCAATACAACCGTTTAAAAAAAGGCGGAACAGTTTTAGCAGCATTCCCGCGAGAGTTTTGGCTCCAAATATTACATTTTTTAGCACCATTTTAATGTAACCCTCAAAATAAAGATATCCTAAAATTTTCAACCCACAAAATAAAGCCCATAATTTGAAAAATAATGTGCGGCGGTCGATGACTTAGCTCCAAAGTCGATCTGAAGTGCGGTGGTTGGGGATATCATCTACGATGACGAGCTGAGGGGCACGGTGGTCGGCAATGTCATCTCCTCCACTTCTTCGTTTGATTACAGGTCTCTCTCTATTTAACTCTCTGTTTGTTTCCCGAGAAAAAAAAAAAAAGTGAAGTTGTCCCAATCTCTCTTCCACTTCTTTGTTCGACTACAAAGTATTCATCCAATTTTGGGTTAGTCCTGGTGTTTTAGGGGCTTAGAGAGAGAGGGAGAGAGAGTCACGCCAAACCGGCTTTGATTCAAAAAGCAGAAGGTGTGGATTTCGTTATTTCTCATTTTCTTCATTTTGCTCAGCATTTCCTGGTTTATTTGTGTTTTTAGGTTTGACCTGAAGCTTTAGTCTGATTCAATTTTGTAGATAAAATCTTTTTATTTTATTTTATTTTTTTATTGTAAGTTTGAATTTTTTTAATAAAATTGATGCACTGGAATTGAATGAGAATGAAATAGTTTTCATTTGACAATGGTGGCAATTAAAAATATATTAATTATATTAATTTTTACTTGGGGCATAGAATGTGGGGAGGACTTAAATAGAATCTGTTAAGCTCAATTATCTTAAAGGTTTGGCCGTTTTTAGAGTTTGCCTTACTGCACAATTTCTTGAACAGAGAGAACTATAGCAATGTTATACAAATGTTATGGAGGACCTTGTTAGTTCAATATGGTTAAATTTACATGGAAAGAAGTGCGCCACTTTGGAAAGGGTGTGATCTAAATCATGAATTGCTGGGCGTTGTTTTCAATTGGTGTCACGGATTTGTGAAGACCTATGTTGGTATCAATTTTAGATTGTTTGAGTGATGAAACGGCAAAACCATTGCTCAGTGCTTTGTTGGTAACGTGTTATGGTACTAAGGTTTCAAATTTCACTAGAAATTAAAAAAATACAAGATCCATTTTCTATCTATTGTATTATATAATGTCCAAGTCAGGTTTTTCACTCTATCAAATTTCACTAGTGATAGCAACTAGTTTATATGTGTGGCTGATTTTTAGGATTTATGCTGGCTGGATCAATACTCATGGTTGGTGGCATAATTGCTGGTGCTGTTGTTGGAGGCATGATGGATGCTTTGATTGATTTGGTATGTCATTACGTACCAAGCACAAATATACATTACACAAGTTTACTTTATCCTAGTTTTAAAATTTTTTTTCCACAACATTGTCTGATGAGATTATTTTGGCAAGAGTTACTCTATAGTTCTGCCTTTTGTTGCTACCATCATACGTTGTATGTTTGATTTCTTGAATATTGACTAATAATATGCAATAGGTAACAATCTAGTGGAAGTTGCCCTCACCTTATACTTAAGCTTGTTCTCAAAGCACTAAATAATGGTATCCAGTTGTATACTTGGTTCATTGACGCTTTTTTTTTGTTAACCATGTTTTGGATAGAAAATTTACTACTAACCCAGCTATTCATGGCAGCCTCCTTGGATCACCTTTCTGGGAGCATGAGAAGGAGGTATTTATCCCTGAAACTTCTCCTGGTGCAAAGCCTTGCGTTTACTATACATATATGTGTTTTTTGTCTTCTTATTTAATATGTTTGACATTGTAAGTTTCTTCTTAACTTTATGTTCTACTATCCATATATGTGCTGCTAGACAGTATTTCTATAATATATTTTTTTCATGATTTTCCTCTCATCCAGGATATTAATCTTCTTTGGCAACCACTACTTAGTTACATGACACAAAAATATAAAGCAAGATGGTCCATTTTTATTTTGTGCTAAAATTTGTGATGGACTCGCTCTTGATGCGGCTACAAAAATACCCTTGCCTTGTTTCCAAGATTTTCAGTTACACTGGCAAAGAAGTATTTTAAAGTTTGTTGAAGTTACCCACTATTCTCTCTTTTTGGCACCTTCTCTCTTCACTTGTTCATATATCATAGCTTTATATTCCTTGTTGTTTATAATCTTGTCTTCTAGTTGTTGTAGAGATAGAAACTTAGTTGAAAGAATTGCAGATGCTACTGCAGTGAAATCATGGCGATGGTGCTGATCAAAGATCTTTTGGTTGTTTCTGTCATCTTCAAAAGAAAGAAGCCTCTACATTCCATTATATATGAATATAAAATTTGTATAATATAATCTTCATATATCTAATCCAGCCTTGTAAATGTTTGACTCAGTATTCAGTTTGATTAAATCATACTTCTGCTTTTCTTTGATATACACCAATGTTGATTTTTTTTACATGTAAGGATGTTTCCTAATTTTTCCAGCAAGTGGTTATGTAATTAATTTGCATTGATTGAATATTTTTATAGTTTAAGATTTGTGTCTTTGTTGAGGTACTTGTAATTGAGGTACAGATCTCTCTGTTTCTTCCACCCACCTTCAAATCTACCTTTTTGTTTTTGTTTGTTTACTTTCACATCTTCCACTAGATTTTTCTCAACAGAATTCTTGAGAAACTTTTGGGTCTTTAATTGCTTATAATAGTCTTTCTTTATGAGAAAAAATCTGGTCATATCTTTGATGGATTTTGACTAAGTTATTGAGCTCTGCTTTGATTGGTCTTAGCTTCCTTTCCAGGTTTGTTTTCTCACACTTTCTTACTTTTTTTCTTTGGGTATATCTAGATGCACAAGTCAAGTATTGTTTTTTGGAATTTTGCTAGAGTGAGATAGGAGTACTTTTTTTTTTTTTTTTTTTTTTTTTTTTTTTTTTTTGGAATTAGTAAATTTATGTTTATCTAGCAAAAGTTGGGTTAAATAGAAAATAATTAAGCTATGCGATTCTCTTGGTGCTCGATATCCTAGCTCTATAATGAAGGTTATGACTCTTATGCTAACAATGATTAATTGTGCTAACTTATGTTTATGCATCCTATGGATAGATGAATGCATCCTAGGCAGTTGACATTCAGTACTACTTGAACTACCTTGGGAAAATGGTGACTCTCTTGGTGGAACTGGATGGAGCATGAGTGAGTTCAGTTGGGATGTCAAATATGCTGAGGTTCAGACACTTGTGGTCGAGATAATAATTCATGAACTGAACTATACTACTTAATTTGCTTTTTTAGAAATATTATTACATGTCAACATGGAGTGCATTTTATGACAATTTGTCAGTCAAACACCTCAACCATGTAACAAGTGCATTACCACATGAATAGGCTGTGGTTAGTTTGGTTGTTTTTGCCATCATTAATCTGAGTTTATTTTTATACCACGATGATTTGTTCAATTTCATAATCTGTATTCCATTTTGAGTTTTGGAAAACACTACTCTTAAGAGTTGAAAATTCCATCAATATGTGAATCTGAAAACTATCTACATCAGTTATTTGAAGCCAAGATGTTGTATGTGTTCACTAGTAACTTTAGTTTATTCATTATTCACAAGCCACCACTTCTATTTCTCTAATGCCCCCTTCATGAATGTAAGATTTTTAAAGGGCTTTACATCTTTACATGTGTAACCAACTACATGATTTGTGTTATACATAGTATCAAGTGGATGATTACTCTCCATGTTGTAGGGGTATATCTTTGGTTGCAGATTACTGACAAGATGAGGGCCCCCCCAAGATTTTGAAAAATCACATACTAGCATGTATATTACACAAAAGTTCATACTGAAATGTATATTTTGCCCCCCCCCCCCCCTTCCAAAAATACTTTCAAATTGACCCATGAAATCAAAACAAAATGCTTACCTGACCATTACTGCATTCCATTTGCCCAAAAAAACAAAAACCTTGAGACAATCCTTTGAACAATTCACAAAACCGGATAACAAAAGAACCTTTAGACAAACCAACAGAACCATTCACAAATTCAAATAACAAGAAAAACCTTTGGACAAATCAAAAATACCAACAAACAAATCACAAATCCAGTCTAAACATAAAAAAATAAATACTAGCAACACAACAAATCTCAAATCTTGACAAAACAAATCTTTGATCTGATCTTTTCTTCTCTTTGATATCCCTCCTCTCTCTATCTCTTTACGTTGTGGTGTGACTTGTGAGGCTGGGCAGCTGCTCTACCTTTCTTAATTTTTAAGTGATAAAGGTGAAAGCTTTTATTTAAAAAACTATTAGTGAGAATGATCATAAGTAGACACGATATCATTAGGTTACTGACAATCCAATAAAAGGGGTACACCATACCTATAGTGTTATGGGCCTGTGGCTACTTTAGGACACACCTAAATTATTAAAATATCTTCTCTCAAAAAAAAATTATTATTTAAATATCATTTATGCCTTTTGCTAACTTAATGAAAAACGTTGCTATTATTAGTATTAAAAAAAGGCTAACTATAATCTTTAGTTGTCAATATATCATTATAATGATATTATTATCAGGTATATAATAATGTGAAAATAATAGCTAAATTGATTTTCTTTAAAATTTAATGTGAAAAGATTAAAGAATAAGTCCAACCCCGATCCAACCAAAGAACCTTGAAGTTTAGAACCACTCATTTTTAAGATAGTTACAACAAAAATGAGTGGGGATTTGAACTTTTATTGGACACATTAGGAAGCTTTAGTTGAACTACAAAACTATTGATTATAAATCCATATAATTAATATGATTTTTATTTGATTCATAGATTATGGGAAAGTCAACTACAATGTTTAATATTTTTTAGAGAAAAAATGAAAATAATACTAATGATGCAACATTGCCAACCTTTAGTGTTGACATACCAATTTTTAAAAATTTTCAAACAAAGAATTTTGGCCCCTCCTAAGTTCGAATCCTGGTTCCATCCCTGCATGTGCATCCTTAGAAGTAATTGACAACAATGTAGGAATGTTGGACCCAAGGGCTTATCAGACTAATGGGAACTTCTGATTGAAGCATCTTCTAATCTCTTGGAATGGCCTTGAGAAATTGTTTTTGGCCCAACACTCTCAGCATGCTATTAAAGACTATGGGTATAATAGTTTATTGGTTTCAGAATTCTCTAGTTAAAAATATTAAGTTCTTTTAGGCTAATGTAAAAGTGTCTCCATAAACTTCAAGAATGAAGGATTTAGTAATTTGGAAAGTTAATTGAATTTTGTTTGATATTTGTGCTTTGGTAAATATAGATTCTGTAATATGTGGTTCTTTAAAGTGTATGTGCACGGCTATGAGTTATTTATTTATTTATTTAAAAATAGAGAACAACCTTATTTTGAGGGTTGGGAGACTCAAAAAAAGGTTATTGTACTTTTATTTATTTTTGAATTTTTTGAGGGTTGTCAATTCTCCATAAAGATAAAACATTTGTTTCAAACGTCATGTAAGCTGTCGAAATTTTTGTTTCAAGGGTCACATAGGCCATTGTAATTTCTATTTCGAATGCATTTGTTTCAAAGGTCATTTAGACCCTCAAATGGCTTTTAATACTTTTTTTAAAGGGTTTTGACCCTCGAAAAAACCAACTTTGTTGACATGACTGATATTCTTCAGCTCTTAAAGTCAAAGTTTGCCAATAAAGCATGGAATTTTAAGTGACCACCATGGGGCCTGAGGGTAAATTCGGCCTATTCAATTTTCATATGACTGGGAAGAAAATTTTTATTGTTGAATTTTAAACTTGCATTTCAGCTCTTGTTCTACATTTTTCTATTTTCTTTGTTAAATTTATAATTTCATAGCTCCCACGGAAGTTTATAGCCAGATATTTAAATCTCTTTAAAATATGACAAGTGCAGGCAGCATGATTGCTCACCTATACAAGGCCTTCGATGGGATCTGTCTCAACCTGTCAAAGTAGAATATCAATTAGCATGAAGTAGATGATATTGAATACCACCTAGACATTTCTAGGGAAATGCATGTTCCTTTGTTCATGTGCCAGATTTTATTCAGTCTATATGTGTATAATGTCATACATAGCATGAACCAGTCTACAACATGTTCAAATATATTGTCATACATAAATTCAATTGCATAATAGATACATCAATAATTTAGCCTCAATCGATGCAAGAATATTACGATGGATTAACTAATTATCTCCCATCATCCAATGGCTTCAATGCTTCATTTCTCATGCTATCATACCCAGCAACTGTACTGGAAGAACAACTTGGACCAACATCAATACTAAATGATTTAGTAGGTGCACCGAGCAAGTACTCAGTCTCTTCTATATAGACACTAGCATTTCTCCAAGGATGTTTTTCCATGATAACAAACCCCTCCAATTCCATTGCCACTTCCTTCATAGAAGGCCTATCCTCGCCTGTCACCTTTAAACACCTTTTTGCAAGATTAGCAACCTCCTTTAGTTGCTCAATATTATCCTCATTAACAATATGATCTTCAAGAATTTGAACTAGGCGATCATCTTTCATAGCAGAAATAAAGAACATTGCTAAATTTCTGTCAATTTCAGGCCTATCGAATGAAAGTGCCATCTTACCAGTCAAAAGCTCTGCCAAAACAACACCAAAACTGTACACATCACTTTTCTCTGTTAGCTGGCTAGTATGGAAGTATTCCGGGTCCAAGTATCCAAAAGTTCCTTGCACCAAAGTGTTTAACTGTGTTTGATCTAGAGGAACCAGTCTGGAAGCTCCAAAGTCAGATACTTTTGCTGTGAAATTATCATCTAACAATATATTTGCAGCTTTGACATCTCTATGTATAATTGGCACAGAAGTTGCAGAATGCAAGTATGCAAGTGCTCCTGCAGTTTCTGCAGCAATCTTCAAACGTTTTTCCCAAGAAAGTAAAGATGATAAGCCTTTATCATGAATGTGTTCAGAAAGGGTCCCTTTTGTAATGAATTCATAAACTAGTAAGGGCACTTCTGTTTCTAAACAACAACCTAATAGCTTAACCACATTCCTATGGTTAATATGGGTAAGCACAATAATCTCATTTACGAATTGCTCGATCTGGGTTTGATTACCAAATTTGGACTTCTTAATAGCAATCACTTTGTTATCTGGTAATAATCCTTTATAAACTGTTCCATAGCCTCCTTGACCAAGGACTCTACTTTCATCGTAGTTGTTGGTGGCCTTTTTGAGCTCTTCTGCATTATAAATTTTGCCTGTTTCTATAGACCCTTTACGATTAGATAGTTTCTGTTGTAACAATAAGCCACCATTTTGTTTGAAGAATTTTTCTCTGAGCTTGATGAGCTTTCTTTTTTTCAGTCCCCAGTATATCCAAGAGCCTCCCACAAACAATAGTAAAAGGCCAACGCTGATGCCTGTACACATTTAAACATGCATTTCAATCTCAACAACTTTCTAACCTTTTATATTTCTCAATCCCATTGTCTTTAAGTTTGTAATGGCAAATACTTTGACATGGTATGAACTAGATATTTAACATATCTATAATACAAAGATGACTAAATCAATATGTGAATTACAAATTTACAACGTAATTTGTGACTACTGAATAAGCATATAAGATGTGTAGAGGATCGTGATCAATGTGAAACGGAACATGCAAAGCAAATGTCAACAACACTAGACAACAGCTATCTACGATGGGTAATTATTGAAAAATTGCTGTTATGACTATCGATGGCTACACCAGTGTCCGAAATGATGACATTGGCAATATGAAATGGTAATTGGTGGTTTGTAACTTTGTATGAGGAATAACTATAATGTAATATTTAAGCTTATAAAATTGATAAAAATAAATTATGCTTTCACATAATCGGCTTTGCATATAACTTTAGGTAATTCTATGATCAAGACCTTTTAAAGAATCTAAAGATCAAGTTTCAAGTTTCTCAAAAAAAGTTTCAAAATTTTTTTTATTTAAAATTTTTTTTTTTTAAAGGAAACAATTGAGTTCAAAGTCCAAACAACACACTAGGATAAAATATAATCAGAAGGGTCAAGGGTGTTAGACAAATGCAGTAATGTCAAGGAAGTCAATTTTATACCAGAAGTCATTTTGGTTTGGTATGGAAAACGAAATATTTTGACACTAGTTGATACCGATGTACCATTTTAGGAGTTACTATATATATATATATATATATATATATGCTTTTTTTTTTTAACATACTATTTAAAATCCACATATTTTACAAAGCTTAAATATTATCCTAACTACATTAACCCAATGTATTAACTTAAATAACATGGTTTATAACATTTTATTTATTTATTTATAAATATTTCACCAACATAAACATCAATTCCAGCTAAAATACCCAAAAAATTCCCGGTATAATTGGTATATGCCAATACAACCTTATACTTTATTCAGTACATTTTAGAAGAGTATGATATTGATTTTATGGTCGGTACAATATATACAACCAGTACTGATACAATGTTGACTTTCTTGAATAAAGCATTATCATCATCTTGGGCCAATTACAAACAAAACATCTAGTTCCGATAAAAACTAGTTTTTCATTAAGTTCTTTTTAAATGCATAGTACCTTATAAAAATGAGTTTTTAAATTTTTGTGTTTTTATATGTATCTTTTCATTAAAAAAAAAAAAAAGAAGGCAAAACCTTAGTGCAAATTTTTTTTTTTTTTTAATTTTATTTTTTATAATATGATAGTTACAACTTGAAATGGAGGGGAATTGAACCTTATATGTCTCCCTTAGAAACACCTAAAAGTGCCAATCAGCTAAGCTAAAAAGCTCTGGGCAGTGAACTACATCTAAAGAAACTATACTTAAGTTTAGTATCATAATAGATAGTGATTTTAGCATTTTCATAATCCCACTAAAAAATTGTTCTAACATAAGTTTAGACAAATTAAATATAAAATAAAACCATATTAATTTTAATTGATTAAAATATTTTTTTTTAAAGAATATATTTTATTCAGCTTTGAACTAGGTTTTCTGCTCTTAAAGTTTTCCTAAATTGAAATAATTAAAATTTGGTTATATTGTTTCTTGTTTATTAGGTTCTATGACGTGCTAAATACCCTCTAAAATTTATCTGGGCATTAAAGTACTTATTATATGAACCAAACGATAGTTCAGTACAAAGTAAAAACTAGAAAATGATACTGTTTTTTTGTTAAATTGAGTTTATCTATTAAAAGTTATTTTTGCATAAATAATCTGTTTAATCAAATTTTTTAAAGAAATTTTGAAGTTCAAAATGGATATTAAAGTATAATTTAGGTGACAAATTATAAATTATGGGGTTGATATGCTATTTAGAACTCCTAATTTAGTTTGGCTTTAGGCTTTATTTTTTTTCTCTTATTTATTTATTTATTTTTACTAGACATAGTTTTAAATTTTCACTTTTTTTGACATAGAATACATTTAAGTAATTTATTTTTTAAATAAAATAATTTTATAAAAATAAGTTTAAAAAAAAAAAAAACATTCTCCATGGTATTGCACCCCTTTCTTTCTAGATCAAAAAAAGAAAAGGAGAGGGGAGAAAGAAAAAAAAAAAAAAAAAGAATGCTATGGGTAGGCTTTGGTTCTGGTCCTAACTCAACATGGGCCGTTCCAATTGTGCATCTCTATTTATATTGGACTTATAGCAGGTTGACTGTGACCTTAGGTTACAAATTTGGAGGGTAAATATGGGCCCAAGATTGGGAAAACATAAGAAATTCGGAATGATTGCCTGCTCATTGTGATCCCGGATCGCACCTGGTTCTATGGCTAACCAAAAAGGTCTCCCAAATTTGTTATGACTTATGGGGCCCAAGAGATTTGCACTAAATTTTTTGAAAACGAGTGATTTATATAGTTTTATTGGTTTTTTGTTTTGTTTTGTTTTGTTTTTATTTTTATATTATTATTATTATTTTATTTTTTTTATTGTCTCACATCACTAGTATTAACATCATCATAATTAATAACTATCAATACAAAATTTCACAATTTTTTTTTGGGAGATATTTACAATATGTTATTAATTCTGTAGATCTTTTCTCCCTCAAATTTTCAAACACTTTGTGTATGAGAAGGTGCCAATTAAAGTACAAAATTTCACTTACTTAATTCACAAGTTGTATATAAAATCCTAAATCTCCCTATTATAAAACAAAAGCTTCTATTTTATCCCAATAAATATGCATTATTATAAAGACCATTTTATTCTACGTTTTAGTATCTATTCATGTTTTCCACTAGACAACATTGATCAATAAGGCTAATGACATATCTTTTTTTTTTTTGAGATAAAGGCTAATGACATATCAAAAGCATTTAAAGGGTTTGTGGGCCTTGTAAAAAGGATTCCCAAAAAAAAAAAAAGTAACTATTAATAAACTATATTAAGAAAGTTGTAAAATTACTTCCTGAAAAATGTAAAAAGATATTAAAAAAATTAATTATTTTATCATTTTCTCATTAAATAGTTTTTAAACTAATACCTTATGACATTCACTATAATCTCCTTTTTATTTTATATAATATTTACATGGAATCTACACAGTATCGACAGATTACAATATTATTATTTTTGGCTGAATGACATATTATAATACTAGAGGGTAATATTTATACATACTCCAAAAACATTACTCCTTTTTTTTTTTTTTTTTTTGTGGGGGGGGGGGGTGTCACACTAGAGATAGACCTCGTGGTGGGATCCACGTGAGGAGGAGGCGTATATAATATGCACGAAAGCCACTAGTATCTGTTGTCATGTTGTCCAGCAGACAACTTTGACCAATGAGGGTAATGCATTTCAAAGGGTTTGAATTTCTCTGCGTTGATTGATTGATTGATTCTACAGTTACATCACACTGAGTAAGATGTTTGTCGTTTGGCAGAAAGAAATAATGGTGTATGTTCTACCGTGTCTGCTTATAAGATGTTTGACTCCACATCTGTATGAGACTTCAGTAATTAATTTTAATATATATATTTTTTTCAATTTTATTATGGTGGGCTTGTAAGTTTCAAAGCATTAGCTGTTTTTTATTATTATAATGAATTACTATATTTTAGAATTACTTTATTGTTTTTTTCCGTAAAAATAAACTTATTGTTGTGATTTTTTTTTTTAAACTGTCGAGTAATAAACTAAGAAAAATAAGTTCTAGCAAAAATGCAAAAACACTCTTAATTAAAAGAGGAAAAAAATTTACTAGTTAGTATTTTAGAGAATTTTTTTTTTTTTGGATGAGTAAGAATTTTTTATTCAAAAGGAAGAAAATCTGCTAGGTAGGAGAGAACACAAACAATGTCAGCAAAGCTGCAATCCTAAAATTTTACTGATAAGCATTTTTTTTATATAAAATATTAAATCAAATGTCTTTTTTTTTTTTTTTTTTTTGAGAAACAAATCAAATATCATTCGATAAACTAATCCTGGATTGGCAATTAATTATTGTATACTTACATAGTGCAATAATGACATTCCTGGATTGGCTAACTTTAGGATGGCAACCCGTTCCGTTTTTCATTGCATCGCCTTCGTATCCCTTTGGACAGTAGCATTTGAAACCCCCATCAAAGTTATAGCAATCTTTATAGCACGGGTTTGAAGTTTTGCACTCATCAATATCTGAAACACATTGCAACCCATCACAAAATACAATTAATATGTAAATAAAAATGCAGCATAATACTGAATTCAGCAGAAGGAGAAAAAGAAAGGTTTATAGTAAACCAAATTTATATTAGTACCTAGGCAACCATGAGGGAGGTATGGGTTCCCTTGAAAGCCAGGGGAGCACTTGCAACGATACCCAGGACCATTGTTGGATTCATAACATGTACTATTTTCTGCTTTACATGCATAGCTTGCTGAATTTCTCTTAGCTTTTTGACATGTCTCATTTCCAACTGCCCAATCAAGCACCACTGGAACAGTGTCTGTATTCCCTAAATTTTTAAGATCAGAAGAGGAAAAGTTGTATGCTGTTTCTTCCACTACAAAACCGAAAGAACATGGATTGAAGTTGAGTACTGCAGAGTGGTTTTTAAGGCTCCCAAGACCCACAAAAAAATCTGATACACCTGCTGGGATAGAAGTCTGGCAACAACCTATGCCAGAGCAAGACCCGTCATCCACACTATCAGCGTTGTCACAGAGTGATATGCATCCAGTTGCGTAGTCCTTTTCCCCAAAACCTTGAATAAGCGCCACTGTGTCACAACCGACTGCGGTGAACTTGTTCTTCTTGAATGAGATAGCAAACTTTGTCAAGTTGAGCCCAGAATATGTTTCACTGGCACGAACTCCCGATTCATTGTAGCAGTCACGAGCTATGGAGTATGAGACTCGCAGTTCACCATCCAGTGATATGTTGAGGACAGTTACATTACTACTGCGCAGTAATGGTTTCGATTTTGAAGTATTGGTATCACAAGTGATGAGAAAAGACTTATCGAGGTAGCATCCCTCTTCTGTTCCAAACGGGTATGGGATGCCAACATTTCCACAGCTTCTTTTGCAGTTCGAAGTGGGTTGAGATGCTGCTAAAATTATCAACCCAAGTAGCAGCAGCAGTTGTTGCAAAAGCATTCCACGCAAAGCCATGATTTTCCTTTCTATGAGCTGATCGATTTATTCTATTTTGTGTTTGGATGTGCTAAAAGTTTAGAGATCCTACTGCTTTTGAAGGCAGACGGAAGGAAGCCAAGTCAATGCCCCAAGTCTATTGGTCAATTAAGGGTGGGTTTGAAGAAGCTTCTGCGAAACAGTATTTTGGGTTTAAAAAATTAAAATGTGTGTTTGTAAATAAATTATGAGAAGTTAGTCTTGCAAAATGAAGCTTGGAGTTTTAAAATTGTGCATTCCCAAAATTTGTTGCCTTCTGTTGCATTTGTTTTGTTTTGTTTTTGTTTTTTTGTTTTTTTTTTGGAGAAATGGTTGCCTCGGTACAAAACACCCCCACGTGGTCAATTGTTGTTCACATCGATGAGAGTCAATGTTTGAATTTTAAGTAATACCTTTTCATTCAAACACTGAAGGTGAATGCATCAAGCCTATTTGTTCGTGTGGTATCTCTTCTCTAGTCCTTTTCAAGTTCAGGTTCTAATTCCCGGGTATTTGTCCAAGATATTGTATTTTTGATTGGAAATTATGGACTTTGAGGCGTATATACAAAGTCTTTAAACTTCAAAGTGATAATTGCTCAATTTGCTCTCACTTCGAAATAGTTTGTTGCCGAAGAATAGTCAATTCACCTCGAAGATATAATAAAATCACCAACTACATAAATACAACAGTTCAGAAGTTTCCTCTTAAAAGAATTTCTTAGGAAATTATATATTGGATTATGTTAATGTGAAACTTGTTTCAGGCCACAATTAATAGAACATGAATAGTTTAAATACAAAATAGCACTTGGAATTGATATTTGAGTTAAGGCTCATAATTTGAATAGATATCTTTAAGAAATAATGACTTTTGAGATTAAACTTCGTTAATTGGTAACTCTTAAAAGTAGTTATCTTTTAAAAATTAGTTCTTTATGTATCAACAAATAAGTTTTATAGGTAATTAGTATAAATTATCTTATTGTTAATATAATTAAAAAACCACCATCCATTCTTGACTACACACACAAGTGCCATATGGTGGAAGTGTGGCACACGTCATGTGTATTCTAATTCCATATGCCATATGGATTCTTTCTAAAATTTATTACTTTATAATTTGTGTTACTTTATGTACCCCCAATAAATAATATATATATATATATATATATTTATATATCCCTAAAACATAGTGTAAACTTTCTAGGTGAGACAAGTCTTTTAAAAACAAAAATTTTGTTATACCTAGGATCAGGGAGCCATCTATGTTTGTGAGTTGTTCTACTCCAATACAAAAATCTAGGATCCTGGCAAACTAGAGTGCATCTATTACCTTTGGGAAGCTGAAATGTGAGTTGAATCCAGGTGAGTGAGGAGTGTGAAGAGGATTTGTTGGTAAGGCGTTTGACTGTAGACGGAAGTTATAGTGTTAGGAGTGCATATCGACTTCTAGCTTCGACAGAGGCAAGAACTATGCTGACCTCTTCCACACCAATAGAGCAGCAGAGCTTATAGAAGCGTATTTGGAAGATTCAAACTCCCAATAAAATCCAACTGTTAATGTATATTATATTATATTATGGGCTTTAGGCCCAATTACCTTTCTTGTATAGCACACTTGTACTTGTACTACACTTTACTTGTACCGCACACTTACGCCTCCTATATAAGGCTCTGATGTATATTCTCTCATTAAGAAATACAATACAATCTTCCAGTATTTATAACATGGTATCAGAGCCACTGCTCTGACCTTTTCTTAGCAGTCTTGTCTTCATTAGTGTGGCTTTCTTTTTAACAACGCTTCCGCCATCACACTGCCGCTGCAGCCTCTCGCCGTTGAACTTCCGACGTCATCCAGCCGTCGTCCTTGGGTTCCGGACCTGCAGCCGCCGTCGTTAAGGAGTTTCACACTGCACAGACCACTGCTCCGCTGCAATTATTGCTCCGATTACGATTTTGAAGGTACCACTGAGATCGTCCAGCGCCGATCTACACAATCGTGGAAGCCTCGTCGCCATCGGAGACTGCACGCGCCCCCACGCGCCGCTCAAAGTTGCTGCCCCGCCGATCACGCGCCACACGCGCCACCACGCGCCAGCAGCTTCTGGCCACGCGCCTTCACGCGCCGTCACGCGCCTCCACGCGCCGTCACGCGCCTCCACGCGCCTCAACAGCCTCGCTGACGTCATCGCTGACGTCAGCCCTAACAGCTTGCTGACGTCACTGCTTGCGTCATCCGCTGACGTCACCTTCTGAATCTGGATTTGACCGTTGACTTCAGTTGACCGTTGACTTTGACTGGCCGTTGACCGTTGACTTTTCCAGGGTTGACTTTTTCTGTCCAGGTTCTCCTTACCCAGTTTTTCGCGTAGATTTCATTTCTGCTGTTTGTTTTTGCATATTGTGTCTCTAAATGGATAAAAAGGATAATTTTGTTCCTCGCCCGATCAATACTGTATTGGAGGGGAATAAAAATTACTTATCTTGGTCTCAAGCTATGCGCAGTTTTCTTAAGGGTCGCATGCTCTGGCATTATTGTACTGGTGCAATGATTATTCCTGTCAAGGGAGCAAGTGAAGAAGATGCTGTTTTTCTTGGTCGCATGATTGAATGGGATAGTCATAACCACATGATCCTCACATGGATTCGGAACACTTCCATTCCCTCTATTTCCAATCTGTTGGGCAGCTTTGATGATGCAAAATCTGCATGGGATATGTTGGCCAAAAGGTACTCCACTACTCATGGATCCATGAAATATCAGTTAGTGGTTGAATTGCATCAACTCAGGCAAGAACCAGGGCAATCCATCAATGACTATTATGATCAGCTTCGCTACATTTGGGACCAAATTGACCTTTCTGATCCAACTTGGGCATGCTCAAAGGATGCTCAGCAATATGCTTCCATCAGAGATGAATTTCGCCTCTATGAATTCCTGATGTCACTTCACAAGGACTTTGAGCCCATTCGAGGTCAGCTTCTAAATCGCAGTCCTGCTCCCTCTCTTGATACTGCTGTGAATGAGCTAGTTAGAGAAGAAGCTCGTCTTGCAACCCTTCAAGCCCAGAATAAGCTCAATGTTTTGGCTATTACTCCATCTACTCCACTCATAGAGCAACCTCAGCAATCAAGTGATTCCTCTGGCTCTCACAATCGTCGCAAGCAGTCCAACAAAAAAGTCTGCAACTATTGCAAGCGTTCTGGCCACACCATTGAGACTTGTTTCCGTCGCAACAAATCTACTGCTGCTGTTGCTAATACTGAGCCTACTCCGCCAATGGCTTCCACCTCAGCTGAGTCCCAGTCTTCTGGATCCACTATCAACCTCTCCCCCACTGAACTACAGGAGATCATAGCTCAGGCTGTTCGTATGGCTGGTAATGCATCTCTTTCCACTGCCCTATCTGTTCTACCCGGTAAGTCTCAAACTTGGCTTTTTGATTCTGCCTGCTGCAATCACATGACACCTCACTCATCCTTATTCTCCAAACTTGACCCTGCACCACATCCTCTAAATATTCATATAGCTGATGGTTCCACCATGCATGGAAATAGTTTAGGTTTTGTTTCAACCTCTAACCTTTCTGTTCCTGGAGTCTTCCATGTACCTGACCTATCCTATAATTTGTGCTCTGTGGGACAATTAGCTGAATTAGGTTATCGCCTTATTTTTGACTATTCTGGGTGTATTGTGCAGGATCCGAGGACGGGACAAGAGCTTGGGACCGGCCCTAGAGTTGGGCGTATGTTTCCCGTGGACAATCTTCATCTTCCACCTGTTGCTCCTGTTTCTGTTGCTGCTGCAGCTGCTGCAGTTTCTTCCTTACCATCTCTTGCACTTTGGCATTCTCGTCTTGGTCATGCATCATCTTCTCGGGTACAACAGTTAGCTTCTAGGGGTCTGTTGGGTTCTGTGTCCAAAGACAATTTTGATTGTACTTCATGTCAGTTAGGAAAACAACCAGCTTTGCCTTTTAATAACAGTGAATCCTTTTCTAATAGTATTTTTGAGTTAATTCATTCTGATGTTTGGGGGCCTTCTTCTGTTGCTAGTATTGGTGGATCTCGATATTTTGTTGTCTTTATTGATGATTATTCTCGTTATAGTTGGATATTTCCTATGAAATCTCGTTCTGAAATTTTACCAATATACAGCAACTTTGCCAAAATGGTTGAAACCCAATTCTCCAAACGTATCAAAACTTTTCGTTCTGATAATGCTCTTGAATATACTCAATATGCTTTTCAAGCTTTGTTACATTCCTATGGCACTGTGCATCATCTAACTTGTCCAGGTACCTCTCAGCAAAATGGTCGAGCCGAAAGAAAACTTCGTCATATTCTTGACACTGTTCGTGCTCTTCTTCTTTCTGCCAAAGTTCCTGCCCCATTTTGGGGTGAAGCTGCTCTTAATGCTGTTCATGCGATTAATCGCATTCCAAGTGCTGTCATTCATAATCAGACTCCGTATGAGCGTCTCTTTGGGTCACCTCCTGATTATCATCACCTTCGATCCTTTGGATCTGCTTGTTTCGTTCTTCTTCAGCCTCATGAGCACAACAAACTTGAGCCTCGATCTAGACTTTGTTGTTTCCTTGGTTATGGCGAAACTCAAAAGGGGTATAGGTGTTATGATCCTGTCTCTCATCGTCTTCGTGTTTCTCGTAATGTTGTCTTTTGGGAACACCGATTGTTTGTTGAGCTCTCTCACTTTCGTTCTTCCTTGACTAACTCCTCTGTTTTAGAAATCTTTCCAGACGAGTCTCTTGTTCCTTATACAAATACTTTTGATCCTTCTTTGGACTTCTCTCCAGATATTTTTGATGCTTCTCCTAGACAGGTTGAAGATGAACAGGTTGATGACGAGCTACCCCACCTTGAGCCTGGGTCCCCTGCTCCTGCTCCGCCTGAAGATCCTCCACAAGACATTCCACATCGCCACTCAACCCGGGTAAGATCCGTTCCTACACATTTACTTGACTATCATTGTTACACTGCCCTTGCTACACTTCACGAGCCTCAAACCTATCGTGAGGCCTCCACTGACCCTTTATGGCAGATTGCAATGAAAGAGGAACTTGATGCATTAACCAAAAACCATACCTGGGATCTGGTCACTCTTCCTCCTGGACAGTCTGTGGTTGGTTGTAAGTGGATCTATAAGATCAAGACTCGCTCTGATGGGTCCATTGAGCGCTACAAGGCTCGGCTTGTTGCAAAAGGTTTTACACAGGAGTATGGGATTGATTATGAAGAGACTTTTGCTCCAGTTGCTCGTATCTCATCTGTTCGTGCCCTCTTAGCTGTTGCTGCTGCTAGTAAATGGGATCTTTTTCAGATGGATGTTAAAAATGCTTTCCTTAATGGGGATTTGAGTGAAGCAGTCTATATGCAACCTCCTCCTGGTCTCTCTGTTGACTCAAACAAGGTTTGTCATCTTCGACGTGCACTTTATGGTCTTAAACAAGCTCCACGAGCTTGGTTTGCCAAGTTCAGCTCCACTATCTTTCGCTTGGGTTACACTGCCAGTCCGTATGATTCTGCCTTATTTCTTCGTCGTACTGATAAAGGCACCATTTTGCTTCTTCTATATGTGGATGATATGATCATAACTGGTGATGACCTCAGTGGCATTCAAGAACTCAAGGATTTTCTCAGTCAGCAATTTGAGATGAAAGATCTTGGACATCTCAGTTATTTCTTGGGTCTTGAAATTACTCATTCCACAGATGGTCTTTATATTACTCAAGCCAAGTATGCTTCTGACCTTTTATCTCGAGCTGGACTCACTGACAGCAAGACTGTTGACACTCCGGTTGAACTTAATGCGCATTTGACACCCTCGGGGGGGAAACCATTGTCTAATCCTTCTCTTTACAGACGATTGGTTGGCAGCCTAGTTTATCTCACAGTTACTCGTCCAGACATCTCCTATGCTGTTCATCAGGTGAGCCAGTATCTGTCTGCTCCACGATCTACTCACTATGCTGCTGTTCTGCGCATTCTTCGATATCTGAAGGGCACTCTCTTCCATGGCCTTTTCTACTCAGCTCAGTCTCCTCTTGTACTTCGTGCATTTTCTGATGCTGATTGGGCAGGGGATCCCACTGATCGCAGGTCCACTACAGGTTATTGCTTTCTCCTTGGTTCTTCTTTGATTTCTTGGCGAAGTAAGAAACAAACTTTTGTGGCCCGCTCTAGTACTGAAGCAGAATATCGTGCCCTTGCTGATACCACATCTGAGCTCCTTTGGCTACGCTGGCTTCTTAAGGATTTGGGTGTGTCCACCTCCTCTGCTACTCCCCTTTATTGTGACAACCAGAGTGCCATTCATATTGCTCACAATGATGTCTTTCATGAACGGACTAAACACATCGAGATTGATTGTCATTTTATCCGTTATCATCTTGTTCATGGTGCTCTTAAGCTCTTCTCCGTCTCCTCCAAAGATCAACTTGCAGATATCTTCACCAAGTCACTTCCTAAGAGACGCACTCGTGATTTAGTTGACAACCTCAAGTTGGTCTCACATCCACCTTGAGTTTGAGGGGGGCTGTTAATGTATATTATATTATATTATGGGCTTTAGGCCCAATTACCTTTCTTGTATAGCACACTTGTACTTGTACTACACTTTACTTGTACCGCACACTTACGCCTCCTATATAAGGCTCTGATGTATATTCTCTCATTAAGAAATACAATACAATCTTCCAGTATTTCTAACACCAACACTTTCTTTGGCATGCAGCGAAAGATTCACTTCCAACAAAGCAAAATCTAAGAGCTCGACATATTCCGGTAGATGAAACATGTGGTCTTTGTGATGATCATCAAGAGACTTAGCTACATAGCCTCTGGTTGTGGGATCATGCCCAGTTTGTTTGGAAGTTAGACCCAGGTTTTGCTCCCTTGTATCAAAAACAATAAAAGAAGTTTGAGGACTTAGTGGAAGAGGTGATGCTCAGGGGTTCTGCTTATCAGGTTGCACTCTTTTCCACATGCTCAGGGGTTCTGCTTATTAAGTTGCACTCTTTTCCAACGTGGCCTGGTGCTTGCGGCAACGCTGAAACCGGCTTCAAGAGAGAACCAACCGACTTGGTAGCTTCATGAACTAGGGAATCGAGCAAAGGAGCTAGTCTCGGAGTATCTTGATGCGATCAAACAGGCTTCTTATTAGGGACGGACCCATGTGGGGGCCTAAGGGGGCTCGGGCCTCCCTATCAAAATGACTTGGGCCCCCCTTAGTTTCATGAACCATAGCCAGCCAGCCCAGTCATGTAAATCTAAAAAAGAAAGAGAGAGAGAGAGAGAGAGAGAGAAACCCAGCAGTCCAAAACGACAAAAACAGATGGAACAAGCAAAAAAGTGAAAAATGAAGGAAAAAAGAAAAGAAAAGAGAGAGGCGAGACTTAGAGAGATTCAAGCCGCCACTCATGCGAGAGAGAGACCCATTTCGCAGAGTTGTAGATGGCAAACCTGTCCCTGTCAACTGTCGGCGTTGCATTCCCAAATAGGAAACGGCCACACCAATGCCGCCACGGCCCACGCGAGATCCATCTTGCCACCGGTTGGTCAATCTGCCCAGCCTAGCTTCATTACTCTAGCCTTCACAATTCACAAGTATTTAATCTATCATTTCCTTCAAAACCTAATATAATATTTGTTAATCTCAGAATCTAACAATTTGTGCTTGTGGACTTGTGGTGTTTATGTTTTTATTGATGAGTGATGAACAGAGTTGGTGATTGTGAATTGAATCTGTGCCTATGGTTTTTTTTTTTTTTTTTTGGCTTTTTGGCTTTGTGACTCTGTCACTCTGTGATTGTAGAGAGATAGAGTAGAGTTTGTAGAGATTAGAGAATATATTAGTGTAGTGTTTGACTGTTTTCTTTGTTGACTGGTAGTTGGGCAATAATAGGGACAAGTGACAGAAAAAAAAGGGTAAAGTTTGGAAAAGTTTTTTGTTGCAAGTACATAAAGCAGAATAAATTCATAGTGTTGGTAGTGGGATTGGGTGAGTGTCAAAAATATGGAGACAAGGCAAAGACAGAGATAAATAAAGGCAAAGATCAAAGACAAAAACAAATCATATAATATAGAAAATTGACACACAAATTTAAGAAAATAATAGTGCACTAAATTAGATAAATTTATAAATTGAAAAAAAGTGAGAAATACTAAATTTATAATTAAATGCATCATGCATATTACCTAAATTCTAGTATTTGTCTTTAGTTAGTAACAACAACCGTTTGTGAGATAATATATGTGATTCTTATTTTATTTGTAGATCATGAAAAAATCAACTACAATGTTTGATTTTTTCAAAAGAAAATATTCAAATTCTTCAGAAGTCAACGTAAGATTGCCAACAACTAATGTTGCTTGGTTGATAGTTTATTAATACCATATGGATGCGTATTTGAATTTTTTTTTCCGCTTATCTCTGCCCCCTCCCCCCCTAAGCTTGAAATCTTGGGTCCGTCCTTGCTTCTCAGGATGGAACTTGGCTTGCTGGGGTTTGCTGGACTCCTCCACCTGTGCAGAATTTTAAAGGTAACTTTGATGCTGCATTTTTTTTTATGCTTCAGGTTGTGTAGGTATTGGAGTGGTGTTTTGAGATCATATTGGAAATATTATCACTGTATTGAGTTACAAGATCCCTTTGTTTTAGTCCGCAGAGTTGGCAGAAGCTTTGGCGACAAGGCGTGCAGTGGGTTTTGCCAAGGAGTTGAGTTTGTTCAATGTGGAAATAGAGGGGGACTACTCATGGGTGATAAAAGCTTTGGCTGATATATACAAGGAGATGCAGCATTTTGTTTGGTCATGTGACTAATGAGAGTCAAAGTTTAGGCACTACTCTTCAGTTTTGCAAGTTCCAGCAAGTTCGTAGGGAAGGAAATAGATTAGCTTGCTCTTTAGCTAGAAGACCAGTTTTATCTGTAGTCACGGATGTATGGGTAGAATCTCTACCTAGTGATTTTGATGATGTATTCTAATCAGATTTAGTTCAATAAAATTTCCTTACCTTTTTCTCAAAAAAAAAAAAAAAAAAAAAACACAAAAATTTTAAGGCGTAAATGCACTTTTGGTCCTTATATTTTGCACTTTTTCCATTTTGGTCCCTACATTTTATTTTTATCACTTTTAGTCCCTAAACCAATTAACACGTGATATTTAAGTCCTTGCCATCAACCAACTAATGGGAAAAGCTAAGGTGGCAGACGGAACACCCTATTAGCTTACGTGGCACTGATGTGGCGATTAAAATATTATTAAAAAAATATTATTTGGCATTTTTATATGCCACGTCAGCATTTTAATTTTTTTATTTATAAAAAGCCATGTTAGATAATTTAAACCAAAAAAAGAAAATAAATTAAAAAACAATAAATAATTATATATATTTTTTACTTTCATTATTTTTTCGTAAGAATTGAAGTTGTTCTTCATGTTCTTCCTAAATCAATGAAATAAACCAATCTACAGCAATCCCCAAATCCAAATCTAGCAACCAAATCTACTCCATCAAATCCAGAAAAACAGGAAATAAATCCAAGAAACCAAACCAAACCATAAATAAATCGAAGAAATAAACCCATAAACCCAGTAACCAATTCAATCTCTAGCAAACCCATAAACCCATAATTTTTCTTCAGAAACAAGTACCAAAAAAAAAAAAAAAAAAAAAAAAAACCATAAAAACAAACAACTTACGCTCTATTTTTCCAAAAAAATGAAATTTCAGGAATTCAAAGAATTCGAACTCTCGGGATTCTGTTTTCCATTTCCTCTTTCAGGTACACATTCACTCACTCACTCACTCACTAATTCAATCAATTTCCAAATCACAAATCCACAAAATTGTTTCACTTTTCCAATTCCTACTACTTAGAATGTTGAAGGATTTCTACTTCTTGCATCGGCAAGAGCGAGGAGATCGAGAATGTGCCTATAAACCCTAAGGATTTGGTGCCGATTTAGACCAGCACCAACTCGTCGAGGCCTCCGCTCAACGCAATCCAAGAACCAATTCAAAACCCTAAGCAAGAGAGTAAGGTTGAGAGGACTCCAACGAAGGCAAACAAGGGCAAAAGCTTTGACCATTTGTTGCCTCTTCGTACTCCGGACAAGCATGGCGTTGGGGTTTCAGTGAAGCAACGGTTTGGGTGGGCTCAGAAGCACGAAGCTGGTTCGATTTATGGTGATGAGGGAGGGAGTAGTTTGGTTTAAGTGAGAGGAGGAGTTGGGAATGGGGGTTTGGTGAGTATGACTCTCCTTGGTTTTTTGTGTGTGTTTGTTTCTGAAGAAAAATTATGGGTTTATGGGTTTGCTAGAGATTGAATTGGTTATTGAGTTTATGGGTTTATTTCTTCGATTTATTTATGGTTTGGTTTGGTTTCTTGGATTTATTGCTTGTTTTTTTGGATTTGATGGAGTAGATTTGGTTGCTAGATTTGGATTTGGGGTTTGCTGGAGATTGGTTTATTTTATGGATTTAGGAAGAACACGAAGAACAACTTCAGTTCTTATGAAAAATAATGAAAGTAAAAAAAAAAATAAACAAAAAGTTTTGTTTTTTAATTTATTTTCTTTTTTGGTTTAAATTGTCTGACATGGCTTTTTATAAAAAAAAATTAAAATGCTAACGTGGCATATAAAAATGCCAAATAATATTTTAATTGCCATGTCAGCTAATAGGGTGTTCCGACTGCCACCTCAACTTTTCCCATTAGTTGGCTAACGGTAAGGACTTAAATGTCACGTGTTAATTGGTTTAGGGACTAAAAGTGATAAAAATAAAATGTAGGGACCAAAATGGAAAAAGTACAAAATGTAGGGACCAAAAGTGCATTTACGCCAAATTTTAACCTATACCCTAGATTTTAATAATTCCTTTGCTCTCTTTTTTTGTTGGGGGGGGGGGGGGGGGATTGGGATACTTCATAACTTGCAATTGTGTTAAACTGCTGCAGCATTGGAGGCAATTATCTATATTACTATTTAAGGGGCCCTTGTTTGGATTGGACATTTTTTGGGTTCCAAAATACCCCTACAACCTATGTTTAAGTAGAGGTAAAAGTTGAGGATAACACTGTAAAAATTCATCTCTAACTTTCGCCTAAAACATTTCCTACATAATAGGATCACTCTACCACTAATCCACTTCTTGAAAGCAACTATACGCTTACTTTTCTTTTTTATCTTTTTAAATAGAAAAACATGTTAAACAAAAAACAAAGTTAAACAACCCCACGTTGAAACACTCCCACGTTTATCTTCCTATCAAAATTAAAAAAAAAAAAAAAAAAAAAATCCTCATGTTTAAAAAAAAAAAAAAAAAGAAGATATATACCCATTCGATTACAATTTAAATTGCTTTTAACTTCATTTTAAAAAACTAACTATTCTTAACTTGTTATACTTACCCTTATTTATTCACACAAACTCAATGTAAATTAACAATATCAAATCCTTCATTGTTCATAACTCCATCTCTATAAGTTGGAAGTGTGTGTATATATATATATATATATATATATATATATTTATACAAGATAGAAATTCTACTCTAGCCTAATCTAAGTGTATATGTGTTTGAAACTCCCTTCTAAAGATTTGAACCTTGACTTTTGCCCCCCACACCTCACAAGCACTTATATTTTTGGAGAACAAAGATTTTTTATTGTGTAGCAATCTCCATGTTTGTTTTGCTAAAAGAGCTTCATTAAAAAGCACCAACTCCTTAAAACACATTCCACCCGCCAACTTTGGATCACACATATCTCCCCATTTAACCCAATGAATTTTTTGTCGTTCCCCACTTTGGCCCCACCAAAACCTATGGATAAGCCCCTCAATCTCATTAGAAAGACCCATTGGAAGCATGAAATAACTCATTGTGTAAGTTGGGATGGCTTGGACCACTACTTTGATCAAGATTTCTCTACCTGCCTGAGACAACAATTTCTCTTCCCAACCCTGTAATTTCCTCCACACTCTTTCTTTTATGTAACCAAAGCTTGCTTTTTTGTGTCTTCCAATGAGGGATGGAAGCCCCAAATATTTTTCATAGTGCAAAATTTCAGGCACCCCAAGTGCTTCCATTATTTCTGTTTTTATAGAATCGGTGGTTGACTTGCTAAAAAACAGAGATGTTTTCCTCTTGTTTATTTGCTGCCCCAAAACACCTTCATAGGTAGCCAAAATTTATAGCACCTTTTGACAGTTATGTCTATTTGCCCTGGAAAAAAAAGTAAGCTATCATCTGCAAAAAGTAGATGGGTAGTCTTGGTCTCCTTCTACAAAGAGAGAAATTCTTTATAGACCCATCAATACCAGCTTTGGAAATAAGGCTATGTAACCCCTCCATGCACAAGAGGAAAAGAAATGGGGATAAAAGATCGCCTTGACAGAAACCATTCATGAGGTTTGTCCACCCATCTTCAAACCCCAATTTTCTCATAATTTCCTCCCAAAAAAAAAAAAAAAAAACCATTCCACCCTATCATAAACTTTACTCATGTCCAATTTGATAGCCATATAATCAATTTTGCCATTTTTGTGATTTTTCATGCTATGGAGAGTTTCAAAAGTGACAAGTATATTATCAAAGATAAGGTGATTTTTTGTGAAGGCGTTTTGGTGTTTTGAAATGATATTAGGCAGAATTTTTTTCAATCTATTTGCTAGTACCTTTGAAACTTTTTTATAAAGGATATTGCATAGACTGATAGGTTGATAATCATTAACTGACAATGGATTTTTAATTTTTGGGATTAGGGTAATGAAGGTATGGTTAATGGGATGGGGAAGGGTGGCTGAATTTAGGTATGACAAAATGGTATTGGTGACATCACATCCTACCAAATTCCAATAATTTTGATAGAAAAGAGGGGGCACACCATCAAGCCCTGGAGATTTCAATGTTGCCATACGTTTCAAAGCTACCTGTACTTCCCATTCTATGAACTCCAGTGATAGCATCACATTCATATCATCTATGAGTAGCTTAGGAATCGGGTTCGAAGCTTCCTCATGCAAAACCAGATTTGTGGATGTAAAAAGTCCGTAATAGAACTCAATGAAAGTTTTAGCAATCCCCTCCTATTAAGAAATCCACATTCCATTAGAATTATATATGCTTGAAATTTTACTTCTCCTATGCCCCTGAGTTGCCTTGCTATGAAAATATTTTGTATTTTTATCTCCACCAATCAACCAAAAATTTTTTTGCCTGTTGCCTCCACATTATAATTTCCTTGATCATTAGTTCATTCCCAAAATTCCTACGACTCCACTATGTTAATTCATCCCCGCACTTCTCTACCTTTTTCATCACTTGTACCTTGACATCACAATGGATTTGGTCTCGCCAAATAGCTTCCACTGTATGGCCATAGCCCTTATCCGATAGCCACATTTCCTCAAATTAGAACAGCCTAGACATGGGAGGAGGTTCTAGGCCATTTAGAACAATCCAAATTGGGATATGATTTGAAGTGTGACTATTGAGGTGAAGAACCTTTGTTGCTCCAAACTATTGTAACCATTCATTTATGCATAAAGTTCTATCCAATCGCTCCCATATTGACTAGCCATTAGCAAAATGTTTCCTCCATGTGAATTTTGAGCCTATATAGCCCAAATCAATGAACCCACATTCAACTATTACATCTTGAAAGAGCGGCATTTGATTGTGACTTCTCCTATTTCCCCTCAATTTTTCATTGCCTCTTGTTAATTCATTAAAATCTCCCGCACACAACCATAGAATTTGGAATTTTCGGTCCAAAACTTCTGAGGAGATCCCAAGATTCAATTTTTCTTTGAGTTCCCAGTTCACCATAAAACCCTGTGAATTGACATGCATTCTCCTTATTTCTATTGATGATTGCATGAATAAGAGTTTTGCTTGAACCTTCAACTAAAACATCAATTGACGACCTCCAAAACAAAACCAATCCACCTCCCCTATTTGTTCTTGGGGAAATGAACAAATTATCAAACTTTATCCTTCTCAACACTTTTTTTAGCCTTGCTTCATTTACCCATGTTCAACTAAAAACACGACAGAGGAATCTTTTGCCCGCACTATATCTGCAAGCTCAGTCTCTATACATGGGTTCCCAAGCCCACAACAGTTCCAGACTAAGACACTCATTGTGATTCGCGTGACCAACACTCAGCCTCCACAATTGAATTTGACAAACTACCATCATCTTTTGAAACCTCTCTATGCTTCGAAGGTAACTCCAGATGATCCACCCCACCTTCCTTCCCACATATCGGTTTGCTCTCTGCCTTAGTCTCCTTTGCTTTTTCGTGAGCTAGTCTTTTCCATGTTCTTTGAGTACCCGTAGGAATAGGGTTACAAGAATTTTCAGAGTTAGAAGTTAAGTCTGCCTCAACTTGTTTCATTGTGGACTAATCAGCTGACTTGCATGAGCCCTTGCCATTCTTCGGAAGAATCCGTTTTGGAATGGAGTTATTCTTTGCCATAAAAAACTCTAATGTGCATCCCATAAAATTCGGACCCTCATCAAACTTTGTCAACTCTGTATCTATCTCATTTATTTGAATATCAAATAAATTCTCCTTATTGATTGCCTTCGGACTTGACTCCTTTTCCTTATTTGTCTCACCTTTATCACGACTTAGCTCCACATACTTATTGGCAACAGCTAGTGAGTTTAAATCATCAATCATAATCGGGTGTAACGTATTGCCAAGCTCACCATCTTTTGTAACCAGCAATTCATTGGCATTAATGCAGTCACTCCCTTCAGTTTCCATATTCACCTGAGCCATCTCCGGTTGGCTAGCCACCGTTTTTGCCACCGTAACCTCCGCCCCCATCCTTACTGTTTGGTAAGCTTTTCACGTGAAAGGAGATTTGTTCTCATAAAAGCCAGGCGCCACAATGACATCTCTTCCATTTGGCGTGTATGGGGCTGCCTTTAGGTTGGAATTGAATTGTTGTTGATCCGGTGTAAAAGTGCCTTTGCTTCGTATTCACAATTTGCAATTTTTATCGCTATGATCAAGACGCCCACACCAAATCAGAGATTTGGTAGACGCTCATACTTGAATCGAACCCAACTTTTAGCCCCACTCTCCAAAGTAATCATCCTACCTCGACACAAAGACAAGGTTATATCAACCACTACTATAACTCGAATGAAATGGCCACCCTCATCAGTTATTGCCCCCGCTGATTTTTGTACTTCCCCAATTGTTTCACAAATGTTCTCAGCCACTTCCTTTGTCAAATAGCAAACTGGGATATCATGAATCTGCACCCAAAATAATGTTTTTGAAAAAACCAAATCACGAACTAGGCTATTTGAATTATATCTTTGCAGCATCACAAGGTGTTTGTCAAAACTCCATGGTTGGTTGTGAAGGATTCTATCTATATCGTTTTGATTATCGAACACAAAAAGCACCCTGTGATCACTTTGGTTTCGGATCTTGAGACCATTTGTTGATTGCTATAGTTGTTTAAAAGTTTGAGCCATCGCCTCCAAGTTCAGGAAACAAGGAGTTAGGAATTTTGTAGCTAGGAAAAATTCCCCGGATCGCTATTCCTTGGAGAGGATAAAGCCATCCGTTTCCTTCTCCGATAGGGAAAATTTGTTCCATTGACTTGCTAACTCCTCCATAGTAACAAGACAAGCAAGGAAGAACAAAGGAAAAAAAAAAGAGGTGTTTTCCCAAGACCCCAAAAGAAAACAAAGTACCACAAGCTCCAAAGGTAAACCTATTACCCCAAGAGAACAAATTCTCCTTCTAAAGAAGGGACCTAATTGTAGGAAAAACATAGTTTGTATCATATACCAAACATTCGCAGCGGAAAATTAACGAATTTACTTCATTCGCAATTGATAACATGTACTATGTAAATTTCAAAATTTAAGAACAAGAGAGAGTACCTTGGTGTGGTGAAATTCAAAACCAAAGATTAGAAGTACTTGGGAACACTTTTAATATTCGCTCCAACTCCACTTATGCCCAAGAAGTGTGGTCTCTCTATCAGTTTATACGTATGTGTTCAAGGGAGAATAAGAAAGTGACTTACATCACATACACACTATTTTCATATATTACTGTTGGGAATTTAGACCCCAGTTGATAGAATTAACAAGTTTTAAATCCAAGTTGTTAATTAGATTTATTATTAATAAACCTTGTTAAAACAAACTAACATCAAATCATATCAAAATCGTGCAGTGGAAAAATAAATAAGACAAGATATGATGACCTAGGAAAACCAATGAAATAAACTAGTTTCACAATAAAAAACCATCAGGCGAAGCTTGGATTTGCATAGATTTGAGCACGTGAGAATCTTCTTTGCATGCTAGAGATGTTAGTTTAATTCCAAGAACGAAGTTTGGGTCTGATACCATGTTAAATATAATTATTAGCAACGCGATATGTTATACCATGTTGTGTAGCCCTTAAGGGATTCCTCTATGGATGTAGACCGTAAAGACTGAACCACGTAACCCTCATGTTCTTAGTGTTCCTATTCTATGCTTCTCCTTCCGCATTCACTCTAGCATACACAACATATTATAACACATCGCATTGCTAATAATTATATTTAACATGGTATTAGAGCCAAACTTCATTCTTGGAATTAAACAAACATCTTAGCATGTAAAGAAGATTATCATGTGCTCAGATTTGTGCAAATCCAAGCTTCGTCTAATGAAACCAACTACACAAACGTGCCCCACAACCTCCCGTGAGAAAAACCTAGAAGTCCAGTCTCTACTGAACGTTGCACACGCCCCCACATGCTGACGCAGTTTCTACCAAGTTCTCCACGCGCCGCCGCGGATTTCATAGGTTCAGATCCTCCTATGGTTACACGTGTTGCCCTAATGGCCTTGTAGCCCGCTAATCTGCAAACTTGAGAAATCTAGAGCTCATTGAATGTTCCACGTGCCTCCATGCGTCAAAGGTTTTCCTAAACTCTCCTTCACACGCCGGTTACCTACTATCACATGCCACACGCGCCAACAAACTACTGCTGATATCATCCTGACATCATCTAATGACGTCATCACTCCACGTCAGCAACCACGCAAGCACGTCCACATCAGGCATAGTCTATGTCAGCGACATGTCATAGGATGATGTCAGCGGCTCTATTGCCCGATCCGTGACCCAACTCGAAAATCCGAAATTGACTCAGACCAGTATCCGTTGACTTTGACCTAGGACCAATTGACTTTGACTTTTTGTGTTGACCTTTAACCAAAAGTCAAAATTTTTAGAAGGGGCCTATCTTGCTCAGTTTTTTTTTGCATAGATTCTGATTTTGGACTCCGTTTCTTCATTTGAAACTTCGAAATTAGTCAATTGGCACTTTCTTCATTGTGGTTTCTTCAAAGGCATCTCCAAGTGATCTTCTCATTCTTATCCAACCTTAAGCCTTTATCAAGCTTTTGCCTTAAACATATCAGCCCAATGTAATAGGCCCAAACTCATTCTTGCTTGTACTAGTGGTCTAGGGTTTAGTCGCCTATATATACTCATGTTAGGGTTTATTGTAACACAGGTTTTGTACTACACTCTTATACATAATAAAGATGTAACCCTTAAAGGATTCCTTTGTGGATGTAGGCCAATAAGGCTGAACCACATAACCCTCATGTTCTTGATGTTTCTATTCTATACTTTCTCTTCCACATCCACTCTAGCATATACAACATGATATAACACATCGTTGCTAATAATATATTTAATAGCAATGGTACCCAGACCTATTGGGATTAAGATCAATACATGTGCTAACCCCTCCACATACATAATTCGCTTTGTTCCGAGCAACTCCACACGTCTCATTACCAATTGCCCAATCAAGAACCATGGGAAGGGTTTCATTGTTTTGTAGACCGATAAGATAATCTAAGGAGAAATTGAACCTGTCTTCTTGGATGACACAGGAAAAGCTACATGTATTGAAATTCAAGACTTGTGTGTGGTTTTTAAAGCTATAGGCTTTAAAATAAATATTTGTCAAATCTTGCGGAATATCCATTTGGCAACACCCAATCCCAGAGTATGCCCCACTAACTAGACTCAGTGTGTTATTACATGTGGACCGGCAGCCTACGAGTGAGGGGTGATCGTTCAGAAAACCATTAAGGTATGCATAAGTGTCCCACCTGACTGCCACAAACTTGTTTTTGGTGACAGAAACTGTGAAACTAGGGACATAGAGAGTTTCTATGTTGTCCGGTGAAAGAGGCGTACCAAACTGGTCGTAATAGTCACTGGAGTTTTACATTTGGATGTCAATCTCACCTAATTCCATGGAAATGCTTGTAACGTTGAGGTTCCAAATCATTAGTTGAGGTTGGCCTTGGGCGTTGTTAGTACAATTGATAAGATAATACCCATCATCAATATTAGCAGTATCATTGAGGTAACAACCTTAAGTTGTGCCAAAGGGATATGGAATTTTTACATTTCCACAACTGTCGGGGCAGTTAGGTAAGGCTATTGGAAATGCTGTTATTGCGGCTGCCATTATTGCTGATAATATCACACCAACCCTGATGACTTTAACAAGCTTACTGTTAGTGATATATTAGCCCATTAGTATAAGTCCACGCCTAATTCTACTTTGTGTGCAAATCAAGTCTCCTAATTGTACTAAAAGTCTATTAGTCTAGGGTTTAGTCTACTATATATACACATGTTATGATTCATTGTAACACAGGATTTGTACTACACTATAATATATTATTAATGTAGCCCTTTAGGGTTTCCTCTGTAGATGTAGGCCGCTAGGCTGAACCTCGTAACTCTCGTGTGTTATTGTATTCTATATTTTATGCTTTCACTTTCGCATCCATACTAGTATATTCAACATGGTGTATCAATGCTAATATTTAACATGGTATCAGAACCACCTTCTTGTGGTCATGGTTTTCTGTCCTTGCGGTATATTTAAGAGCAATCTTTGTCTTCCTTGGTATTTTTTTCGCTGCATTCATCTTCTTTGACTTCCTATTGTTGTCATCAAAACTCTCTGGTATAGTCATGCCCTCGTTAGAAGTCGCATCAACACTGCAAGACCATTGTTTTCCTCAAACTACCGTCATAGAGCCAAACTTCATTCAAGGGATCTTCTCAACCTTATCAAATCTCAAGATTTCATCAAGCTTCCATCTTGAGTTTAAGAAGGGGTGTTAGAGATATATTAACCCATTAGCATAAGCCCAAGCCTAATTCTACTTTGTGTGCAAGCCAAGTCTCCTACTTGTACTAGAAGTCTATTAGTCTAGGGTTTAGTTTACTATATATACACATGATATGATTCATTATAATACAAGATTTGTACTACACTATAATATATTATTGATATAGCCTTTTAGGGTTTCCTTCGGGGATGTAGGCCGTTAGAGTGAACCACGTAACTCTCGTGTGTTATTGTATTCTATACTTTATGCTTTCACTTCCTCATCCATACTAGTATATTCAACATGGTATATCAATGCTAATATTTAACACTTACTATGGAAACCTATAGCTCCACTATTTTACCAGAAGAGTATCTAAGATTATTATGTCTTGGTGTGTATTAGCTTCATAAACATGCTGAGACTTTTTAAAGGCAGAAGTAAAGAAAAGGGGAAATTTTTTAGGTCGTACCGGACCTAATAATTTCCCGAAAGAGAAGACTCGTTCTAGATAAAATATTAAAAAAAAAAAAAAACAAACAAACAAATAGAAGACTTGTTAAATACCATGGTTTAGAAACCCGGACTGTTCATTGAACCATAAAAGGGAGGATTCAAGGTTTTTGAAGTCGAACTGAGGTCGAACCGTGATGACGTCATAATTAATTTAATAATAATTTTAAATATATAAAAAAATATTAAGTTAATAAAAAATAGAAAAATTAACTAAAATAATCCAATTAAATATAAATATCTATATTTCAAATATATATTTTCATATCATAACTTTTACAAGACAAATAAGAAATATTAAGTCCTAAGCAAATTTAAATATAATATCTATTTGTTTATTAATATATATTAGTTAAACTTGTAATAATAATAAGAATTAGAGCAATAAGAGTACTATAACATTTTATACAAATTTTGCCATAATTTGCCACATGATGAGATGTAAGTGGTAGAGATGTAGACCCATAATTTTTTTTTCATTACTCACACTTTGCCATGTGTCAAATTATAGTAAAAAAATTGTGTAAAATATTGTGATACCACATTACTCTTAAAAGAATAATGCTAGAGATACAAATTATTTTACAATTTCTTTTTCAGACTGCTGATATGATGAGTGATTATTGGTAAATAAAAATGTGATATTAATGGTGAGTCTAGATGAAAATCAATAAGAGGCTAACCACATCAACATTTTGTAAAAATGTTGAAGAATAATTTGTACCTGGAGCATTACTCCTCTTAAAAATACTTAAAATATTTAATGCACCTACCAATGCATGTCACATCATGCTGGGCAGTTGAAAAAAAGATCTAAGTCTAATGACTGAAATTTTTTTGCTTTTATTAAAAAATTAAAACATTTCATCATTCCAATGTTAGCCATGTGAGGGACTTAGGAATTCAAAAGGAGTAACAAAGTAACAAAAGAAAGAAAGAGAACACATAGCAGTAATATTCAGTGAAAAAGAGAAAATTACAGAGTGATCTCCATCAACGGAAAAAAGAAAGAGAAGAAGAAAAAAAAAAAAAAAAAAGAAGAAAGAAGAAGAAGAAGCAGTAGCAGAAGGCAAATCCCTTTGTTCAAATCCTTTTTTTTTTTTTTTTTTTTTGAGGAACTTGTCTTCTTCTTCTCTGGTTCTCTTTTATTCCTTACAAATCCCTTTGTTCAAGATCTGAAATTATGAGATCTCCTTCTGATCTTTGTTCTTCTTCATGTTCTTTCATTTCTTTTTCATTTTTTCTAGACCTGATCATAACTTCATACCGGTGTATTCGCCAAAATTCACCGGAAAAGCTGAAACAAAAAGAAACCGTCTGAATCTCAAAAACCGGTCACGGTTCTCAGAACCATACAGTCTGACCACGGTTTGCACGAGTGTCTGCTTTTTTCTTATAGAGCGGTTTTTAAAGCTAAAAAAACCGTAAAACTGAGAGGTTCACGGTTTTTCCGGTCAGACCATACAGTTCGGTCCAGGTTTCAAAACCTTGTTAAATACGCGAATCTCTCTTGATGTGCAATTTTATTAGACTGGATTTGTTTTCACTTTTCACGCTACACATCTATTAAACCCCAAATTAGATGCACCAATGAGTCTATAATCACACCCCAATTTGACTATTCAAACTAACGGTCCCCCACTTTATACTTTATTCGGTATAATTCCAAATTCTACTTTGAACCAAAAAAAAAAAAAAAAAAAAAAAAAAACAAAAACAAAAACAAACAAACAAACAAACTACTCAGTTAATGCCTAACAACGGAACAGCCTACTCCAAATGTTTGTGACACTACTAAATACCATGGTTATATAAAGTTTTTTTTTTTTTTTAAAAGGTTTTATCGTCAATATTATAAGTTAGACCTTCTCAACGGGTTTAACTAATAGCTCCACTATTTTCCCTGAAGAGTATCTAACATTAATATGTCTTGCTATGTATCAGCTTCACAAAGATGCTGGGAGTTTTTAAAGGCAGAAGTTAAGAAGAGCTGAAAATTATCAAGTAGTCCCGGACCTAAAAATTTCCCAGAGGAGAAGACTCGTTCTAGATTTTTTTTTTTTTTTTTTAATTTATAAAATAAAAAACCCAGAGAGAAGACCTTTTAAATACGTGAGTCTTGATGTGCAATTTTATTGGCCTGGATTTGTTTTCACATTTCCAAATTATTAAAACTTATAATCATCACTCCAATCTTATCAAAGATTACAAATTGCACCTAAATTTGACTATTCAAACTAATGGCCACCCAAGTCATACTTTATTCGGTGTAAATGACAAATTCAACTCAGTTAATGCCTAACAACGGAACAGCCTACTCCAAATGTTTTTGACACTATTAAGGGTTCGTTTAGATATAGCTGAAAACTGAAAACTGAAACTGAAAACTGAAAAAAGCTATAGCAAATTAATTTTTAAATGTGTGAATAGTATCGTGAGACCCATTTTTAATGAAAAAATTGCTGAAAAGTGAAATTTGTGGGTCCGTAAACAGTACACTATATGCTGTGATTGGTTGAAAAAAATTAGAAAAGTCAAACTTTGCGGCTACTGTTTATTGAACAGCGCATGAACAGTAGCCGCATCTCTCAAAAACGCGTGAAAAAAAAAAAAAAAAAAAAAAATTCCGCAGACGCAAACGCGCTGGTTTTCAGCCCAATCCAAACTAAGCCTAAGTACCATATATGGTTAAGGTTTTTTTTCTTTTCCCTTTCACTTTTTAGGTTTTAGCTTCAATATTATGAGTTAACCCTTCTTAACGGTTAACTCATAATATTGAAGCCACCTCAAATTAGCATTTTAAAGCCACCTCAAAAAGATTCCTTCCTACAATTAGTGGCAATAACAGTAAATTTTTCCAAAATGATCATTATGAAACTTAAATTATACAAAATCTAATAAAAAGATATTTATATATTGACCAAAAAAAAAAAAAAAAACACACACACACAAATAAATAAAGTCTTAAAATTTCCTTCTACAAGTTTTATTTTGAAATCATTACATTATAGTTTCATTATCCATATTGAAAGTTACATCTTTTTTAAAATTTTAGTTCAATAATTTTTTTTTTGAGTTTTTCCTTTTTGTTTGTAAGGACCTAATATATTGATAAGGGAACCAAAGTTTAAGGACAAATTAACATGACTACATATTTTGAAAATCTAACGGTTAAATTGGATATTTTTTATATTTTTAAAAAACATGTCAAATTTTATGACAATCAAATGACAAATTTTATGTTAATTAGATGTTATTTACCATTCGATCCATTAACTTATTTTTTACATATAATTTTAGACTACAAAAACTCGAAATTTAAACATTTGATTGATGACATAATTAATGACCTTTTTTCTTATTGAAATTTTGAAAGTAAGGAGGATATAAGAATAAAATGTAATCAAATGGTGTATTTGCCAAAATTCACATCCAATAAAAAAAATATTAAATGAAATTTTAGTCTTAGTCTACAACCAAATTTATTACCAAACTTTGTCCAAAATTTAATTTTGATGTGCGTTAAAAAATTTAGGGTGGTCACAATTTTTTTTTTTTTTTTTTAAAAGTGAAAAAAATCATTAAAAGTTAAAAATAAAAAAATTTCTAGGCTAGGGTAGTCTTGTGACTACTCTGGCTTCAATGTGGAGCTGCCCCTGCCTACAATATGTTTTATGAATTCTAATGGATTTTAAAAAAAAATAACCAAATCCCTCAAACTATTTTATTAGTAAGGCAACATTTCAAACTATTTTCATTTCTAGCAATTCGAGTCCAACAGACTCGATTTTGTTATTTGAAAATGCACTTGGAAATCGAGTGTGAGACACTCGATTTTCAAAATCGAGTTTCTCACACTCGATTTCCAAGTGCATTTTCAAATGACAAAATCGAGTCCAGCTAGAAACAAAAATAGTTTGAAACGTTGCTTAACTAATAATATTGTTTCGGATTTATAGTTATTTTTTAAGAAAATCCAATTCTAATTTAAATTCTATTAGATAATTCTATGGGATTCTTTCCTATAATATCTTGTATGTCTGGGAAGGACTACACAATATCATTGATATTAAAATACATACATAATTTCTCTCTCGTAACATATGGGCCCCACATAAAGGCATATCCAAGAATAAATATTTTCAATTGGAGACTTACATGTACAGTAGCATTTATAACCTGCACTGTTATGTGTATAATCTCTATCATAACATGCATATCTCATATAGATGTGGAGTCTATATATTACGAGAGAGTAGGGACAACTTTGTGCATTTTGGGGCCTAAGATGAAAAAAATATGTATACAAATAAAAGCCAAAATTTTCTAGTGATAATATAATAACAAAAAAAAAAGAAAAAAAGAAAAAAAAAAGAGAGAGGTTTGCATTTTACTTTTTTTTTTTTGGATTTTCATATTTTACTGAGAGAAAAAGAGAGACGGTGAGAGATTTCAGCTTCTAGGTCACAAAGAATTTATCTTTATGTTTTTTATATTGCAGTATAATTCAATTAACCACCTAAGATTTGTAATGAAAATGTTGTAGACGTTACACTTCTTTTTTAGAGAAATGTTATGTCCACAACATTTTTACAATGCTTTCACAATAAATCCTAAGTGGCAAGTTATTGCGGGTTGTTATCAGTTTGACAAAAAAGTAATTTTAGTGGTAGGTTCAAATTTGAATCAATAACAACTAACCACCTATAATTTGTTGTAAAAATATTTAGAACTTTTTGAATAGGTTTTCCTAAGTTGAGAACCACATAATTAATTCTCTTTAATTCCACTTTCCCTTTCTCTCTCTACATATTTTATTTTTCCTCCTTCTATTTTACAAGTTCTATCTAGGGGTGGAAATTTGGGTTCGCGAGTCGGGTTTGTGTCGTGTCGAGCCATGAGTACTCTGCTATGTTGGTTAACCCGAACCCGACCTGTTTAGTAAACGTGTCAAGAATTATCAGCCCTAACTCGACCCCTTTATTAAACAGGTCAACCCGACACGACATGTTTAACCCATTTAATTGATAAGTCATGTAAAAATCAATACAAATGACCCATTTAATAACCTATTTGATTAATAGGTTGTACATGACCTAAATAACCTATTATTAATTTACATATATCTAAAATTAAAATACAATTACAGTCATAAATATAGTAATATACATATAATGACAACAAAAAATTAAGAAATAAAAACAAAATTTAATACATTTATTATCTAAACGGGTTAGAAGGGTTCACATGTTAAACACGAACACGACCCGTTTATTAAATGGGTCAGCCGTGTCGACCCGAATATGACCTGAACTCATTTAACCTTAACCCATGACCTGTTTGTAAACGGGTTAGTCATATCGGGTTCGTAGGTCGTGTCAGATTTTGCAACCCCTGGTTCTATCAAAACTTAGATTTTATAAATGATAAAACCTTGTTACATGTTTAGACTAACCTTAGCATTAAGAGCTCTTGCTTTTTCTCTGTATCTTCTCTTAGGCAGTAGAACCTTGTCCCTCTTTGTAGGTGTGTTTGTCCTCTTAAGCACTAAGTGTGCTTGTAGAGCTTGTGGGTTTTTCTTTCGGGGTATCGGGAAATAGTTTCTTTTGTTGTCATAGAGGATTTTTACAGATCATGGGGAAAATTATCACTCTCAAAGAAGGAAAATACGGGTTTTATACTACCAAATATTCCTGAGAGAAATGAGTATATAATTGCGGCAAAATTCTTAACCACACGTGCATTGAATATGGACGCTTTGGGAAGAACCTTTAAACAAGTTTAAAGGTGCAGTGATGGCTTTAAGATTCAAAATCTTAAGGATCATAAGGTTTTGTTTGTGTTTGATGATGAACGAGATGTGAATTGAATTTTGTCAAACCAACCATGGAGTTTCGATAAACATATGGTGGCTGTGAAATGATATGACAAAGGGATTCACTTGAATTCTTTAAGTTTTGAGACAGCAATGTTTTGGGTTCAAGTTCACAACATCCCTATTCATTTTATGTGTACTGAAGTGGTTGAAAAGATTTTTGAGAATATTGGGGAGGTTGTTCAATTAATTGGAGCTGAAACTGAGGAAGGGGGTAACTTCGTAAGGGTAAGAGTTAAGATTAATATCTCTCTACCTTTGTGTAGGGGAAGTGTGATTACTCTTGAGAGCGGGGAGAAATCTTAGGTGTCGTTTAAGTATGAGCTTTTGCCAAATTTCTGCTTTTGGTGTGGTAAGCTGGTTCATGACAAGGGCGCACTCAAGGTCGAACAAAGGGAATTCAACGTATTGTTAAAAGCACCACCATATAGACATCAAATCAAGAGGTGATTTTTGTTCCAGGTTTCTATGATAAGTCCGGGCTACAAGATGAGGACATGCCAAGAACAGGGAGGCGGTATAGTGATACGGTGGTCAGAGATATTGGTAGGGTGGCAATGGTGGAAGACGACTCAATTATGGAATCTAAGGAGTTTGGGGGCGGGTTTAATGATGGTATTAATGTGGGGGAGGTTACAAATTCAAAAACGGGTGAGGAAATCAATTTAGCAGCAGGTACTGTGGAGGAAGTTATTCAGAGTAATCAAGACTCTCTCCCCATTCGAAAAATAAATGATTTGAAGCATGATTCAAGGGAATTAACATCGGCCAACAGTGCACTAATGGACTCAATTTCATGTGAAGGGGCTGGAGAAATTTAAGGAAATACCACGTGCTTGTCCTAATGAACTCTTCAGACGGCGCATTGAAGAACTTAATTTTGAATTAAAAAAGTTTGATGAGCATGTGACTGGAGGTGCACGGGCTGTCTCAAAAAATTCCACGATTCCACACCCAAAGGAGTTGATAGAGTCTGAGCAAGAGCAAAGTACTGAGGAGGCGGCAAGCTTATCTAAGGCTTCCCAAGAAGGTATGATGAAGAATTTGAATCACACAGGGACTCTAAAAGAAGGCATCAATCAAATAGAGTCCCAATCTCTGCCAAATTTATACAAACCGACTACATGGTCTAGGAAGAAACAGGAAAGACTAATCGTGCCCTTTGTGATGAATGTTTTGGTGGGGCAGAAATGAACAAGTGTGGCGGAAGAAAATCCCTTCGAGTTACCTATAAAGAAGCAGATGGTTTCAAAGAGTAGGTAAGAAAAATCTGAAATGGTGGAGGCTGGTTCCCAGCCCCGCCAGACACAATGAGTATTTTATGTTGGAACTATCGGGGGCTGGGGAACCGACAGACAGTTCAAGAGCTCAATGATTTGGTCCAGGCATAAGATCCAATAGTTGTATTTTCAGCCAAGACATGGCTGGTTGAAGCTAGGCTAGGTGAAATTAGGGACAAATTGCAAATGGGTAATTATTTTGGAGTTTCAAAGGTAACATTGGGTGGTGGATTAGCACTATTTTGGAAAAATGGAGTGGAGTTAGAGGTTGAGTCTTCTTTAAATCATATTGATGTATTGATTAATAAGGGAAAGGATGATGGGTGGAGGTTTACAGGTTTTTATGGGGCGCTAAAGACGCAAAGGAGGATGGAATCTTGGAACCTTATGAGGGACTTATATGGGAGGTTCAAGGTGTCGTGGCTGTGTGCAAGAGACTTTAATGATATTACAAGGATAAATGAGAAAAAAGGTGGGAGATTAAGACCTTATAATTAGACGAAAAATTTTCGGGATGTGTTGGATGAATGTGGTCTTACGGATTTGGGTTTTGTGGGAAGTAAATTCACGTGGTGCAAAATTTTGCAAATGGAATATTAGTGTGGGAGAGGCTGGATAGGGCGGTGGGAACTAGGAATTGGTTCGAAAAATACTTGGCTACGAAGGTGAAGATTTTGGAATGTGGTTCGTCGGATCATAAGCCTTTGATTATTCATCCTTGTGGTATTCCAATGAGGATTAACAAACCTTGGTGATTTGAACAAGTGTGGTTGGAAGATAAGGGATGCCATGACACAGTGACATTGGCTTGGCGAGATGGGGAAAGGATTCACTGATGGGTAGGCTGGGTGGAGAAAGTGGGTAGATGCTAGGAAAAATTAAAATGGTGGAGCATAAGATGTTTTAGCAATATTACATGGGAAATTGTAGAAAAAAAAAGAAAAAAAAAAAAAAAGAAAAAGGAGGATGAGGGAAGCAGAAGTGGCAGCTTTGGCTGGTAACAGTGTGGATATGTTGGTAAAATTGAAAAGTGATTTGGCAAGATTATTAGTGAAAGAAGAAAAAATGTGGCAGCAAAGGTCCAAACCACATTGGATGAAGTCAGGAGATAAAAATTCAAGCTATTTCCACAATAAAACCTCCCAATGATTTAGGAATAATAGGATCTTGGGTTTAATGGACTCAAGGGGTGTGATGTGTATGGGAGATGATAGGGTGGCAGGTCTATTAGAAAACTACTACCAGCAACTATTTACCTCCTCAAACCCGAGTGAGGTAGATGGTGTGACGCAACATATTGGGTGGGTAGTAACTGAAGAAATGAATAAGGAGCTCACGGGGGATTTTTCAAGAGCTGAAGTTGAATTGGCTTTTAATCAGATGGTACCACTAAAAGCATCGGGACCGGATGGAATGTCACCAATTTTTTACCAACATTATTGGCAAAATAATGGAGATGATGTGATTGATGCAGTCTTGCACTGTTTGAACACCGAGAAAATCTTTACAGGTTTGAACCATACCTATATTACTCTTATTCCCAAAGTTAAATGTCCTGAGAAAGTTTCTGATTTTAGACCTATGGCTCTTTGTAATATCTTGTATAAAATTATTTCAAAGTTGCTAGCAAATAGGTTGAAAAAATTATTGCCTTTAATTATTTCCGAGTTTCAAAGTGCCTTCCAAGCTGACAAAGCTATCTAGATAATGAAGAGGAAAAATTAAACATGACAGAACCATCTCAACGGACTTGACGTAAGGAGAATGTACTCGCATTGGACAGATCACGTTAGGACGGGCGCAGCATGGATAGATTGAGCGGCCACGTGGCATCCAACTCATTATCACGTAGTCTCCAAGGAACCTTAAATGGTAAATACTTTTGACACATGATTAGCCCTGATTCGTAGAGTCCCAACATGAATGGAATTCCAATACGACTAGAATTCTAGAATATACGCGTATTAATGAGTATCCTCCCCATAAGGAAAAGACTTGTTCTACAAGTCTTGGGGTCTGGCCCTACGCGACTATAAAAACCCAAAGACTTTAAAAAAAAAGGTACGTATAATTTACCCCTCTCTAGTGCTCTAGAGTTGTGAGAATAATTCTAACTTGACCTTCGGAGGGTATTTGGCCGGCACCACATCGGTGCTCTCTGTCAGGTCTTCTCTTTTTGTTGTGCAGGTCTTGCTTTGAGTGTGCGAGGACTGTGTGGCTCACTGGTGAGTTTTCGGCATCATCAGATAATATTTTAGTAGCTTTTGAAACTTTACACCATATGAAAACAAAGAAGACAGGAAAAATGGGTTTTATGGCTATGAAGTTAGACATAAGTAAGGTTTATGATAGGGTGGAGTGGATTTTTCTTGTAAAACTTGTGGAGAGGATAGGGTTTCATGAAAAATGGATTGGGTGGGTGTATGAATGTATTAGCTCGGTCTCTTTCTCTATTATGGTAAATGGGGAACCAAGGGGTAACATTGCACCAACAAGGGGGTTGAGACAAGGGGATCGAGACAAGGGGATCCTCTATCTCCTTACCTTTTTCTTTTCTATTCTGAAGGTCTGAATGGTTTGATAAATAATGCTATAAATGAAGGGAATATTTGAGGTTACTTTCTTTGTAGGGGAGGACCAAAAATTTCTCACCTGTTTTTTTGCAGATGATAGCCTTCTACTTTGTCGAACAAAATTGGAAGAGGTAAACACCATCCAAAGCATTTGAAGGTTTATGAAAAAGCTTCGGGCCAACAAATAAATATAGAGAATACAGCTCTATTTTTTAGCAAATCAATGATCAAGTCAACAAAAAACTCAATAAAAGACCTTCTTTGTGTATCGGAGATAAAGCAATACGAGAAGTATTTTGGGCTACCTGCAGTGGTGGGGAAGAATATGAGAGCAAGTTTAAACTATATAAAAGATAAAGTTTGGAAAAAACTACAAGGGTGGAAGGAAAAACTCCTATCTCTGGCAGGGAAAGAAGTGCTCTTGAAGGTAGTAGTGTAAGCCATACCCACTTTTGCAATGGGCTGTTTCAAACTCCCATTGGGTTTTCAACATTGAGATGTTGATTCGGAAATTTTGGTAGGGACAACATGGTGAGTGCAGGAAGATCCATTGGAAAAATTGGGAGACACTTTTCAAACCAAAGAAAGAAGGAAGGCTGGGTTTTAAAGAGTTAGCAAAGTTTAATGTTGCAATGCTAGCCAAGCAGGTACGGAGACTTATTCATGATAAAAATTCTTTGTTTTATCATGTCTTTAAATTAAAATACTTTCCAAATGGTACCATTTTTGAGGCCAAACAATCTGTTGGATTCATTTGCGTGGAAAAGCATTTTGATGGCAAGAAAATTTATTTCCATGGGTGCTGTTAATGTATATTATGTTATGGGCTTTAGGCCCAGCTAGTTTACTTGTTTAGCACACTTGTACTTGTACTACACTTTACTTGTACCGCACACATAGGCTTACTTGTACTACACACATATGCCTCTTATATAAAGGCACACATGTATATTCTTTGAATATGAAATACAATACAATCACTCTGTATTTCTAACATCGTATCAGAGCTACTGCTCTAATCCTTTGGTGTGCCGCTCTTAAGCAGTCTTGTCTTCTTGGGTGTCATCTACAGCTGTTGTTGTGAGCAGCACCGCTGCCTTCACCGCGACTTCAGTACATCAAAGACCACTGCCTTGCCGCCACCACTGCTTCCGCTTCTCCGATCAGACCACAGATAGCACCATCGAAAAGCAATCTCTTCGATCTGCCTTTTTGTGAAATATCGTCTTCATCGGACCTTCCACGTGCCTCCACGCGCCACTATAATTCTCGACGTTACTGGCACACGCCGCCAATACTCTTCACGCACCGTCACGCGCCTCATCTCTCCGTCACGCGCCTCCACGTGCTTCCACGTGCCAAAACTCGGTCTAGTGACGTCATCATCAGTGCCACGTCAGCCCTAGCTGCGTCAGCATCCACTCATCTGATGGCGTTAGCGCCACGTCATCCTGTGACGTCATCTGTTGACTGTTGACTATTGACCGACCGTTGACTATTGACTTTGACTGGTCGTTGACTTTTCTCCAGGGTTGACTTTTGCTGTCCAGGTTTTCCTTACCCAGTTTTTCGCGTAGATTTCATTTTTGTAGTTTGTTTTTACATATTGTGTCTCTAAATGGATAAAAATGATGTTTTTCTTCCTCGCCCCATCAATACTGTATTGGAGGGGAACAAGAATTACTTATCTTAGTCTCAAGCTATGCGCAGTTTTCTTAAAGGTCGCATGCTCTGGCATTACTGTACTGGTGCAGTCGTCATTCCTGTCAAAGGAGCAAGTGAAGAAGATGCTGCCTTCCTTGGTCGCATGATTGAATGGGATAGTCACAACCACATGATCCTCACATGGATTCGGAACACTTCCATTCCCTCCATCTCCAATCTGTTGGGTAGCTTTGATGATGCAAAATCAGCATGGGATACGTTGGCCAAAAGGTACTCCACTACTCACGGCTCCATGAAATATCAATTAGTGGTTGAATTACATCAACTCAGGCAAGAATCAGGGCAATTAATCAATGACTACTATGATCAGCTTCGCTTCATTTGAGACCAAATTGACCTTTCTGATCCAACTTGGGCATGCTCAAAGGATGCTCAGCAATATGCTTCCATCAGAGATGAATTTCGCCTCTATAAATTCTTAATGTCCCTTTACAAGGACTTTGAGCCCATTCAATGTCAACTTCTAAATCGCAGTCCTGCTCCCTCTCTTGATACTACTGTGAACGAGTTGGTTAGAGAAGAAACTCGTCTTGCAACCCTTCAAGCTTAGAATAAGCTCAATGTTTTGGCTCTTACTCCTTCTGCTTCGCCCATAGAGCAACCTCAGCACTCAGGTGACTCCTCTGGCTCTAGCAATCGTCACAAGCAGACCAACAAAAAGTTCTGCAACTATTACAAGCGTCCTGGCCACACCATTGAGACTTGTTACCGTCGCAATAAATCTACTGCTACTATTGCTAATACTGAGTCTACTCCACTGATGGCTTCCATTTCAGCTGAGTCCCAGTCTTCTGGATCCACTATCAACCTCTCTCCCACTGAACTATAGGAGATCATAGCTTAGGCTGTTCGTATGGCTGGTAATGCATCTCTTTCCACTACTCTCTCAGTTCTACCCGGTAAGTCTCAAACTTGGCTTTTTGATTCTGCCTGTTGCACTCACATGACACCTCACTCATCCTTATTCTCCAAACTTGACCCTGCACCACATCTTCTAAATATTCATATAGTTGATGGTTCCACCATGCATGGGAATAGTTTAGGTTTTGTTTCGACCTCCAACCTCTCTGTTCCTAGAGTCTTCCATGTACCTAACCTATCCTATAATTTGTGCTCTGTGGGACAATTAGCTGAACTAAGTTATCGCCTTGTTTTTTACTATTCTGGGTGTATTGTGTAGGATCCGAGGACGGGACAAGAGCTTGCGACCAACCCTAGAGTTGGGCGTATGTTTCCCGTGGACAATCTTCATCTTCCACCTATTGCTCCTGTTTCTATTGCTGCTGCAGTTTCTTCCTTACTGTCTCTCGCACTTTGGCATTCTCGTCTTGGTCATGCATCATCTTCTCGAGTACAATAGTTAGCTTCTAAGGGTCTGTTGGGTTCCGTGTCCAAAGACAATTTTGATTGTACTTCATGTCAGTTAGGAAAACAGCCAGCTTTACCTTTCAATAATAGTGAATCCATTTCTAATAGTATCTTTAAGTTAATTCATTCTGATGTTTGGGGACCTTCTCCTGTTGCTAGTATTGGTGGATCTCAAAATTTTGTTGTTTTTATTGATGATTATTCTCGTTATAGTTAGATTTTTCCTATGAAATCTCGTTCTGAAATTTTACCAATATACAGCAACTTTGCAAAAATGGTTGAAACACAATTCTCCAAACGTATCAAAACTTTTCGTTCTAATAATGCTTTTGAATATACTCAATATGCATTTTAAGCTCTGCTACATTCCTATGGCACTGTACATCATCTAATTTGTCCAAGTACCTCTCAGCAAAATGGTCGAGCTGAAAGAAAACTTTGTCATATTCTTGACACTGTTCATGCTCTTCTTCTTTCTGCTAAAGTTCTTGTCCCATTTTGGGGTGAAGCTGTTCTTCATGCTGTTCATGCGATTAATCGCATTCCAAGCACTGTCATCCATAATCAGACTCCGTATGAGCGTCTTTTTGGGTCACCCCCTGACTATCATCACCTTCGCTCCTTTGAATCTGCTTGTTTCATTCTTCTTCAGCCTCATGAGCACAACAAACTTGAGCCTCAATTTAGACTTTGTTATTTCCTTGGTTATGGTGAAACTCAAAAAGGATATTGGTGTTATGATCCTGTCTCTCATAGACTTCGTGTTTCTCGTAATGTTGTCTTTTAGGAACATCGATTATTTGTTGAACTCTCTCACTTTTGTTCTTCCCTAACTACCTCATCTGTTTTAGAAATATTTCCAGATGAGTCTCTTATTCCTTCTACAAATACTTTTGATCCTCCTTTGAACTTCTCTCCAGATATTTTTGATGCTTCTCCTAGACAGGTCGAAGATGAACAGGTTGATGACGAGCTATCCCACCTTGGGCCTGGGTCCCCTGCTCCTGCTCCGCCTGAGGATCCTCCACAAGACATTCCGCCTCGCCACTCAACCCGGGTAAGATCCATTCCTCCATATTTACTTAACTATCATTGTTACACTGCCCTTGCTACTCTTCACGAGCCTCAGACCTATCGTGAGGCCTCCACTGACCTTTTATGACAGATTGCAATGAAAGAGGAACTTGATACATTAACCAAAAACCATACTTGGGATCTGGTCACTCTCCCTCCTAGACAATCTGTGGTTGGTTGTAAGTGGATCTATAAGATCAAAACTCGCTCTGATGGGTCCACTTAGCGCTACAAGGCTCATCTTGTTGTAAAAGGTATTACACAGGAGTATGAGATTGATTATGAAGAGACTTTCGCTCCAATGGCTCGTATCTCCACTGTTCGTGCCCTTTTAGCTATTGCTGCTGCTAGTAAATGGGATCTTTTTCAGATGGATGTTAAAAATGTCTTCCTTAATGGGGATCTGAGTGAAGAAGTCTATATGCAACCTCCTCCTGGCCTCTCTATTGATTCAAACAAGGTTTGTCACCTTCGACGTGCACTTTATGGCCTTAAACAAGCTCCACGAGCTTGGTTTGCCAAGTTCAGCTCCACTATCTTTCGCTTGGGTTACACTGCCAGTCCATATGATTCTGCATTATTTCTTCATTGCACTGATACAGGCACCATTTTGCTTCTTCTATATGTGGATGATATGATCATAATTGGTGATGACCTCAGAGGCATTCAAGAACTCAAGGATTTTCTCAGTTGGCAGTTTAAGATGAAAGATCTTGGACATCTTAGCTATTTCTTAGGTCTTGAAATTACTCATTCCACAGATGGTCTCTATATTACTCAAGCCAAGTATGCTTCTGACCTTTTGTCTCGAGCTAGACTCACTGATAGCTAGACTCACTGATAGCAAAACTGTTAACACTCCAGTTGAACTTAATGCGCATTTGACACCCTCGGGGGGGAAACCATTGTCTAATCCTTCTCTTTACAGACGATTGGTTGGCAGCTTAGTTTATCTCACAGTTACTTGTCCAGACATTTCTTATGCTGTTCATCAGGTGAGCCAGTATCTGTTTGCTCCACGATCAACTCACTATGCTGCTGTTTTGTGCATACTTCGATACCTAAAGGGCACTCTCTTCCATGGCCTTTTCTACTTAGCTCAGTCTTCTCTTGTACTTCGTGCATTCTCTGATGCTGATTGGGTAGGAGATCCTACTGATCGCAGGTCCACTACAGGTTATTGCTTTCTCCTTGGTTCTTCCTTGATTTCTTGGCGAAGTAAGAAACAAACTTTTGTGGCTCGCTCCAGTACTGAAGCAGAATATCGTGCTCTTGCTGATACCACATCTAAGCTCCTTTGGCTACAATGGCTTCTTAAGGATTTAGGTGTGTCCACATTCTCTGCTACTCCCCTTTATTGTGACAACCAGAGTGCCATTCATATTGCTCACAATGATATCTTCCATGAACGGACTAAACACATTGAGATTGATTGTCATTTTATCCGTTATCATTTTATCCGTTATCATCTTATCCATGGTGTTCTCAAGCTGTTCTCCGTATCCTCCAAAGATCAATTTACAGATATTTTCACCAAGTCACTTCCTAATGGATGCATTCGTGATTTGGTTGACAACCTTAAGTTGGTCTCACATCCACCTTGAGTTTGAGGGAGGCTGTTAATGTATATTATATTATAGGCTTTAGGCCTAGCTAGTTTACTTGTTTAGCACACTTGTACTTGTACTACACTTTACTTATACCGCACATATAGGCTTACTTGTACTACACACATATGCCTCTTATATAAAGACACACATGTATATTCTTTGATTATGAAATACAATACAATCATTCTGTATTTCTAACAGGTGCAAAATGGAGACTGGTTGATGGAAAGTCGATTAGAATCTTCAAAGATAGCTGGCTGCCTGAAACAAAAGGAGGAAAAATCACCTCATCCCCTACGGCACTAGGCAGTGAGGCTAGAGTGGACAATCTGATTAAGCAGAACTTGGGTCGGTGGAATGAGCAGGTGATTGACTCTTATTTCATCCCATTTGAAGCACAACAAATAAAAGCTATTCCATTTGTTGTATCTCCCGAATTGGATTTTCTGTACTGGTCATTAGAAAAAGACGGAGTGTACTCGGTGAAGTCGGGGTACAAAGCTATTTGTGAGGATGCAAGACGAGGGGAAGCTTCAGTCTCAAACTCGGCAGCAACATCAGGTATATGGTAAGCGATTTGGAAGCTCAACGTGCCAGGGAAGATCAAACAATTTCTTTGGAGGGCTTGTACAGATAGCTTGCCAACCAAAACAAATTTGTTAAGGAGAAAAATCATTTCGGAATAGCTGTGCCATCGATATGGATGCGAAGCATGCTTTATGGGATTGTGAAGCGATGAAATAGGTTTGGTGTGTCGATTTTGGCTGGGTCAATCGGTTTGAAGCTGAGCAAGGAAACTTCTTGGATCTGTTTGACCGAATGGTATCAAAATCTGTTAAGGCAGAGTTGTTTGCTATCTCCACTTGGCATATATCTCGGTCCACGGAAACAAAACCAGACTCCAGGAGCAAGCTGTACCGCTGGACAAGATTAGACTTTAGAGACACGGCCAAAACTTACCTGGAACCGTTCTATGTTAGCCGAGACTCACTGTGCATATGCAAGTCTAGAAATCTAGCAAGAAATCGCAGGTGGCAGCCTCCAAAATCGGGTGAATATAAATTAAACTTCAATGGCGCAATGTTTAATGAAAGCAAAGAGGCAGGAATTGGCATTGTAGTTTGCAATTCTGCAGGTCAGGTCCTGGCATCATTGGCAGAAAAAATTAGGAAGCCATGTACAGTGGAACACTTGGAAACATTGGCGACGAGTCGTGCCGTTATTTTTGCTGCTGAACCTACAAGTGCATTTTGAAGGTGACTCAGAACTTTGTGATTAAAGCTTTACAGATGGGCACTATGTCTTCCTCATCTTCTAATCATTTAGCTAGAGATATTATAACTCATGTTAGCTCCTTACGGAGTTTTTCTTTCTCTCACATAGTTAGGCAAGGAAATGCTGTTACACATGTCTTAGCCCAGAAAGCAAGATTGTCTTTTCCTTGTTTGTTTGGATGGAGTCGGTTTCACAAGATGTTGGTGATTATGTTTTAACTGATGTTCCAGTTCATTGAATAAAATGCAGACATAGATTTCTTTCTCACCAAAAAAAAACCTAAGCATTTAATGGAAAATAGTAAATTTAATCATTTAACTATATAATTCTAACAATCTTCTTCATGTGCCAGCTCACATTGCAATTAAATAAATGATGCTCAGCATGTAAGATTTTAAATGAGAGATAGTGTAGAAGAGACATAAACCATTATTATTTAACCACATATATAATTCTAACACAAATCTACATGCAACAACTTCAACAATGCTTTGTCATAGGTGTCATCCTATTTTTTTATTTTTATTTTTTATGTTTTGTTTAGTACTTTTGTTTAAGGAGTTTTACTTTGTGAAAGCGTGTGATTTCAAACCATTTCCACGATTTTGGATTTTGGTGTTTATTTTTATAGGAAGTTTTTACTTAATTTATTTTCTTATTTTGTTCACCAAAGAATAAATAAATCTCATTTTGATGAAATGTCAAGTGAATGCCAAAATTGGTCTTATGATCGAGACTAAACTGTGTTCTTGGAAACAAAATGGAAACCACTCTAATATTGAGATTATAATATCAAGACTAATGACACGGTGATTTCTGATCAATATAGGAGCATTAATAATTACTAGCCTCATCAGTCATCACACGTGCGATGAGGTTTTTATTTTTTATATATATAATTTTTATTTTGAGAATCTAATTTTAAGTGGATAAAGCAAATTTAAAAATTAAGAGAATAGTAGTCCTATTTTTTAGGTAATATTTTAGTGGGAGTTAGAGTTGCATTTTTACCAAATTGTCCTTTAGTTTTGTCTCTACTTAAACATAGAAGTGTAAAGGCATTTTTGAACTAAAAAATGAAGAATCCAAATAAGAAAAGCCCTTTAAATAGTACTAGCCTCATCAAACGCGCTTCGCGCATGCGATAAGGCTTTTTTTTTTAGCTAAAAAAAAAACTCAGTTTTTTTATTTTATATATATAATTTTTATTTTGAAAATATAATTTATAAGTGGATAAAGTAATTTGAAAATTAACAGGAGAGTGATCCTATTTTTCAGGCAATGTTTTAGTGGGAGTTAGAGTTGCATTTTTACCGGATTGTCCATAGGCTTTATCAATATTTAAACATAGGAGTGTAGGGGCATTTTTGACCTAAAAAATGAGGAATCCAAACAGGCGAAGCCCCTTAAATAGTAGTATAGATTATAGATAATTGGCATAAACCACGTGTAATATTGTAAGTTATATAATTAACACCAGTAAGTTGAAAATTACTAGTATATGGAATATGTGAATTACGGAGGCCTAGGCAATCTCAAGTAGAGAAAGTAATAAAGTTCAAATTAGGAGTAGACACTATTAAAATATGCCTAATTACAAGTGTATTTACTGTAATTTTTTTATACATTAAAACCTTAGCAGTTATTTTTAGGGTAAGGTCGGGGGGTGGGTTAAGAATGATCATTTCTTCTAAGATAACCAAACTTGCTACAATTATTTTTGCATAACTTGATAATATATGCGACTGTGATTAGTAAATTATCATTTTATATAGACCAATAACTTTATCTTCATTACTCACAATTACACACGTTATTGCTGTAGCAAAAGTTGAGAGACAAACATGCTTTAAAAACAATATAATCAATTGCCTATGAGTGATAACTGCATAAGGAAATTTGTACTTCACATCCAAAATTAATAAAACTCAGAATCACGTATTCCCTATAATAACAACTAGGAGTAACTCAAACGAAAACCTAACAATTTGCTCTAGTATTTGTGAACTATGCGATACGTACCTCCAAGGACCAAAGTTAGCTTCTTCTTTTAATTTTTTTTAGGTTTTAACTTCAGCAATTGTATTATGAGTTGAACCTTCCCAAAATTATATTCTTAATCACATAATTAACTCAATTTATTACAGATGTGTAAAACTTTGTATAATTCACGATCCAGTACAACCAAAATATGTTGTTCGCATGCAGTCTAATATGAATTTCTAGCATTTTATCAAAAATAAATTTAATTTAAAATTTGACAGTCCGCAACACACTTTGGTACTATTCCAAAGTGACCGAAAACCTATGGAAATATACAGTCCCCATCAAAGTTGATAGGAACACAGCATTTTTTCTATGCATAAAAATCAAAGTTTTATTTTATTTTTTAAGGTAATCAAAGTTATTATTAATAATATATATAAGTCTTTCAAATAAATCTATAAAACATGAGGATTTATAACTTTTAAAATTTTCATGGATTAGTAAATTATAGTGAGTGATATTTAAGGCTTCAAAAAACAAGACTGATTGATACTTACTCTATTCAAAAAAGAGAAGTGAAGGGATCGAGTACTTATATATTTGTACTATAAATATATTACATAAGTAAGCTACGAAATAAACTTTTTTTAATGGCTCAAATGATCTAACTGTCTAGTAACTGGCTTGCACGCTTCTTCTTCTTTAATTGACTTTGTAACCTCTGTGCATTTAGCTGATAAAATTTAGCCTAATACTTATTTTTGATTGTTTAAATTTAATTACATCAACAAGTAACTTAAAATTCTCGAATGAATTCTAAACTTTTCCACGAAAGCCTAAGTAACAACCTGCTCTAGGGTTTTTGACATGAGAACCAAGGTGGTCAGGTTGGATTTATTTATTTATTTATTGATTTGGGAAGGGGGGGGGCTATTATGTGTTGAACTTTCTCAAAATATTTAGAAGTCGGGTATTATGTGTTGAACTTTCCCAAAATTATAATCTATTTTTTTTAGAAGACCCAAAATTATAATCTTAATCACGCAATTAACGCAATCAAAGACATGCGTACTTTTGTATAATTCACAATACCCAAGGGCAAAAATATCATCTTAAAATTCTAACTCAAATTTGGAGACTAATCCAAAGTGACCATGTGACGGATGATTGAACGCTGGTTTGCTTTTCATATTTGATGTGGGCAAAGATTAGGTCCAATGGTTCAATGCACTAAACCTAAGGCAAGTACATTTTATCTATATATAGGAAGAAATTATAATAGAAGGGATCACAAATAAGAAATCTATTGGTAATCACTTCTTAGCTAAATACACGGATTTATTTAGAGAACTAGATATTGACTGCCCTCCAGAGTTAGAGGGGTTGATAACACCTTGCGTGAGTGACGCTGGAAACTTGAAATTAAGTAAAATTCCAGCCCCGCAAAAGCTTATGGAGGTGGGACATGCATGGCAAAACTAAAATCCTCAAGTCTTGATGACACCTTGTGTGAGTGACATTGAAAACTTGGAATTATGTAAAATTCAAGCCCCAGAGGAGATTAAGAAGGGTGGGATTTGCAGGGGATATTGGGCTTTTGCCCTTATTAAAATAAAAGCAATATGTCTCTGTTTTGAAACTATTTAGGTCTGTGTCTCTGTTTTGAAACTAGATTTTAATAAAATCGAGTTACAAGTAAAACTCGACATTAGCAATATCGAATTCTATGCATATTTTGTCACTTAATTAAAAAAATAAAATAAAAATAAAACTCAACTTTGGTAAAGTCGAGTTTCAATTAAAAATTTACATATAATTCGATTTTGAGAATATCGAGTTTTATACCGAACTCAATTTTGTTAAAATCGAGTTTCAAAAACAGGGACACGGATCTAAATAGTTTCAAAACAGGGACATATTGCTGTTATTTTTGCAAATTAATGACAAAAGCCCAATATCCTCGGGATTTGCATGGCAGAACTAAAATCCCCAAGTCTTGATAGTTTCTTAGTGTTGTTTTACAAGAACTATTTTTCTTTTTTTTTTGGGGGGGGGGGGGGGGGGGACTATTTGAGCAACGGTGAGTGTAGTTGCTTGTTTCCTCAACATTGAAGAATACCAAAAGAGGTAAATAATTCACTTATCCTTGTTGTCCCAAAGATCCAAAACCCTACCTCCTTTAGCCATTTTTTGGCCTATTAGCATGTGTAATGTGGTATATAAAATGATTATCAAGCTTATTGTAACATGACTAAGGAGTCAAATTGCCCCTAATCAATCAGCATGTATCCTTGGGAGTGAATTTGCAAAGAATGAAGTAGTGTTCCAAGAGATTCTTCATAGCTTCAGCAGGAGAAACCTAAAGGACAGTATGCTAGCTACTACGTTAGACCATCAAAAGGCCTCTGATAGAGTCAAATGGAGATTTCTAATTAAGGCTAGTTTTGTGCAACCTTGGATTCAGCAAAGAGTTCAATCATTGGATCACAGAATGTGTCTCCACAATCTCTGTTGAGATCTTGATTATTTTTTGTGGTAATTAAGTCTAGACAGCTAGACTAGTAAGAGATTTAAAGCCATATATTTAAATCTCTCTACACTATGACAACTATAGGCAAAATGATTGCTCACCTATACAGGGCCTTCAATGGAATCTACCTCAACCACTGAACGTAGAATATCAAGTACTATGGCTTAGATGATATATTGAAGACTACCTAAACGATAAGAGTTTTATAACTTAACTAGTACTTAATGTTTTCAGTAAAAACATTCAAGATTCAAATTTCCCTCTCCTATTATCAAATTGTCAAAAAAAAAAAAAAAAGGAATACCACCAAGACATTTCGGTTAGAATGCATGTTCCTTTGGCCATGTGCCAAAATTTTATCTGTTCTACAACATGTGTATAATGTCATACACAAAACGAGCCAATCTACATATTCAAATATATAATGTCATACATAAGTTCAATTGCACCTCCAATTCTATCCTTTAGTCTTAAAATGATTGTAGCTAAATAATAGATATATCAATAATTTAGTCTCAATTGATGCAATTATACTATGGTGGACTAACCAATTATCTTCCGCCATCCAGTGGTTTCAATACTTGGTTTATCATGCTATCATACCCTGTAGTTGTATTGTTGGAACAATTTGTGCCAATATCAATGTTGAATGATTGTGTAGGTGCATTGAGCAAGTTCTCAATCTCTTCTATATTGACATTAGCATTTCCCCAAGGATGTTTTTCCATGATAACCAAGCCCTCCAATTCCATTGCCACTTCCTTCATAGAAGGTCTATCCTCGCCTTTCAGACTTAAGCAACTTTTTGCAATATTAGCAACTTCCTTTAGTAGCTTAATATTACCTTCATTGACAATGTGATCCTCAAGAATTTGAAATAGGCGATCATCATTTACTGCAGAAACAAAGTACTTTGCTAGATTTCTGTCACTTTCAGGCATATTGAAAGAAAGTGCCATCCTACCGGTCAAAAGCTCTGCCAAAACAACACCAAAGCTATAAACATCACTTTTTTCTGTTAGTTGACTAGTATGGAAGTATTCTGGGTCCATGTACCCAAAAGTTCCTTGCACCAATGTGTTTAATTCTGTTTGATCATGAGGAATCAACCTGGAAGCTCCAAAGTCAGACACTTTAGCTGTGAAGTTATCATCTAATAATATATTTGCAGTTTTAACATCTCTATGTATGATCGGCACAGAAGTTGCAGAATGCAAGTATGCAAGTGCTCCTGCAGTTTCTGCTGCAATTTTCAAACGCTTTTCCCATGAAAGGAAGAATGACCGACCTTTATCATGAATGTGGTCAGAAAGAGTCCCATTTGTGATGAATTCATAAACTAGTAAAGGTACTTCTGTTTCCAAACAACAACCTAATAGCTTAACAACATTCCGATGGATGGTTTGAGTAAGCACAGTGAACTCATTTATGAATTGTTCAACCTGACGTTGACTACCAATTTTGGACTTCTTAATAGCAATCTCTTTGTTATCTGGTAATATTCCTCTATAAACTGTACCATAACCTCCTTGTCCTAGGACTCTGCTCTCATTATAGTTGTTGGTGGCCTTTTCAAGCTCTTCTGCACTATAAATTTTGGCCGTCTCCACAGAACCTTGATAATTAGATAGTTTCTGTTGCAATAGTATGCCACCGTTTTGTTGGAAGAATTTTTCTTTTAGCTGGATAAGCTTTCTTTTTTTCAAGCCCCAATATATCCAAGAACCTCCCACAAGCAAGACTAAAAGACCAAGACCGATACCTACATACATTCAGACATTCAGACATGCATTTTTACCTTGTAGAACTTTTTAACCCTTTTATATTTCTCAATACCTTTAAGAACTAAATATTTAACATATATATCATATAAAAATGAGCCATTCAATATTTGAATTACAATGTAGTTAATGACTACTGCATCAGAATATATTTGTCATCGATTCTGAATGTAATTCATGCCAACTTACATGAGTATTAAAATAATAACAATTAAAATAGAATTGGTGAACCAAAATTTTTAATTGGGGTCCTTTGTTAAAACCTTAACATTCTTTCGTAGTTAAGAAGAAGCCAATCAAATGTTAAAACCTTAACATTCTTTCGTAGTTAAGAAGAAACCAATTAAAAATGAATTTTGATGTTATCCTCGCTATTAATCTTTCTTTCAGAAAGGTAGTATAGCATGACTAACTTTTATAAATTTTGCTTATGAATAGGAGTTAAACTTTTTTTCCGAGTTTATTTTTGAGATTGTGACTTGTAGAGAGAAAAGAGAGAAATTGATTCGACCTATTTAATGGCATTCCTCCACCCGTCCACCGTGGAAAGATTTGAGTAACTACATATGTACTAAAATAATGATATAGATACAAACATTTTCACAAATTTTTTTATAAACTACTGATGTGGTGAGTATTATTGGTAAATGAAAAATTGATGTTAATTGTGAGCTTAAATAAAAACCAATAAGAACTTGCTCTTAGATAATCAACGTTGCATATAAATTAAGGTAATTTTACTGACAAGTCCTTTAAAAGAGTAAAAATTTTATGGGGTTTGGTTTGTTTGTTGTTTTTTGTTAAATTTTTTTAGAGTCCGAATTTGCTAAGAATGTGATGTAAAACTCATGTTTTACACCATCCAATAAGAGATTATCACATCAACATTTTACTTAAAATTTAATACATCTTACCACACCTAATAACATCTTAATAAACTCCTAATTTTGTTGGATTTATATATGGGTATTAGAATTGATTGGGTGCGGTTGTATTTATTCTTAAATATGTAATAAGATGATATAGCATGTTGAGATTGAAGAGGGAAAATATGGGTTTTACACCATGTCTTTACAAAATTTAATCTCTTTTTTTTTTTTTTTTAACCAATTTAGAGTCTAAACTCTAAAGTCTAAACAACAGACCGGGGATAGATGACAAATGCTCCGTCATTTTGTTGGGCCAATTATAAACAATAGGTGTAATAGTAGTAGTAGTACATTATTTAATTTTTAGTATTAGTAGTAGTAGTGGTGGTGGTGGTGGTGGTGATAGTGGTGGTGGTAGTAGTAGTGGTGGTGGTAGTGGTAGTGGTAGTGGTAATAGTAGTAGTAGTGGTACATTATTTAATTTTTAGTAGTAGTAGTAGTAGCAACAGTGGTGGTGGTGGTGGTGGTGGTAGTGGTTCATTAAATAAAGTACATTATTCTCCAATTAAATTCAAAACACAATATTATCTTTCTAAAAAAAATTACTACTACTACTACTACTACTATTACTACTAGTAGTGGTGGTGGTGGTGGTGGTAGTGGTTCATTAAATAAAGTACATTATTCTCCAATTAAATTCAAAACACAATATTATCTTTCTAAGAAAAATTAAATTCACTCTAGTATAAATAAGCTTTTTTTCATTAAATTTTCTAAATAAATTTGGAAGTTCAAATATATTTTAAAGTATAATTTAGGTGACCAAATTATAATATATGGGTTAATATGCTATTGAGACTTTCAAGTATGGTTTGGAGCTTTAGGGTTTGTTTATTTATATTATTTATATAATTGGAAAAAGTTTTTTTTTTTTTTTTCTTTAGATACAATTATAATCTATATAACTTGTTTATTAATGAAAATAAGTTCATTCAAGCATACCGTACCAAAATTTTCAAGGTATACAGGGCCAGGGTTACGTGAAGCGAGTGACGGATATATTGTCCAGGAAGGAATGGTATATAGGTGGGCTTTAGTTTGGGTCCTAAGTCCTAACTCAACATGGGCGTTTTCTATTGTTAAAGTAGGTTGAGTTTGTGACCTTTGTATACAAATTTGGGATTTCGCTTTATTGGACAGTTTGGGCTTCTTTAAAATATGGGCCCATAATTGTTAAAACATAAGATCCTTGCAAATTGCGGTCCGAACGACCCCAACGGGCCCAACCTGGTTCTATGGTTAAAAGTTTTGAAAATGAGATTAGTTTTATTTATTTATTTTTGTTTACAATACAAAATTTCACTACTTAATTAGTTATGTTTTGAGATGGGTTTTTAATTTATGTTCTGTGATGAATTTTTATTGATTTGGGTTTTGTGAAGGCTTGTGGGGGTGGTGGGTGGGTTGCAAATTTAGCGGTAGTGGTTGATTTTTGGTAGTGCTTGGTTGTGATTTTGGGTTTTATGATGGTAGTATGGTGGTTGAGAGTTGTTGGGGTGTGGTTGTTGAGAGAGAGAAGAATAAAAAAATGAGTAGATATGAAAAATAAGAAATTTCATGTGAGTTGTAATATGATGTGTTAAAGTAAATTAAGTATTTTTTTTTATTGTTGTTAAAATAGATTTTTTTGTTTTTTGTTTTTTTAAGTAAATCCTAAATGCCCTCTCCCAATTACCAACAAAGCACTAATTTTATTCTTCTTTATGGTGTCCAGTCATGTTTTCCAGCAGATAACGTTGACAAATGTGGCGAATGATATTCCAAAAGTATTTAAAGGGTTTGTGAGCCTCATACAACTTCGTGGAATCTACGCAGTATCATGAGATTACAATATTGAGTAGGGGAATGCATTCCAAAAAGTTTGAAAATTCTCTGTTTTGATTGATTCCACAGTTACATAAGACTATGACCCTATGAGTATTGAGTTTGACGTTTAGTTGAAAGGAGCGAAGGTAGGTTTGGCTAATTTTTTGTAATTTTTTAAAGATATCAACTTCTATTTTAATAAAAAATGGTTATATCATCGACTAATTAAATATTTAGTAGAGATTAAATTCACTGCCATGACAGTAATAAATTTAACAATGTTCATTAATAAATCTTTTTTCTATGGTGAGCTTGTAAGTTTCAAAGCTCCTTAGCTTTTTGTTAATGAATTACTAGGGGTGGCAATTCGTGTTTGTGTGTCGGGTTTGTGTCGTTTCGACTCATGAATATTTAACTATATGGGTCAACACTAACCTGACATGTTTATTAAATGGGTTAAGATTTCTCAACCCTAACATGACCCATTTATTAAACGGGTCAATCGTGTCGACCTGTTTATTAGATTTTATCAAAATGAAAAAAAAAAATAGTATTAACTAGATTGTGTTATGAAAAACCAAAAAATAAAAATAAAAAATAGTATAAAACTCAGAACTAATAAGTAACTGCATCATTAATAATCATTCAAACTAAAACATATCTAAATATCACAAATAATCAATCATAAAATGTTAAAGAAAATAAATCACAACAATTAATAAGTTTATATACCTAGGATTTGAAGGGCATATTAGTAAATTTTCATTTAATAAAATGGGTTAGACAAGCCAAACGGGTTCCATATATTGGACATTAACCCAACCCATTTATTAAACAGGTTAGTCATGTCCATTCGAATATGACACTAATCCATTAAACTTCAACCCATAACCTACTAATTTCATATCGTGTCAAGTTCATAGGTCGTGTCCAATTTTACCACCCTTATGAATTACCATAATTTTTAGAATTACTTTATTGTTTTGTTTAACAAATTAGACTAATTATTATGCAGTTTTATTTTATTGTTAGAATAATAAACTAATAAAAAATGAACTCTATCCAAAATCCAAACAGGCTCTTAATAAAGCAAGAGGAAAATTAGTAATAATCAGTATTTTAGTCAATTCTAGTGATACTGTTTTTTTGATGAATAAGAATTTGTGGAATGCATATGTGACATGATTGGAGAAGACAACGGAGACTATAGAAAGATTTTTAGGGAAAATCTTATTACACACTTATTATTACACATTCTGTACACACTCCTTTGAAAATAAGATTTCATAAAAACAAGATTTCACAATTTTAACTAAAATCATATTTTGTAAACATGATTTTATTTCACATGGCATTGTGTATATAATGAGTATGCAATGATGAGTGTGTTATAATCATTACTTTCAAATAAATATACTTACCAACTGTGAGTTTAATTGATAGTGATGATTCATTAGAAGCAAATTGATCAGGGACACATGCCTTCCCATACGAATGGTACCCTTCCATGCACGAACAATTATAACTTCCGAGTTCATTGACACAATATTGATAACTTGTGCAGTTATTAAGCTCTTTAGCTTCACACTCGTTAATGTCTGTAATTGTAAAATAATAAATAAACAAAAAAAAAGTACAATTTTTTAGTATCATAAAACAATTACTACGTCTCCAATCAAAAGCAACGACAAACTATTAAAACGAAAATGAAATGTGAAACGTATTGCCACATATATGTTAAAAAAATCGTTAAAAAGATGTTTTATTGTGTTTATTTCCTTAATTTTTGTCGTAGAGATTCATAAGTAAATTGAATATATACCTTGGCAACTGAGGTATGGGTTCCCTTCGTAACCGTCCTTGCACTTGCAACGATACCCAACTTGGTTTTTGAGATTAGAACATGTGGTATTCGCTCCACATAGGTAATTCGCTTTGTTATGAGCAACTTCACACATCTCATTACCAATTGCCCAATCAAGAACCATGGGAAAGGTTTCGTTGTATTGTAGACCAATAAGATAATCTGAAGAGAATTTGAACTTGTCTTCTCGGATAATAAAAGCGTAGCTGCATGGATTGAAATCCCAGACTTTTGTGTGGTTATTCTTAAAGCTGTATGCTGTAAATTTAACTTCTTTCATTCCTTCAGGAATTTGCACCTCGCAACACCCAATTCCAGAACACGTCCCATTGACGACATTGTCTATGGTTTGACATTTGGACAGGCAGCCCACGGAGAAGTTTTGACCGTTCAGAATACCATTAAGGTATGCGTAAGTGTCACAGCCAACTGCCACGAACTTGTTTTTTGTGGCGGAAACTGTGAAACTGGGAAGGGTGAGTGATGGTGAGTTATTTCTCAGAAGCGAGCCTGACTTGTCGTAACAGTCAAGAGAGTTATACATCTGGACCTCAATCTCACCTTCTTCCATGGAAATGCTTGAAACGTTAAAGTCTCCAATCATTGGTTGAGGTTGGCCGTACGCGTTGGTAGTACAATTGATAAAATAATACCCAAAAATAGCAGTGTCATTGAGGTAACAACCTTTAGTTGTGCCATATGGATATGGAATTTTAACATTTCCACATATGTCGGGGCATTTAGGCAGGGCTATTGGAAACGCTTTTGCTGCGGCTGCCATTGTTGCGGATAATATCACACCAACCCAGATGACTTGCATAAGCATCCTAAGGAAACCCATAGCCCCACTATTTTCCCAGAAGATTGATTTTTTGGTGTATGGAAACTTCGTAGAGATGCTGGACTATTTAAAAGCAGACGAAAAGATAAGGCCCGCCTAGTACGCTAGATTTGAAGTGAGTGTTTATGGTGGATTTGTGTTTATCTTACATCTTGATCAAGTGGATGGGGGCATGCATGGGTAGACCTTTACTTTCACAATGACTAGATTAATCTATAGTAAGACCTATTTTAATAATATCTTAATTTAAAATTTGTCACTTTATTTGATGTAATTTCCTGTTAAAAATGAAAGTAAATATATATATTTTTGTTCTTTTTTCTATTTATGTCTCTTTCCTCCGTTTCACTTTTTTTTTTTATACATAAAAAAAAAAAAAAAAAAAAAAAAAAAAAAAAAAACTAAAAGAAAACAAAATAAAAAAGTGCTATTGGTAAAAAATTTAGGGTCATACTAACAAGTGCTTTTAAGATATTTGTTAACAATCTAGTTAAAGAAACTTTTTATGAGAAAAAATAAATAATATTTTGATAGTTTTTTTTTTCATTTCTCATAAAAATTATGTTAAAATTTTTTTAAAATAAATTATTAATTAATACTCTAAAAGCACTTACTAGCATTTCCAAAATATTTATGCAATTCATTAAAAACTTAGGATTTTCACATATACAAATCCTGGGTCTAGTAGTAGTTGTACTTATCTATTTATTTTTCTCTCTAAAACCCGAGAAATTATATAAAGCTCTGATGGATCACTTCACTTGTCCACTATTCTATTAAAAAAATTTCACTTATTTAAAATTGCTAAATTAATAATAAGTTTCTATTTAAAAATATTTTCTAACTCAATAATTAAAAAAAAAAAATTAATAAAATAATAGACCGTTACTTTTTTTCGACGATAACTTTATAATTTCTCCTAAAACTCTTTCCCATTGTTTTCTAAAACCTTTTTTTATCCAAGGCCAAAAGTCTCACCCACGTGTAGCTGTCGGCAAGGAGCAAGAACCAAGAAGGGTGGTGGTGGGTCCCGTACTTTTGTTTTGTGCACTATTCCAAAGTTGAGTGTGTGAGGGTGACTGAACAGTGAACACCTAAAGGAAGAAGTCCGAGGATTCTGGCCTTTTGCCCTTTCTTGGAAACATATTTGGCATAATACCCCTGTTTTGAAACTATTTAGGGGCGTGCCCCTGTTTGGATACTCGATATCCGTAACGGCGAGTTACTTAAGTAACTCGATTATGAAGAAACCGAGTTTTGGGCAGGTTCTTGCGACGCTGGTGTTCCAGCGTGGCTTTTGGGGAATAAAATATTCCCGCGTTACTGTTTGAAACTCGTCAATTTGGAAATCGAGTTATATGCGTAATATGAACCAGTTTTTAAATGTAACGTCTCTAAAACTGTTTGGCTTCCTTCCTCTGCAGTCTACAGTCTCTCTCCCTTCCTCAGTCCGATTCTAAGCCACCGCCAGTCTGTTCAGTAGCCACCGTGAGTAGCCACCGTCAGATTCTCCTGTTTCTACCCGCACCCAAACCAAACCGTTCAGTAGACCCTTTCCGAAGTTGAATCGAAACCCATACCCATACCCATACCCATACCCATACCCACACTTATTCAATCTCACCACAGCCGAAGCTCAACCCAATCTGTCTTCGGAGTTAAAGGATTACAAACGTATTAAGGTAATTTGTAAATGCTGAGTTCAAATTTTAATTTTTTCCCTTTGCATGTAATCTGATTTGAGTGTGGCTTCCTAAGTTTTTCGCTGTTAGATTGTTGTGTATCTGTATTCATAATTATTGTTGCTGTTTTAGCTTTGTTGGGTTTGGTTTTGAAGTGGGTTTGGTTTTGAAGTGTTTTATGACGCACATCTAGGGCAGAAATTCATGTAAAATACAGTTAGCATGACAACGGTGTTCATTGTTAGGGGAAATTGGTTTGTAATTCATATAGTTTGAAAGTGTATCAAATCAATCTCTATTTTTTCCAGAAATTATGTCACAAGTTATGTCATGATTTTGAATTAGGGAAAATTTCTTTTTAATTCAATGCTGAATGATGTTGAATTGAGAAGCTATTGGTTTTACAAGCTTCAAAGTTACTGGCTTTTACAAGCTTCAACTTTGTTTAGTTATTATTATAATAGATATAATGTGTGTATAATGGATATGCACGCATATATCTACACACAGACCATGGACATCCTAAAACCTTTGCTGCCATTTACTCTGCTTACGGCTGTAACTGTGCCATATTGTTTTTATTCAACATCTAAGTTTTGGTTTGTAATTTTTTTTTTTTTTCATGTCATTATCCTTGTAATATCATATGGGAACATATAAACTTACTTACCACATCAGTTGAAAGTCACTTACATTTTGTGTACAGATGCATAATTGATTGTCTTAAGAGACTAGAATTGTCTTAGAAGTTTAAGTACTTTTTTTTATTTTTTATTTTTTTGGTTATCAGTATTCCTAGCCTTTGTAAGAAAGGATTTAGAAGTAGCCTATATAATGAACATTCCAACTTTTTTCAATCGCAATTGCTATCTCGTACCTAAATGTGAGTGCTTAGGAAAGCCTACGTGTGATTGCCCAATGTTTTATCTTTGTTTATTTGATGTTCTTTTTATTGTTTAAATACCAAACAGTCATCAACACAATCAATATGTTATCAAGAATCTAGTTTAGTGTTGAAATTCCTAAAAAGGCTACATCAAATTTGGTATTAAAGCCCGTTCAAGCTCCTGTCTTGTGTCAGATTAGCAGCTTCTGTGGGTTATGTTTGTTGACTAAGTACATCGAATTATTATTATTATCATCTATTACATTTGGGGTTGAAAAGGGAAGTTAGTGGCCTTAGTGGCCTTTTAGGGTCACCCAATCCTTTCATAATAGGTTGGGTTAGGTTAGGGAGCATTGAGATTTGTGGTGGCTTTTGGGAATGGAAATAGTACATCCTCTAGGGTGCTTCTGAAGGACCTAGGGCTTTGTTTATTTATTTATTTTTTTGGTGGTTTGGCCTACTATACTTATTTCCCTAGGGTATTGATTTCTGTGTGTCGGAATTAACTTCTTGTTTCTGCAACACCTTCCTCCTCACAGTCACTTTTTGTTTCCAATTGTGACTTAGAATGTTCATATTTCCGGCCAGATATTGCGAATCACTAATTTCTTTTGCAAGCTTGTTAGGCATTTCATGATTATGTTTGCCTTCGTACTTAATTTTAGGCATTTCTCTGGCAGGAGATTGCTCAACCCATTTTTTGACATTACAACCCACACATGTACATTTGTAGTAGCTTAACCACCTTCTGCCCATATTTACGCCATCTGTACCCATCATCGGAATTGAAAGGATTAGCAACAACAATGGTAGGCTCACTATCCTGGTATTTCTTATCAAAATGAGATGCCTTGATGATTCCATCCTGGAAAATCTTTGATAATTGATGCTAGTGTAGGGATTGAGTAGCTGTGAAAAGAAAAATTTTTGTTAGGATAAATTACACTGTTCGATCCTAAACTTTTACTCTGATTACAATGTCCTCCATGCTTTCGAAATTCATTAATGACTCCCCAATTTTATAACCTTGCTACAATGTCCTGCTGTATGTGTTGGTGTTATATTAACAAAAAAGTGGCACACATGCGTGCATCACACTTGACATGTGACCCCACTTAACCAGCTGAGTCACAAATTTCCATGTCTGTTTGTAAACTGTAAACATTTTGCAATAAGATTATCGATAGCAGTTTTTGATGCAGGAGCATCTAAGCTTGTAAATGTGAAATGCTGCTTTGTAGTTTTTGTAACAGGTTGCTGAATTTCCTTTTTTTTAACTAGTTAGTTGGTAAGTCTTTTGTAACGGCACAAGATTGAGAGCTCTTTTTTAACCACTTAGTGAGGCTATTGATTAAACAATTAGAAGGCATTACCATGGGTGAATCAGATGAGAACAGTCAAAGATGAAAAATGATAAAAAATTAAAAACGTATGAGTCAGTGATGGGAATGTAATTGGCTTAGTCTATTGGGATGTTTCAGATGATGAAGAGTTCTATCGGGACCTTCCTTAGTCTAAACTTGAATGTACTGTTATTTGATTGCAGTTTTCTTTAAAGACCTTTTAATTTGGGAATTTTAGATGATGAAGAGTTATCTTGGGACCTTCGTTGGTCGATCTAAAGTTGAATTGACTTGACACTTATTTGATTGTTTGTTTTATGTTTTTCACTGTTGGATTGCTTTTAATTAAGTTCTCCCAGAATGAAGACTATTTGGTAAATTCTAGGTCTTCTGGAATGGGCTGGCCTTGGCTGCACCAAAGGCCTTGTCGCCTCACACCTTAGGGCATCGGGCCATATAAGGCCTTGGCACCTTGGCACCTTAAGGTTGCCTTTCGCCTTTAACTACCTTGACCCTATTTCTAGTTGACTTAGGAAAGCCAACTATTGATTTTAAAAAATCTGCTTGATTTGAAGAAAAGAAATGAATTACTAATAACCTAATTTACGACCAAGACTTGACCAATAAAAATATAATTGACTTCTAAGAGAAAAAATAATCGACTTCATAAAAACAAATGAAGGAAAAAAACCCAAAAGAGAAGAAAGCAAAGGTCTTGGACTGTTATGGTCACCAATTCAGTGTTCATTTGACACATAACTACGCACACACCATCATTCTCCAATCTTTTTTCCCCCTTCTTTTGGCACCTTAAGGTTGCCTTTCACCTTTAAGTGTAGTAAATTTGTGGAGTGACCATCACACCAAGAGTGTGTGTAGTGGTAAGTTACTTGGTCATGTCAATTTACTACACTTATATTTGGTCAAATAACAGTGAATCAAAGTTGCATTTTAAATTAGTACTCATGATAGAATTTAATAATTAATCATTGGCTTTTTCCTAGCTAGGAGCTCATTGATGTGGTTGTTGTAATATCACCCCACTTAGTTTTCCATATGAAATTTGCCCTAAAACTGAGATTGTTTGAGGCATGGTATGGTCACAAAAGTAAGCTATTTTAGAAAATATAAGTGGAGCAGTCTCATTAAATTAGTATAACCGGGTTGGGTTTAGCACATCTATGGATTATCATAAATTTGGGTTTGGTCCATAGACAAAGAGAATATGATATTGCAACACGATTGGGATTATGGCCAGCCCTGTTCCTCATAGTTAGGGCCCAACCCATTATTAGTTAATTTACATTTATTTAGGAAAACAAATGTAATAATGATATTGTTTGTACCTCTGATTCTTTAAAAAGACTAGACAAATATTTAAAAAAGGAACTAGCCAAATACTTTATACTGCAAACTTTGTTGCACATTTTATAACACTGGGTTCCATTGCAATGTCTACTTTTACTCCAACCTATTATATATTCTTTTTACGACTTATGTTAGTAGGTCCATAGACTAGAAGGGTTCTCTTGTCTGGTACCCATTTTATACAATTCATATATTGCTCATCAAATAGAAGAAAAGTAATTAAGGGATTCTTTTTCTACAGATTTTGATATCATATAATTAGGTTATGCCAAATTCGTTATATAAAAAATACTAATCAGTGTATGACTCAGCAGTCGGTAGAATACTTAATAATCGCATAACATTGCATGATTTGCACTTTGAAATAAACTAACATAAACCTTTCCTAGCTGCAACACAAAGAAAAGTCGATGCTGTATATTGATGAAGGAAGGCGAAGGAATATACTGCAACAGGAATGTTAGTCAGAACATCCAGAATACCCAGTTTGGCCGTATGAGTCCGTATGACCGTGCTAGAAAAACTTATATATAAGCCATCGTCTTGGTCAAAAGAGCTTGGGACAGAAACTGTAGATAAGTTTTTATGAGAGAAATATGTGTTCTTATCACCAATTGAATAAAAAGACTGCTTTGTCATCCAAGAATGTTATTTGTTCAAGGATCACAGCTCTGAAAACTTTTTTTCACTCTACAATGGTTGATTTATGAGTTTTCTGGGTCTCATTGGAGATAGAGATAGATAGAGATTGGAGTGAGAGAGAAGGAAGGAGGTAGTTGAAGGTTTCACCGTGTGTTTTTTTAGGTTTTTCAAAAATTTGGAGTCGGCTGTGTGTTTTTTAGGTTTTTTAGAAGTTTGGAGTCGGCTTGAAGAGAATTGGGTTTGTATTATTGGGTTTTATCACTTTTATGTATTATTATTAGGTTTTAGAGAAAAAAATAAATTACAATTTTTGTTTTTTTTTTTTAAATGATGTTGATGTGGAAAATTGTGGTGCCAGCAGAGACTTCGGTTTTATATATATATATATATATATAGATGAGTAATCAAACCTTAGGAATGGTTGGAATTGGTTTTGCAGAGCATAAACCACGACCATTAAAGTTGTAAAGAAAAGTAAAATCGGAATAGATGGAGAACCTCTTCCTATATAAGATACATAAATAGCATTCATTGAAAAATAGGGGAGCTGTATGTTAAGGTGGCGTAATCAGTGAGGTAACTGCGACCATGCACCATTAGTTGAGTGGGAGAGGAACAATCTTGGGTTTTGATTATTGTAGAAGGAGAGGTGAACTTGAAAATACACGGGTGTGGGGGGAAAAAAATTAATAAAATAGGAGCACAGCTAACTTTCACCTAACTTCTATCAGTAATAGTAGCGTAATTACAATTGATCCCAGTTAAATTTAGAAAGATGGAGGAAAATTAGACACCAATTTCATATTTAAATTGGTGTCGTCCCCACAAGAATCTAGACACATGACAATGGTAACAATTATGACCCTCTTCATACAGTGTTTTTCTAGCCTGTATTGACATGACAAGCTCTACTAAATTTTGATTGTAATGCTTGAACCATGAAACTCGGTTATAAATGCACCACAATAATGACTTTCTTTCTACTCCCACTAAATTCGTAGATTGAGTAAGCTATGAGTCGCAGCGTCTCAATGTCAAAGCGTAAAATGCGAAACAAGTTTGGATCTACTTCAACATATGGATCATTAGAAGCTCCAGCAGATCAACAACTACAGACATACACAGACCACTATGGAGGGAAATGGGTCGGAAAGAAGAGAGATTTCATTAATATGCCAATATACACGTACGAGAGTCTTGGAAGCGTCGGACACATCATGGTCGGCAAACCCACAAAACTAAGTACAGATACAACCGCAATAGAGTTCACCGTAGCAGAACCACCATGGTCAACCCTATACGAGAAGAGGTGTGAGTTGGAGGTGTATTGTCGATGGCACGGGTTACGAGTTCCTAAGGCACGCTCAGCCGAGTTACCTAGAGATGAACCTGCCAACATACTTGCGCGTCTTGAACAAGAGAACAATCAAATGCAAAGGCGACTAGACCGTTTTCACGCAATCCAAAAAGCTAGGAAGCATCTAAAGGGGAAGGCGCAAGAGCGAGCCATGAAGTCTATTAATGAAATTACTGCGTTAGATGATGAAAGAGATATTTCAGACTTCTCAGATTCAAGCAATGATGACTTCCAGAAATTTCTACCTACGAACATTAGACGTTGTTGTTAATGTCTACACATTCTGTGCACTACAAAATGTTGTTCTTAACGTCTAACAAATGATGATTATGTACGTTCAACTTTTGCATTACTAAAGAGAAGCTATTCATTAGTTTTCGCTAAGTTTAAATGAAATCAGTTTATCATTTTTTACCTGCTGTTCTTTGTTGCTACATATGAAAATTTAAACTGAAAATTTCATACATTCTACAATACAGACTCTTCCAAACCACACACACCAACCACTCTTTCACACAAAAACCATATGGTTCCTAAAGCAAGGACTCGCCGAAATCCTGCCAACCATTACAAAACCAAATGTTGTTATCAACAGGGATTCAATCCCACTTGCCAAATACCACCATAGGGAACAATGAGTGTAGCTACCATGGATAGCTTAGCACTGTTGAACCCTGACCACAAGTACCCATCCACACTCACGTGAAAATACAGAGCATCCCTTCAAAGTTTATGCATTGATTTTGGGGGTGAGCTGTCCACCATTTCTACTTATACACTTTGCAGTGCTGCATGTGCTGCTTAACAGTGCGTCACATTGTTGAACCCTATACAGTCATATCACTTACACGCACATGCGCACACAGATATGCATCCTTTCGCAATGCACCGTTTTCAAGGATGCAGAGCATTCCTGAAAAGTTTATGATACATTTAAAAAAGCTCGGCATTGTCTCGTCAAGTCATGTCAGACGAGGCACAGGAATGCTGAATAGTCTTCACGTGAACCTTATCTAGTCATATCACCTACACGCTCGTCAATACACAAATATGCAGATTTTTGCAATGCACCGTTTTCAATGATGCAGAGCATCCTTGAAAAGTTTATGAAACATTTAATGCAACTCAGCACTGTCTCGTCAAGTCATGTCAGATGAAGCATAAGAATGCTGAATAGTCTTCACGTGAATAAACACACAACCTCCTTTGCAGTACACATCACCTGCCTTCTACTGTAGCATAAGCTATATCCATATCAAACAGTTGCCTTAGCGAACCACGTGCACCAACAGGTGCCACTGTATAGCCAAGTCATGTTCGCAGTTAGTATGTGCTCCTCAACACCTCACTAAACAATACAATGTCGAGACATATCATCTTTATTCACGTGAATACTTACCCTTAGATATAATCACATCCACGTGAATATTTACCCTTGCAAAACTCCTATATAAAGTCCTAGTCCCATTTACATCTACCCTTGCAAAACTCCTATATAAAGTCCCACTCCCATTTACATCTACCCTTGCAAAACATCTACAGATACCGATCATAAGTCACATTTTCCAATGTCAATGCGCAATTGGATGCTACCTCGTTTTCCAGATAACTATAGGAGGGAGAGAGATTCCGACGAGAGGGAATACTATGCCGGACTGCAGCGGGAGTGGGACTTTCGTGTGAACGAGTCCAACGCTCTGCACGATGATCTCGTGCGAATCGGAGCGCCTCTTGTTGATCGTGTCTCACTCACACTATCACGACAAAATATGCATCAATATGAGCGTGCAGTGACAAAAAAAAAAAAAAAAAAAAAAAAAAAAAAAAAAAAAAAAAAAAAGAGAGAATAATCTGATGATACTGCGTAGGTCCAAGTATCACATGCTACAGCTAGCGGAAGAGCTGGCCGCCAACACGAACCGGCAACTCACTCCGACGGAACGTAACAATGTCCTCAACTACGAGGACTACCTGTCAGAGTGAATGCCTATGTGGTATGTGTGTTATGTCTAGGTTAAGTCAATAATGTTAGTAGCATTAGTGTTCGATATGCAATGCATGCATATTGGTGACATCGTGTAAGTTACTTTAAGTTTTCTGTGTTATGTTGTAGGTGCTTATTGTTATGTTCTAGGTGCTTATTGAAAAACATCAATCATGTGTGGGAATATTTGACTTTTATGCGTTCTGTGGGAATAAAGTAGATTACGAATAATGTGCATGGTCCTCACAATCAATAATAAGGTTTACATAGTACAAATGCAACAACAGTGACCCACATACATTTAAAACATAGTTAACAAAAATAGTTAAATAACAAAGTCTAATTACACCACGACACGATTAGTCTTCATCTGACATCTCCACGTCTGACTGATAAATGGGATCAGCAAGAAGTGATTGCATGAATTGTGCGTGCTCGTACCACCCTCGCTCCACTGACTCTCGAATCTCGACTTGGGTCCGATATCGATTAAGATGTATCTTCATTCGATTATTTTCTTCTCTTATGCGGTTCAATGCTTTACGAAGTTTGTCAATCGTGTCTCTAGGCATCTGCGATGCGAGTCGCCGAGGCACTGGCAACTTAAAACCAGTCAACTCATCATAAAACATTTGTTGTTCACAAAATAACCAATCCCACTCCTGTCTCATGGTATTGTGAACATAAGCACTATTTCGCAGATTTGGATTGATTGGATAGCTAAACTCATCTTCCAATACCCAGCAACGACCCATAGCAGTGAACACATCGTGAGGCCTATAGAGTTGTGGGTTGCCAGAACCAGACATTGACACTGAATACAATAACATCAACTGATCAAGTTAATAGTGTGCATCAATTATTAGTAAATAATGTAATGCTGCATAAGATGGTACATGACAGTGGCGGAGGTAGGATTTCAATTCAGGGGGGGCAAGCTTAGAAGTCAAATTAACCCAAAAAAAATTATATATATATATATTCAAAAAAATTATAAAAACAACTATAAGTGTCATACAAAAACTATGTAAACTATATTTACACATTTAAGTTAATACTATAAAATAAATTGTGGAAATAAATAAATTTTAAAAATATTTAAAATATAGCAATTTACTTGCAAAGTTGTATACACATCTCACTATCTTTTCTTGATTGTTTTTGAAACTATAGGAAAAGTTCGACTTTCTTTTTATTTTACAAACTAATTAAAATTTTAGTTCATAGCATAAACCCACAATTTAAAATTGAAATGTCAACAAATTGAGGACCAAAAAAAAAAAAAAAAAATTGTGTACAATATAGGACTATCGATTGACATATAAGAAAGACACTACAATGCATTATTATTATGCTAGGCTTAAGTGCATGATAATTAAAAGCTAACAGCTAACAAGTTAAAGCTCTTGGTGTGTGTTATTGTGCCTAACGGAAATTCTTCTAATTATTTTTGCTTCTGTCACGAAACTTTTTCCTTGTTTCCTATTTTTTTTCCTTACACGGTGTCATTGACTTAGGTAAGCTTGTCATTTTCCCTCTATTTCAGCACGGCCAGGAAGCTTTTTTCCTGATTTGTGTTTATTTTCTGCATCAAGGAGGGTAAAGCATTCTAAATATTCCCTAATAGTAGTACATATGGAATATTTTTGGACAAGTCAAGGGGGGCACTTGCCCCCTGTCCTCCCCCCCCCCCCCCCCCCCCCCCCCCCCCGACTCCGCCTCCGGTACATGACAAAGACATTCATCAATTTGTGTACTATTACATGCTAAAAATTAAATACTAACACTCAAATTTTACCATAACCATTACACACATAACACGCAATATAACCCAATGTACACACATAACATTTATCACCATTTCTATTGATCCTCGTACGTTTCTTGTAACATCAAACAACGCCAAACAACTAATATACCTCTAAAATACCATTCAAGAAAATACACATAACCCTCATTCAAGAAAATACCACAGCATAAGTAATACAAATTATTAAATGAAAATTAAACTCTAACAAAAAACATACATTATGATTGATAAATTTTTATAATATCTACAACTATGTTTACCAACACAATAATAAAATTCTCAATGTATTTCAAAGAAGAGAATGAGTTAGGAAAACCTGAGATGATGGAGAGAAAACGCGTGCCCCTGACCGAAAATTCTAAGAATGAGGAGAATATCTGAAAATGATGAGGAGAACTGCATATAGCAGAAGAACTCGATTATAAAAGAACCGAGTATTAATAACTCGATTTCCTATTAATCGGGTTCAGCTTCACGTGTGTACAACTGATGTGAAATGACGTCAGAATAGCATAAAACTCGGTTATATAATAACCGAGTAAACCGAATAACTCGATTATCGGTTATTCGGGTTTTAAGTACTCGTTTTCCACATTGACGAGTTCCAAACAGTAACGCTGGAATATTTTATTGCCCAAAAGCCAAGCTGGAACACCAGCGTGGCTAGAACCTGCCCGCAACTCGATTTCTTCATAATCGAGTTACTTAAGTAACTCGCCGTTACGGAGATCGAGTATACAAACAGGGGCACGCCCCTATATAGTTTCGAAACAGGGGCATTATGCCAAATATGTTTCCCAAAAAGGGCAAAGGGCCAGAATCCTCGAAGAAGTCCTCGTCAAAGTTTTCAATGCATAAAAATCAAGTACAGTACTCATCAAAGTTTTTTTTTTTTTGATACGAAGTCCTCGTCAAAGGTTTTTTTTGCTAAACAAGTCCTCGTCAAAGTTGATAGGAACACGACATTTCCAGATTTCCTATGCAGAAAAATCTTTTATTTTATTTTATTTACGAAGGTAATCAAAGTTATTAATTTATCTCAGTCTTTCAAATAAATCTATAAAACATGAGATTTATAACTTTAAAATTTTTCATGGATTACTGAAGTATGATGATTGATATTTAAGGCTTCAAAAACAAAACTAATTAAAATACTTACCCTCTCCTTCCCAAAATGTTGATTTTGTTTAGAAAATTAAAATTTTTGAGGAATTATCATTTAATGTATTGTTCATCTCCATCAATTAAAAAGATACAAATTTCTAGTACCATAATGTATCGAACAAATCTTGCCTCTTTTCTTTTCTTTTTTTTTCTTTTTTTTTTTAGTGTATAATTGTATAGATATTTTCCCTTAATGCTACTCAAAAATGTATTATCTATACTATTTAAGGGACTTCCCCTAATTGAGATTTTCAATTTAGATGTCCAAAATATCTTCAAAATCATTGTTTAAAAAGTTTAAATAATATGATTAAATATGTAAAATTACTAATTAAAAAACTCCAAAAAAAAATAGTTTGCACGTTTCTGCCCCACAGGGCCGGCTCTATGGTGGAGCAAAAAATGCAACCGCCTAAGGCCCCAAGTAAAAAAAAGGCCCCTAAATTTTAACCAATAGGATTATTTATAATCAATAAATAAAATAAATTTTTTAATTAGATGAAAAAAAATAAAAAAATAGAGAAAAATGCAACGTCGTGCACAATATTTTTCACAACACTTTTACAACTAATGCTAAGTAGCAAGTTATTACAGCCTATTATTGATGGCAAAAAAATAATTATAGTGATATTTTCAAATAAAAAACAAAAAACAGTTTAAAATCTAGGATTTGTTGTAAAAAATATTGTGAATGTTGCACTTCTAAAAAAAAAAGAATAATAATAAGAGTTTAATTAGCAAACTTTTACTAGTTTTCATCTAAATCTACCACTAGCACCACTGTTTTACTTATCACTATCAATTTACCACATCAACAAGTATGAAAAATTTTGTCAAATTTTTTTTTGTCTTAAAAATTCAAAAAAAAAAATATTCTATGTAGTTCATGTTAATTAGTAGTAATTTTGCATCTAAATAAGATGATCAATTTTCACCTTAGGCCCCCAAATGTATCAAGCCGCCCCTGCTGCCCCAGTCTCTTTTTTTTCTACTCTCCCGTTTTCTAACATGAAGGGATAAAACTGCTCATGCTCCTAAATTTTACCTAATTTTTTTTTAAAATTTATTTAAAAATAACCACATTTCTTCCTCACGTCGTCTTTCTTTTTCTTTTTTTCCTAATGTGAATGGATAAAACTGCTTTTTTTTCTTTTTCTTTTTCTTTTTTATATAGTCTCCCTTTTCAAATTTACGTTCTTTTTTTTTTTTTTTTTTTTTTTTTTTTTTTTTCTAATTTCCAAAACAAATGGCCACAAGTTTTTACTTTTTACTTTTTAGCACCATTAGTGTTTTTTTTTTTTTTTTTTAATTTTTTAACCATCTAAAAAATGCACCATTAGTAGACTACTTTCAAAATATTTTTTCAAAAACAAATCTTTTTTTCTTTAAAAATTAGCACACATTATCTCATCTTACACATTTATAGGCCTGTACACAATGTGATGTGGCCAATTTTTTTTTTTTTTTGGGTTGGGGGGGGGGGGGGGGGGGGGGCGCGGATATTGCACCACACCTATAGGGTGTGGTTTCCCCTCATGCTTGACCACACCTCACATGTAAAGAGTAAGAGCCGGTCTACACCAAGTTCGGTTGACCATAGCGAGGCAGTGTGGTTAATTCAATGCAAAAATAAAATGAACAAATAATTTTAAAAAAAGAATCATCAAGCAACCCACATAGAAATATCAAACAACCCAAATATTCAAAAAAAAAAAAAAAAAAAAAAAAAAAAAAAAAAAAACCAAACGAAAAAACAAATAAATAGACAACACATGTTCAAAATCTTTCACAAAATTTTCAAATAAATTCTCCATCTTTCTAAAAAGCATTACAAGGAGAAGCAGGTATATATTGAGCATTATATAAATTTTCATACCAGGAAGAAAAGCATAGAAAGGAGAACCATAGTAGCTAGGTATTAAGCATCAAAACATTCCCTTGAAATTTCTAGATAATAATTGTGACAAAGAGGAGAGATGAGAGGGGAAACCTTGGAAACGATGGCATCTAGTGGATGACGGTGGTGGGCCTGGTGGCGAAGGCAGGGGCTGAGGAATGATAGAGAGAGAGGGGGGGAAAGGGGGAGAGGCGGACGAGAGATAAGAGAAGACAAAATTTAAAAGAGATTCAAAAATTTAACCTAAGTTCTAACTAAAACGACATCATTTTGAACCTATTATTAAAATTAATATTAGTTCCAAAACGACGTCATTTTGTATGAAATTTAAAAAGAAAAATTAAATGGAACAATGTAATTTTAAATCACTAAACTTAATTCTATTTTTTTTTCTTTTCTTCCTTCCTTCTCCTTTCTCACTTTCATGCCTCTCTTCTCTACTGCACTAGTACTCTCTCTCTCTAGAAATTTCTTTTATTTTAAAACTGAAACATGATTACATATACATGGCGGTCGGTTCGGTTACACATTGGAATGCAAAACCCACAACTGCTCACCGCACCGGCCATCATCGGTACTTGCAAATCATCTTCAACCACCGCGCCATACACCTCCGGTGAAGCTCAAATGGGTGCAGTTTAGATTGATGTAGACCAATTTTGTTGACTGTGGGCGGAATCTAAACAGGCCTAGTCATTTCATCAAAATCTCCCATTTCAAAAAGGTTTGTTTCCTTTGAAATTGTTGAAATTATTAATTTATTAGTTTGTATATTTTGGTTTCGTAATTTTTTACTAATCTCACATGTTTTTTAATCTCTGTTTCTTTATATTTTTCCCATGGGTTTATTCTTCTGAATTTATGTGCATTATTTCTTTATCTTTTATCTTTCTCCATTAGCCATGGAAATCTATTACCAATCAGGCATTCTTTATCTGAATAACTTTCATATGCAGACTGCCAGTATTTGCAAACCATAGTCAAAGTCAAGTTATCAACACATTGCAGGCCATCCATAACCATCTGTAGACATGTAGAAGATCTGTTTGCAACTGAGACCAAGTTTCTTCTTTGCTCTCCACCTGATTTATTTCAAGTATAAAATAATATGCAATTCTAAATTACTTTTACAATCATCAATTAGTGAGAGAAGTAATTATGGGATTAAACTTTCTCAAAGAATTAGTGATCATTTATTTTATGTAGCAATTATATTTGTCTCTCTTCTTAATTCCACACTTTTCCTAAAGAATCCCACGCTTGTGTAAAAAAGGGTTTTTCTTTTTCTTTTCTTTTGTAGGTGGAAAGGCAAAACCTTTAAGCAACCCAAGTCTGATAATAAATAGTACAACAAGCGAAAGAGCTAAGTTTTTAGTTAATTGAAATTTATGTGTATTTGTGTTTTCAAAGTTTGTAGCTTAATGGATTGGTAATTTGCTGACGTGCAGATATTCTTATGCAATATTCTAGGTGAAAATCTGCTTTGGTATTTTGTTAAACATAGATAAGAATGGATTTTTTTAAAGTGAAAATTCTACGTTAGTATAAACAATTGATTTAATTTAATAAAAGTTTTCTGTTGTTCTAAAACAGGAGTTAGAATAGTACATTTATAGATTTACTAATAATTTATATATAGGACTAAAATCCCTTTCACATATTTTTCGTATCCCCCACCCCCCCCCCCCCCTCCCTTTTTTGTTCAAACCTTCACAAAATAAATTTGTTTCTATATTTTTTATATCTTTTTTTTTTTTATTGCACTATAATACTTCTTGATTTTTTCGGCAGCATGGGAATCATAGAAAATTAAAGGAAATTTGAAATTTTTATTATTAGTTAATTGTCGAGAACTTTTTTTTTTCCAACAACCAAAATATTGCCATTAATAACTCACTTTTTAACTTATTTGCAGGTTGATTTAATAGATTAAGAAGAGTGGTTTGGTTTTGCTCCACCAAATTATCAAAGACCGTTATCTTCTTCTTTTTGGTTGAAGGGGTGGTTGAAAAATGGATATTGGTGCTTGAATAGTAATGCACATAGCAAGTCCAGTACGTATGTAAAGAATTTATATAGTTGAATATCAAAGATTCATGTAATTTTTTGTATGTTTTATTTTGTGATTCAATGTCTTGATGTCAAAATTAATATCCCCACCTGTGGTGAATACTAATTATAATTATATTTTTGGTATGTATTATTAAAAAAAAATTGTTGTTGTAAGCAACCAAACAACATTCCAAAAGTTGCTTTGAATAATGGTGGATGAAATAAAGATTGATTTTTGAGTTAAAGCATTCTCCTCCTCGTTTGGAAATGCAAAACATTTGCATTATTGATCCTAAAAGACTACATCTCATCACACCTCTATGTTTTTCAATGAATGAAAAAATACATCTATTCTGAATTAAGATAAATAAATAAAAAGTTTTAGCCTTCCAAAAAAAAAAAGTATAAGCATGCACTCATGCGCGTGCTTAGAAACTCTTCTATTTTTTTTTAAAGGTTAATAATTTTCATTCATCATAATATGCGATTGTTCCATTCTTCAATCAGAAAAACATCTAGAGGTGTGATGAAATTATGCATTTGTGGGTGAAATAATTTTTTCATATAAATCTCATCACACCTCTAACTATTTTTGTGATTGAAGAATGAAACAATCGTGAATTATGATGAATGAAAATTATTAATCTTTAAACAAAAATAGAAGAGCCTCTAAGTACGTGCATGAGCATGAGCTAAGAGGCTAGTCTATACTATCTATAAGAGAATTCCTTTCTTTGTACTAGACTTTTATATGATTCAGAAATACTTCTAAACCTTAGGTTTAACAGGAAAAAAAAACTTAAGAACAACCCGATAAAATATATCTCAAACTTTACTTAAAATGCCTACAAAATAAGACACTCTTATATTAATTCATGTTTTCAAAACAGACTTATCCAAAATTAAATTTTTTTTTAAAAAAAAAGGAAAATTATGACACTGGACCAAAAAAAAAAATCCTCATTGCACACGCAAAGCAGATGTAGTGAGGCTACTATATATATATTGTGCTAATAAAGAGATTTTATATAAATGCTTACATTTAAAACTCAATCTCATGTAAAAAGATTTTTATGAAAGATGGTAATGGCACTAATGTCCATTTTGGCTGCAATTTTCAGCTAAATTTATTCTACTTTCCTTTAGTCCTCCTTTATCCAAATTCACCATAACTTTCAAACATTAATTTTGATAGATATATCCAACTTGATGATACGACAAAAAGAACCCAAGGATGTCATAAAAAAAATATATATATACTTATTGTCGAGGGTTCTTTTAACGTTTCTTGTACCATAGACACGTGTTTTGATATTATTAGACAACATTTATTCTAGGCTCTTTCTAAGAAGGAAGTTGGGGCTGACACATCCACAGAATGGGCTCTAGGATCTCATTCTACCATTGCTAGTTTGTGCGCAAACATTAAGTCCAAAGCCCAAGGATGAGCTACAAACTGGGCTTATTCTACTGCTAACTTTTCCTAACTTTTGGCTGTGCAGTAAAGTTTTTTGTACTTTTTTTGCAGCATGAGTGACTTTACTCCATCTCTACTATGGCAGGAAGCTTTTTCTAGCCTCTGCTGCAGAACTAACTTTCCTTAGGTTTCTGTTGTGCAGTAAAGTTTTCTACACTTTTTAGCAGCGTGGATGACTTTTCTCCATCTCTACTATAAAAGGAATATTTTTCTAGCTTCTGTTGCGGAACTAACTTTCCTTAACTTTATGCTGTACAGTAAAGTTTTATGTTGTGCAGTAAAGCTTTCTGCTGTGCAATAAAGTTTTCTACACTTTTCTACAACGTGAATGATTACTCTTCCTTTTCTACTGTAGAAATACTTTTCTACTTCCTGCACATAAACAAATCTAAAACCCAAAGAAAATACCCATCAAGCAAATGCTAATTTACATAGGTTAGCATATTCTCAAATACAAATACATATATATAAATATATATATATATATGTGTGTGTGTGTGTGTGTGTGTGTGCATGTATATATACTTATATGTATTAACACACACACACACACACATACTCATATATATATATATATATATGGCAAAATAATAATTAGTTCATGTTAAAAGAAAAACACATAATAACAAAGAAATAAGAAAGCTTCAACAGAAAAGTTTAGCGAGCATAATAGCTAACACGGGAAATATGATAAAAAATGGGCTACAACAAAATAACTAGTACAACAAGTAAAGATACCATGACAAAATAATAAATACAGCAGATATAATAAAAGATGCCACAATAGAACAACTAATATGACAAATATAAATTCTAAGGAGCGAAAATCAAATGTATTTGCCACCAACATCAAGTGTGGAATCTTTTTGAGGAAAAAGTGAACCAAGAAGGAACATGAACTCCAACTTGAACAACCTTGTCATAGGCTTCTACTATCAAAACATTTTGGAGAATAGGCCTAAATGGCTACTAGCTGTTACTTTTGGGGGACTTTAAAGAGTGGATTTGCTAAAGAGGGAGGGGCAAGATAGTCTATTGATGCATACTCCTATTTTTGCCTGGTTTTCTCTCTTCTCTTTACCACTTTCTTTATTTACTTCTTTCTTTCTCTCCGCTCTTTTTACTCTTAGTTTCTTTTTGCTATCTTCCCATGGGTTGTTCCTACTACTATCTTGCAGTGGGTTGCTCCCCCCTTTCCTCATATATGGCTACCTCCCCTTTTTATGGTGAGCTTATTCAATAAGATTTCTCCTTTTTACCCTTAGGGCTTCACCAACTGTTTTTGGTTCGTTGTGGGTATTCCTTCAGGACTGCCCACCAACCCATTGGTTGGCCAACCACTACCATTGCTCAGTACACGTTTGCTACACCACTACTTGTTTCCCAACAAAATTCCTCTTTGTTTGGTTTTGCCGTGAGTCACTACCTTTCAGTTCCAAACGGATAAGAATTTGGGTTTTTCTCACCTACCTCTATGGCATGCATAAGATGGTCCCAACCATTTACTACCTCTTTTGGGTAAGATACCATCCCAGTAGGGTATATTCTCAAAAGAAGCCACGGGTAGAAACAAAATACAGATCCCTTTTCCCCCACCGCCAAACTACACCTTCTAAATTCCTTGATCGTGGGCCCACCTCCCTTGTATTGGCTAGCTATAGGTTGGTGGTGCTTCGGCCCTTATATGCTTACTCCACTATCTTCTATTTTTGCCTTATTTCATTCCCACATTGTTTCTACTGTAGCAGATTGGTTTTGTTTCATCCTACTATATGTCTCTTCTGCCCGAGTTTGTCCTTTGTGGAAGAGGATATAGGCTCTTCGGCTTGCCTTGTTTTCTTTTGTCTTTTCTTTGATTTTGTTTTCTTTCTCATCCATGCATTTTCTACTACTGTCTTTGTTTTTTTTCTTCATGCATTTCTTGGTATGTTTATCATTTCCTTTGATTTGGCTTTTCTTTTCTTCAGTTGACACTTTCTGCTGTTCCTTGTTTCTTTTCATCGTGTTTTTTCTTATTAATTTTCATTCCTATCATTTTATACAAAAGGATTTGAGCCTTTGTAGGCCAAATAGTGTTTATTAGATCAAAGGGTATTAGACCCGATTGGCCTTATTTTGCCAAAGCCATTCCCCTAAGGAAGCAGTTGAGTCAGTTGATGAAGAAGAAGAGCTGATGGAATCCAAATTTGAGAAGATGGATGAACAAAGATGACATCCATATAGCCTACTCAAAGTTGTACAAAGTTTCTGAGAAACATGAGAAACTTTATAGACTTGCTACAAAGAAGCTCAGTGAGGTGGAATTGGAACAAGAAGAACTCTCCACCAAGGTTGATGAAGCTAATCAGACCATTGGAGCTTTGTAGTTTGAGAACAATTTTCTAATTGAAAGGACCAAGAAATTGGATGCAAAATTGTTCCAAGTCAGAGCTCAATTGGAAAGGGCTTTAAGTGCCAAGCTGGATGAAATGCTCAACTTCCAGAAAACAACTTCTGACAAAACCGGTTTTGGGGTATGATCATTCTATCTCTTCTCATAATACTTCTACTAGTGCTCATAATAAAGTCATTTTTATCCCTCCTGCTAATAATGATAACTCTGAGGATAATGAACCTAAAATTGAAAGTGCAAGTGAGAGTAAAAATGATAAGGGAAAATCTATTATTGGAGCGCCCCCAAGACTATTAAGAAAGATACCAAGCAAAATGGCCATCGCTCTATCAGCAAGAAGTCTCAACCAAAGAAGCCACACTTCTGTCATCATTGTGGAGCATCCAGACACATTCACCCAAATTGCTATAAGTGGCTAGCCACTCAATAGAGCAATAGTGTGTCATCTTTTGGCAGCCAAAATCAACTTCAACTCTCTTTAGCTCCTCTTGGAGAACTTCTTAAGGCTATCATGCTTCTTTCGAACTTCAATGGATTCAATTCTCCTTCTTATCTACCCTAACAAAGATTCATGCAAAAGAAAGGTTCCTCATCTAGGTCTCCTATTTGGAAGGAAAAGGACTTCAAGTGATTCTATCACTTTTCTCCCTTATTGCTTGTGTGTTTGTCGCTTTATGTTTTCTATTTTGAGTTAGTCTAGTTTTTATTCTTTCTTTGTATATGCTTGCTTTGTTTTTCTTTTTTCTTTTTTTTTCTTTTTTTTTTAATAAAAAAGGGAAAATTAGAAAAATACAAAAGCAGTGTATGTTTGTGTATGTTGGTACTTGTGTACCTTGGATGGCCTTTGAAAAAAAGTTTCTTAACTTTGTATCACTTGTAGCTTAGATGAGCATATCAATGCATAACTAAACAATGTGAGCTTTGTGACTTATTTTTGTGATGGATATGGTTGGTCGATTTTTTATCATTCATATTCATATCACTCTTTTTGATGGGAATGACTAAAAAAATCTTAAGAGAAAGGTATAAATAACTATCTCACTACTAAAACTCATCAATCATAAAACATCTATGTGCAATTCATAAAAGCCGTGTTCGGTAAGGTGTAGCA